>NW_011494790.1:5370040-5394708 GCF_000754665.1 Bison bison bison
CTTTTAAAAAATATATATATATATATATATATATAAAAATTTGGAGCAGAATTGCTGAACCCTATCTGAATTCTTGGCTCATAAAATTGTGAAATAAGATGAAACAGTTGTTTTAAGCCTCTGAGTTTTGGGATAGAATGTACCACATGCCAGATAAGCACCTTCCATGTCTTAGTTCTTTGTTTCTCTGGCTGAAGAGGCTTACTGTTCTGTCATAAGCCATCTCTCCGACAGTAGCACCTTGAGGAAACTTATTGTAGGAGCACAAATGTGGAAAGGCCAATGACAGTTAAGGAAATAAATCACCAGGGACTTCCCTGGTTGCCCAGCGGTTAAGACCCTGTGCTTCCTTTGCAGGGGAAATAGGTTTGATCCCTGGTCAGGGAACTAAGATCCCGCAATGCTTCATGGTATACTCCCCACCAAAAAAAGAATTCACCAAAGCAGACTATTAAAGGGGGAAAGATAATGCCTGGGAAAACTAGAAGCAGAATAACAATTTTAGCCTGTGTTTCCGGCAGCCAGGGTGGAATAGAGAAATAGGTGGTATGACAGTGTTTTTGGTTTCAGCTTTGACTGTATTCAAATTCCCTTTGGAGCTTTGACACGCCAGACTCCAACTGGGAGATTGCTGTCTGCCTGCGTGTCTGGTAAAGGCTGCCAGGTGGTTCTGTGAGCGGCCAGGGACGGTAGAAATGTTGGCCGGGCTCCCAGTGGCATATGGAGAAAGGCCACGTTTATTGCAGGTGTATTTACCCAGGGCCTTCATGAACAGGAGCCGTGCTGGTTACTCTCCATACATCCTTTCAATCCTCACCGCAGACCCACTAGGTTGGGGGGAGAATCCTCATGTTATAGGTGATGGGACAGGCGTGTCTGAGAACTGTCATTGGTGCCCAGTCTTCTAGTTGGTAATAGGGATATGATTGGAACTCATCTGTTTGTCTTTCAACTATCTAAATTTTTACACTTGGTTTTCTCCTGATCTTCATTTTCTTTTCTTTTCTTTCTTTTGGCTGCACTATGCAGCATGCAGGATCTTAGTTCCTAGACCAGGAATTGAACCTGTGCTCCCTGCAGTGGAAACATGGCATTCTAACCATTGGACCAGGGAGGTCCTTCCTGACTTCCAGTTTTGACTTGAGGAATTTATGTAAAGGACACTGACCTGTGTCCTCAGATTAGCAAAGGATTTTGCATACTTGGCACTACTTACTGCATTGTTGATGAATATTTTGTAGCTTTTAGAAGACTTGAAGAGGGTGTGTGTGTGTGTGTGTTTGAAAGCATAGCTCCTTGTAAATTTATATCCTCGCCACAACCTAACTTTTGGACAAATGTTAATATCTCATTACAGAGCTAACTGCTTTTCTCTTCACTGAGGGACAACAAACATGGTAGCTTAAAAGGCCTCAGATTAATTGGATGTAACTCCAGGTGTTTATCCTGATTATCTTTGGGTGGATCCTCAGATAGCAAGGAAATTAAAAAGTGTCATTCCTATTAGGAATGTTGTGCTTTTCATTTCCTTTAGTAGTCTAAGGATTGCTAGTACACATTTCTACAAAAAGAGAAAGGTTTTTTTTTTTTTTCCTGACTTAATTTTGTCGAACTGTTGGATATTTTGGAATGTGAGAGAGAAGAAACAGAAAAACATGCCTACCTCTCTCCCTTTCTGGGGTGCCAGTGTCTATATTTGGTTGTTAAGCCAGCAAAAGGAGGTTCCAATGGAAACACCATTTATGAATATAGTATTGTCTCTATGCAACATTCTGTGTGCCAACCTGTCGCCCCAGGGCAGGCCCATAACCCATGTGGAGGGCAATGTGGAGGGTGAAAACAGTGGCAGAGAGAAGAGTGGTGGTGGTTTAGTCACTAAAGTCGTGTCTGACTCTTGCAACCCCATGGACTGTAGCCCACAGGCTCCTCTGTCCATGGGATTTCCCAGGCAAGAATACCGGAGTGGGTTGCTGTTTCCTTCTCTAGGGGATCTTCCCAACACAGGGATCAAACCTGCGTCTCCCGCATTGCAGGAGGATTCTTTACTGCTGATTCACCAGGTAAGTCCCGACTCACTCGTCTAATAGATTTTGGCCATCATTTGGTTACTTCTCCTGGGGTCTCTAGAGTAGAGGATTTTACCCTTGGGTCTTGATGTGATTCCTGTCCTGAACCTTGGATCCCTGAACACAGTGGGGGCTCCCTGGGTGCTGAGTTAACTGCTGTGACTTGGCAAGTGGGAACACGTGGGTGTATGTACTTCACTTACTCAAAGCTGTCAGGTCTTACCAACCTTTTGTAAGAAATATTTTTTTTTCTCCCTGAAAACTCATAAAAATTCATGTTACAATTTCAGAGCCCACAGGATCCTGTACAATTTTGTTGAGCTGCTTATCCTCTTTTCTCCTAATAGATACATCTCTCTCCTTATGCACACAGGTACAGATGTGTGCTTGTGAGTCTGTACAGGAGCTCCTGTATATGCCACAGTGGCTTTGCTGAAGGAAATCAACTAATTTCCCCCCACTGGTTCAATGTGACTAAGATAGCTTTATGCATATTCTCAAGACTCCATTCCAATGACTTTTAAATTTCATTACTGTTTCAGTATGTCTTATTTATTTTATTATCACAATGATGCTTTGCTTTCTTGTGTATCTAGAAAGAAATAAAATTAGTGGATTTAACTTTTTTTTATGATGAACATAGTGAGGTCACTTTTTGTGTTAGTATTTAAAAATAAGTTACCCAGGAATGATAGTGCATCATTTCCAAAATATTCTCTTGGCAAAGTCATACTTTATCATGCTTAACTCTTTAAGGTGAAACCTTGATACAGAGTAAAAGGCATAGCTGGTCGTTTTCCGCCAGCACCTTGGTTAGAAGGTGATGACACAGTATGGTGTGTGGGTGCATCTCTGAGTGGGAGGATACACGGAACTACAGGTCTGTCCTTTTCCACCTCAAAATGATGTAGACTTACACCTGTAACTGTTTCAAAGGCTCAGGACAATTGTGAATTGTGCATGTTATATGGGACCTGTGCTTCCCAGGTGGCACAGTGGTAAAGAATCTGCCTGCCAATGCAGGAGACGGATGTTTGATCCCTGCGTCAGAAAGATCCCCTGGAGGAGCAAATGGCTACCCACGCCAGTATTCTTTTTTTTTTTTTTTTAATTTAAATTTATTTTAATTGGAGGCTAATTACTTTACAATATTGCATTGGTTCTGCCACACATCAGCATGAGTCCGCCATGGGCGTACATTTGTTCCCCATCCTGAACCCTGCTTCCCCTTCCCTCCCCATACCATCCCTCTGGGTCATCCCAGTGCACCAGCCCCAAGGATTCTGTATCGAACCTGGACTGCATGCCAGTATTCTTGACTGAAAAATCTCATGGCTGGCCACAATTTATGGAGTCACAAAGAGTCACACATGACTGAGTGAGCACTCAGTCACATGTGGGTGTGATGTTTTTTATTTTTAAAAAATTTATTATAAATGAAGAAGTTACAATGTGAAATTCGGAGAAGGCAATGGCACCCCACTCCAGTACTCTTGCCTGGAAAATCCCATAGACAGAGGAGCCTGGTAGGTTGCAGTCCATGGGGTCACTAGGAGTCAGACATGACTGAGCGACTTCACTTTCACTTTTCACTTTCATGCATTGGAGAAGGAAATGGCAACCCACTCCAGTGTTCTTGCTTGGAGAATCCCAGGGACGGGGGAGCCTGTTGGGCTGCCGTCTATGGGGTCACACAGAGTCGGACACGACTGAAGTGACTTACCTTACCTTACCTTATGATGTGAAGTTAGAATGGGCAGATCATCCATGAAATTATTACAGCAGTCAGCCTTCACGGACTTTAGAAAAATCAAAACATGTTTTATTTTGTAAAAACAAAGCAATATGTAGCATTCCTGGTTGTAGAGAAGAATTGAGCTCTGTAGGCAGTAGTTTCATTTATGGAATATTAATTATGTATAAATTGTGACTGAACATTCTTATGAGTTTTTTAAGAGAACATAAAAATGCTTTTTTTTTCCCACTGCTAATGCTTTTTTTCCTTCTGCCTCTCTGTCCATCCTTTTCTCCTACCTCACTTGAGGACGATTCTGGTTTTACAGATCTCGATTTTTTTCCTTATGTCTCACCAGAAGTGTTAATTCACTTTGCTAGAATGGTAGTGATCTCAAAAGTGGAGGATTATGACTCCAGTTGGGGCTTCATCAGCCTGAGCAGGTGCATTCTAAGTAAGAGAGATACTGTTTTAATGCAAATGTCCGCCCTAATTCCTGGGAAGGGAGATGTGGATAGGAATTGACACAGTGGTTAAGCCAGAATTGTTTCTAAATAGATTGTTTTTTTTCCCCCTGAATTCTCTGGGCACCAGCAGCAGTGTCTTGTTAATAAATGGAAGAGAAATATAGAGGCAGAGAAGTTGAGGGTGACTGTCTTAATTCTTTATTCTGAGGGATCACAAATGCTTAAGGAAAATGAAGTTGGAGGCTCACATAAATACTTGGGAGCCTCAGTGATACATGCTCATATGAGAGTGGAATTGAATTCAGGGACCCCAGATAAGACGGGATGGTTGTATTAAAATGCCGTGAGCCCTACTGGGAGGCAACTTAACATGAGCCTTAACAGAGTGGCTTTAGAGTGAGGGTCCAGAATTTTTCCTGTCCTTCCTTTGTTTTGAAGTGTGCTATTGTCTGAGAAGGAGCCAGCGAACACTAGAATAGTGTCTAAGAACCAGGGCATGCAGAGTGAACCAGGGCTCTGCTGTGCTGTGGATAGAGTTTTCATGTCAGGTATAACTCAACTTTGCATCTTTCTACGCTGTGGATTTTTAGGGAAACACAATGTTTTGACTGAAAATGCCTTAGCCATATTTCCCTCCTTGGGTGGTAGGTATGTGAGTGTTAATAATTTATTACACTATACTTTTAGGTATTTTTCTGTTCATTTAAAAATAAAAAGGGCTTATGGAAAAGTCATCAGTGTGTCAGCCATGTGAAATTCATTATTCATTCCTCCATCTACTCAACATACATTTATTGAGCACCTACTATGCCCCGGGGCCTGTCCTGGCTCTGGGCATACAGTAGTGAATAAAAGCAAGTAAAAGTCCCCGATCTCATTATTTTAGAGAGGGACAGACAAGACATTAAGCCACATGTTAGAGTGGGCTGTCAGCAGCCTTTTTCCATAAGGGACCAGATAGTAAACAGTCTAGGTTTTGTGGGCCAGGGGGCTTCTGTCTTTGGAGCGAGAAAGCAGCTATAGACATTATGTACATGAGTGGGTATGACTCTCTGCCAACAAAATACTGCTTGCAGAATCAGGTGGTGGGCTAGATTTGCCCTGCAGCCTTTTGCAGACTCCTGTGTTAGCTGGTAGTATGTCCTAAGGAGAAAATAGAAAGGGAATGTGGAGTGTTGGGGTGTGGGACAAGGTATGTTGCAGTTTTTGACACAGTGGTCAGGGAAGGCCTCACTGAGAAGGTGACTTACGTAAAAGTTTGGGTAAACTGGATTCAGCTATGTGTATATCTGGGGAAAAGAATGATCCATACAGAGGGAACAGCATGTGCAAGGGTCCCGAGGTCAAACATAGGTGGGGAATTCAAGGAGTGGGAAGAAGGTCAGGGTGTTGGGAGCAGAATGAGTGATGGGAGAGTGGTGGAAGGTGAGGTCAGAGGCACAGTCTGAAGGTGAAGGATGAGGTCACATCATGGCACCTTGTAAGCCTTTTTTATTTTTCTTTACAAGTCAGTTGGGTAATCATTGGGGGATTTTGAGTAGAAGGCTGATAGAATGTAACTTTTAATAGGATCCCTGGTTTCTGTATGGATAACAGACTGTAGCGGGGCTGCGGTGGAAACCCAGAGAACCAAGAAGTATTCAGGTAAGCAGGTTAGAGGTGATGGTGCTTGGACAGGCTTGTGGTGGCGGACATGGTGAGAAACAGCCGCTCCGCGATGCGCGTTGGCCGTGGTCTCAACAGGAATCGCTCACCGTGGAAGCAGGGTGTGAGGACTGGAGGAGGCCAACATGACTCCAGAGTAAACTGGGAGGGTGGGGTGCTGCTCACCGAGTGGGGAAGCTGGTAGGATAGCCAGCAGCCTCCTGCACAGAGCCCTGATACGGCACACAGCCTGAGACTCGAGGCAAGTCTGCCACCGCCTGGATGTGTGTGTGTGCCGTGGTGGCTTTAAGTGTCCCTGGGCTGAGGTCCTGTGTCCATGCTGAGGTTTGTCGCAGGCTTAGCCTCTTGCTATGGTTCATATCTTGTGCTGGTATGAGTTCCTGAGATTTTGGGGGGCAGGTGATGTTTCTACACACAAATTCTTTGAGTGAACCCATTTTAATTCATAAAGTTATTGAAAGAAATCCTGATACCCAGTGAATCACTACATAGGCCCTCAAACACAGGGAGATATGTAGGCTGACATCTGGCAGCTGCAAGAGCCAGGGTCTTAAATGAATCGTCGATTCTACACACTACTGATGGTTCTCTGTGCTTCTCATGGAAGGTGTAATACTCTCCCGCTCCGCAGTTGCTGTGCATATAAATAACATATAGAAGTCAGTGCCAAAAAGCAATTCAGGAAATCATATCTGTTTAGAGGGTTCTATAAATTGTCTGCTAAAACATCTGCAGACTGGTTTTCAAATGCATTGCCAAATTTAAGACAGTGAAAGTATAATAATGATTTGAAGGCTCCAAGTGGTGGTTCTTGTTTCTAAGGAGATAGATGCTTTGGCCTTACCTTTATCTTGTTAGGGAGTTGTATGTCAGTGTTTAAGATTCAATGCAAAGAAAATAGTAAATCCTATTACGTGCTGGTGGGGAGGAGTTGAGATTTCTATGGACATCCAGGTAGAGATGTGAAGAAGGTAGTATAAATGAGTCTGGGGGTAAGGAAAGACCAGGCTAGAGAGACAGAGATCTGGGGAGTCTTTCGTGGTAGACAAAGTTGTGGGACCAATGGGATCACCGGGGGAGTTGACATAGATAGAAGAGAACCAAATTCCTAGGGGCACCAAGCGAGGAGACTAGGAGGAAAGGCCAAGAGGGAAGGAAGACCAGTGGTGTCCTGGAAGTCAAGTAAAGATTATGTTTTGAGGAGAATGTGATTAGCTATGTTGAATACTGTTGGCAGGTCAAGGAAGGTTGGACTGAGAAGTGAGCCTTTACCAGGATACAAGACATCATCAACTTTAGAGCAGTAATGGAGAGTGTAGTGTGTTTATGATGGAACATTTGGGTCAATATTGCAAATGAACTCAGTATGTATACAGTTTGGGCAGTTGTGGCCTGTATTAATCATTGCCATTTTTCTTCTAACCACTTACCATTCATCATCATTAATATTTTAGTAGTACTAGTTATAGAAAAACCAAGTCTATAACAAAATTCTTTTACAAAACCTTCACTGGTTTTTCTCAGTTAAGCTATGTGATTTTGGAATCTTGCTTGTTGTTAGTACAGTTTCACATCCTTTTCTTTCAGATTTGCTAAAAATTTGTATGTATTTATTAAATACACTTTAGCTCCTCTTGGGCACAATGCTATCAGTGCTTCCTTTTTAGAAAAAATAAATTTAGGTCACGGTACTATGAAACAAGGGACAAGGAGCATTCTTGTCAGTAGATCAGAGATATAAGGGAAGTTGTAGCCTATTTTGCCAAAATCACATGTTGATTATGTATAATTGCTTCATCTAACATGGTCAGGTTGAATTTCTTCTTGTAAATCATAGAGGAAACTTTTTCCTGTGCTTAGAGGATAAAATTAATAGATTAGAAAATTGGAGCAAAGGGAAAATTAAGGGTAGAGGGAGAAAAGTCATGGAGAGGTTAGCATACAAGAATGTGTGAGGGTAGATCCTATGTAGTTGCTGGAAAAGGGCCAAAATTTGAGTCTGATTTTGATAGAATTATAGTAGTTTAGGTCAAGAAAGAAGCATTATTGTTATGTGGTTTAGTGTTAAAAGAAGGCAAAAACAAACTGGTTACTCGGGTGAAGGAGAGCTTTTCTTGGTCTTGAGGCCTGAGAAATTTCCCCACATCATATGGAATGGTGAATGATGAGAGTGCAGTGTCCTCAACAACGTCTCCATAGTAGGTATTCCAGAGTTACCTAGAATTGCATCTTACATTGAGGGACAATGCTAAAAGCATACTTATGTTAAGGATCCAAAAATTCTGCTTTTTAAAATTTTTATTTTATATTGGATTATAGTCAATTTACAATATGTTAATTTCAGGTGTACTGCAAAGTGATTGTTATACATAAACACATATCTATTTTTTTTTAAATTATTTCCCCATTTGGGTTATCACAGAATATTGAGCAGAGTTCCCGGTGCTATACAGTAGGTCCTTGTTGGTTATTTTAAATATAGTAGTGTGCATATGTCAATCCCACAGTCACCATTTATCCCCCTTCCACCGTTCCCCGTTGGTAACCATTAGATTGTTTTGGTTCTCTAAGTCTGTAAGTCTGTTTCTGTTTTGTAAATAATTTCATTTGTATTAGTGTTTTTAGATTCCACATATGTGAAATACCATACGGTATTTGTCTTCCTCTGACTTACTTCACTTAGTATGTGAATCTCCATGTCCATCCATGTGGCTGCAAACGGCATTTTCATTCTTTTGTATGGCCAAGTAATATTCCATTATATATATGTACCATATCTTCTTTATGCATTCCTCTACCAGTGAACACTTAGGTTACTTCTGTGTCTTGGCTATTGTAAACAGTTGCTGCAGTGAACACTGTAGTGCATATATCATTTTGAACCGTGTTTTTCTCCAGATATATTGCCTAGGAATGAGATTGCAGGGTCATATGGTAGTTCCAGTTTTAGTTTTTTAAGGAACCTCCATGCTCTTCACCATAGTGGCTGTATCAAATTACATTCCCACCAACAGTGTAAGAGGCCTCCTTTTTCTTCACTTCCTCTCCAGAATTCAGTTTGCAGATTTTTTGATGATGACCATTCAGACTGGTGTGAGATGATCATGTAATTTTGATTTGCATTTCTCTAATAATTAATGAGACTTCCCTGGTGGCTTAGTGGTAGAGAATCCATCTGCCAATGCAGAACATGTGGGTTTGATCCCTGGGTTGGGAAGATCCCTTGGAGAAGGAAATGGCTATCCACTCCAGTATTCTTGTCTGGAAGATCCCATGGATGGAGGAGCCTGGTAGGCTACAGTCCACGGGGTTGCGGAAGAGTTGGGCACAACTTAGTGACTCAACAACAATGATAATTAACAATACTGAGTATCTTTTCATATGCCTCTTGGCCATCTGTATGTCTTCTTTGGAGAAATGTCTCTTTAGGTCTTCTGCCCATTTTTTGATTGGGTTGCTTGGTTTTATGATGTTAAGTTGCAGGAGTTGTTTGTAGATTTTGGAGACTAATCTCACGTCAGTCCCATTGTTTGCAAATGTTTTCTCCCATTCTGTGGGCTTTCTTTTTGTTTTGTTTATGGTTTGCTGTGTAAATGTTTTTGAGTTTGATTATGTTCCAGTTGTTTGTTTTTGCTTTTATTTCCGTAACTCTGGGAGATGGATAGAAAAAGATATTGCTGTGATTTATGTCAAAGCATGTTCTGCCTATGATTCCTCTAAGAGTTTTATAGGATCTGGTCTTACATCTAGGTCTTTAATCCATTTGGAGTTTATTTTTGTGTACAGTATTAAATAATGTTGTAATTCTTTTACATGTAACTGTCCAGTTTTTCCAGCACCATTTATTAAGAGACTGTCTTTTCCCCATTGTGTAGTATTGTCTCCTTTGTCATAGATTAATTGACCATAGGTTCATGGGCTTATTTCTGGGCTTTCTCTTCTGTTCTGTTGATCTATATGTCTGTTTTTGTGCCAGTACCAGTACCATACTGTTTTGATTACCATAGCTTTATAGTATAGTGTGAAGTCAAGGAAAGTGATTCCTCCAGCTCTGTTTCTCTTTATGAATGTTGCTTTGGCTCTTTGAGGTCTTCTGCATCTCCATTAATGAATTCCGTAAAGTTGCAGGATACAAAATTAATGCACAAAAATCTCATGCATTTCTATACAGTAATAATGAAAGATCAGAAACAGAAATTAAAGAAACAATCTCATTTACCGTCACATAAAAAGGTAGTTTTATCCCTAGGTATTTTATTCTAAGGAAGCAAAAGACCTGTACTCTGAAAACTGTAGAATGCTGATGAAAGTAATCAAAGATGACACAGACATATGGAAAGATATACCATGTTCTTGGACTGGAAGAATCAATATTGTCAAAATGACTATACTGCCCAAGGCAATCTACAAATTTAGTGTAATCTCTATCAATTTACCAATGCCATTTTTCACAGAATGCTATTGTTTTTTAGGGAAACTTGCTCTACTGATAATTGATGCTGTCAGTTTAAATCATCTCCGTGTTTTTAACAGTTAAGAGAATGAAGTGCAAGCCAGGGACTGACTTTGGTTATTAAGCCTTTTTGGGCTGTTTGCCTGCATGGTTGACCATCCCTGGGGAGGGGAGGCAAGGGAGAGCTGCACCTCTTCCTTACTGCAATTCCTTTAGATAAAGAAAAACATACTTGGCAATTAAAAACATGCCCTTCCTGCCCTCAGACTCCATTAGATGGTCCGGTATGAATTCTGGTTTTGGTGCTGATGGCTTTAGTGAAAACTGGAAAGGTAAAGAGGTTGCTATAAACACATTTCTGGAGAGGTCCTGCATCTGATACCTGTGAGTCCAGCTGTGTGATTAGCTTAGGCAAGTTCTGATCCACTTATGGACTAGCCTTTCCCTTTGGAAGTCTTTTTCTTTACCATCCCAGCTGTCTTATACTGTTCAGGGTTTAGCAAATTACTTTAGAACATTTCATATTATACATCATGAGTCATTTCTACCTAGCCCTATATATGTCTCCATTTGTCTCCCTAAAAGATTTTAAAGTAAAGCTTCAATGTGTTTTCCAGCATTTATAGCAGCTACTGTCTCCCTGTCTCTTATTGGCTTTCTTTGGTGTGACTCAGTATTTAGTGGAACACTCTGAGATATTGTCAGACCACTAATTGTCTGCTCATTTGCCCTGGATGCTGGTACAGGAATGACTGAGAATGTGCAAACTAACAGTAAAACAACTTACTACAAAGCCAGTGCTTACTAAGTATAGTCAATGGTAAAGGATATCTATTGTTGCTAAGTTGCTTCAGCCATGTCCAACTCTTTGTGACTCCATGAACTCTATCCTGCCAGGCTCCTCTGTTCATGGGATTCTCCAGGCAAGAATACTGGAGTGGGTTGCCATACACTTCTCCAGGGTAACCTCCCAACCCAGGGATTGAAACCGCATCTCTTATGTCTCCTGCTTTGGCAGGTGGGTTCTTTACCACTAGCACCATCTGCCAAATCTGAAAGATGTCTGCTGCTGCTGCTGCTAAGTCGCTTCAGTTGTGTCTGACTCTGTGTGACCCCATAGACGGCAGCCCAACAGGCTCCCCCGTCCCTGGGATTCTCCAGGCAAGAACACTGGAGTGGGTTGCCATTTCCTTCTCCAATGTATGAAGGTGAAAAGTGAAAGTGAAGTTGCTCAATTGTGTCCAACTCTTAGTGACCCCATCGACTGTAGCCCACCAGGCTCCTCCGTCCATGGGATTTTCCAGGCAAGAGTACTGGAGTGGGGTGCCATTGAAAGATGTCTATGAGTTGTTAATGTGCACATTTAGGTAGAAATTTTTGTGTTTGTTTTCAAACTTTGAAATAGTTGGGTTAAAATAGTTGATTTGCAAATGAAAATGGAATAAGGGGCTCTTTCAGAATAAAGTGCAGGATTGAACACAATTTTTAGCTCATTACATTTGATCTTTATTGATGAGAAACGGGCCATTTTAGGGCAATGGTTCTCATCCTGGTTGTCATTTGAGTTTGAAGGGGAAAAACAATCCCTGGCCAATTAACAATCCCTGGCCAATCTAACTTTCTGGGATGGAACCTCACTATTACTTAAGTTCCTGAGGAAGAATTGAACTATTTCATACTGTCTCAGAAGTAGCCTTACACACATGGTAACCATGCTGGGTCATAGAGGTGCTGGATTTAGAAGCAACTGGGAAGGTGTATAAGGCTATTTGTCCTCTAAGTGCCCCGAGACTGCTGCACTTTGTATTCCGTCTTATTTCTATAGTTTTCTATGGTAGTTCCCACTTTTTTTCCCTTTTAATTTGTTGTTTCTATGCCATAGACTTAGAAACCATGTGATCAAATTGGTTAGAATTGTGGGGCAAATGAAGAATCAATAGGCTGTCAGTAAAGATCTAAGGACCTTTTTAAGAAATAAAATCTGTACATTGCAGTGGATAGACCTTTTAGGGGTTTACTTCTGTTCTTTTAGCTATGCTCTAGAGAGGCTTCCCTGGTGGCTCAGATGGTAAAGAATCTGCCTGCAGTGCGAGAGACCGAGGTTTGATCCCTGGAGAAAGGAATGGCTACCCACTCCAGTATTCTTGCCTGGAGAAGCCCATGAACAGAGGAGCCTGGCAGGCTACAGTTCATGGGATCACAAATAGTCAGACATGATGGAGTGACTTTCACTTTCACCTTTCTTTCTCTTTCTAGAAAGGTGAGCTGGATGAGTAACTTCTAAATGGGAGCATGGAAATACTATGTGAAAAGAAGCAATGAAAAGTGAAAGTGAACGGCACTCAGTCGTGTCCAACTCTTTGCGACCCCATGCACTATATAGTCCATGGAATTTTCCAGGCCAGAATACTGGAGTGGGTAGCCTTTCCCTTCTCCAGAGGATCTTCCCAACCCAGGGATCAAACCCAGGTCTCCTGCATTGCAGGTGCATTCTTTACCAGCTGGGCCACAAGGGAAGCCCGAGAATACTGGAGTGGGTAGCCTGTCCCTTCTCCAGGGGATCTTCGCCATCCAGGAGTCTAACCGGGGTCTCCTGCATTGCAGGTGGAGTCTTTACCAACTGAGCCATGAGGGAAGTTTCCATGTTTCATGTATACATTCACCTCTAAGTCTGAGTCCTGTGTTTCAACATGTGATCTTGGTAAGATGAGATATACATGAAGGAAAGAAGCTGCAATAAGAACACATATCACAGTGAGCTGTGGGAGACCAGAGTGAGGAGAGGGCATATGAGGATTTATCTAATGCCGTTTGTGTGGTAGGCAGTGCTGTAAGTGCTTTACATGTATAATAAATCCCTCAATATGCTCTAAAAGAATGTAATTTTGGAAATAAAGCTATTGGTGACTGTTGGACATTTATGGAGCCAGGATAATGGCAAAAGCTTGCCTTATACATAACCTCACAGCGACTAGATTTTGTATTTTGTATGATTTAATATTTTGTATCCAGCAATTATTTTGTTGCATTAATTCTTGAAATATCTGGTGAGGTATTACCACCATCTCCATTTTATAGATGACGAAGCTGAAGCAAAGAGAATTTAGATAACTCTCCCGGAGTGGGTCAGTCAGTAGTAATTGGCAGGTCTGGGTTTAAGCTGAACCTCAGCAGTCTGCCTTGTGACTCCACGCCTAACAAGCTATGCTCTACCGATGCTGGTATGCATGGTTAGTCGCTTCAGTCGTGACCAGCTCTTTGTGACCCTATGCACTGTAGCCCACCAGGCTTCTCTGTCCGTGGAGTTCTGGCAAGAATACTGGGGTGGGTTGCCATGCCCTCCTCCAGGGAATCTTCCTGACCCACAGATTGAATCTATATCTCTTACATTTCCTGTAAGAGACCCTCCTGTAGGAGGGTTCTTTACCACTAGCACCGCCTGGGAAGTGGGGTGTCCTTTCTATTTGGTACTCAGTTCTGATTTTTATCGCAAACAACTAGTACTGAGTATTTCCATATATAAATTTCTCTTATTTGAGTTAACTTCCTAGGGGTAAAAGTCCCATAAACATAATCCTAGGTGTTACGGGTTGAATTATATCTGCTTAAAACCCAGATGTTGAAGTCCTACCTCCCTCATGCCTCAGAATGTGACCTTATTTGGAAATAGTCACAGCTGGTGTAACTAGTTAAGGTGAGGTCATACTGAGGTAGGGTGGGCCCCTTATCCAGTATATATCCATGCCCCATATCCGGCATCCTTATTAAAAGGGGAAATTTGGGTACAGACATGCACACAAGAAGGATACCTTGTGAAGAGTGGAGTTATGCTGCCACAAGGCGAGGAGTTCCTAGTAGCTGGGAAAGGGGCTTGGAATAAATCCATCCCTGGTGCCTTCGAGGGGAGCATGGCTCTGCTGACACCTTGACCTCAGACTTCTATCCTCCATACCTGTGAGATGATACATTTTCATTGTCTGAGCTTTGTTGCATCAACCATAGGAAACAAACATAGATTGCTGGAAAAAAGTTCTCCGAGATCAAAGAGTAATCTTAAACTCACTGATATTCAATAACTCTCTGAAACAGTGAAAAATTATAGCGTAGATGCCTGTTATTTCTTCATGGCTTCTTTCGTTTCTAGATAACTGTCCCTACCCGTCTGCTGTGCCTTGTTTTCTTTACATGTCATCTTGCTCCACAGCTGATTGGACCAAGCTGGGTACCTGACCCTGGGGAAAACAATTGGATTGGCTCTTCAGATTATCAGGAATTGAGATACAGAGCATTGTTAGGGAGCTGAGTGTAAAAGTCATGAAACTATATAGATGTATTACTGAGTCACTTTGCTGTATAGCAGTAATTAACACAACATTTTAAATCAACCATACTTGAATAAGAAATTAAAAAATCAAGGTCATGTGGACATTCAGAAGCAGTCTTGGAAGAGTTGTAAGCAAGTGAGTGGACAGAGAAAGCTCATCTCAGTGACAGAGGAGAAGGAAGCAGAAGAGGGATAAATATAGAGACCATTGGCTCCAGAGTGCAAGAGAATTCTAGAGCTGCTGTCTTGATTCTTGATGCTGTATGATTTGGGGGTTGAATTTTTTTGATGCCCAGTTGTCCTTATTGCATGTGGACTTGGGCAAAACCACTATTTGCATTTATTAAATTCCTGTGAGTTTCAGTTCTTATAATCAAACAAACCCTGATGGAAATAGAGAAATGGCATGATAGAAGGCTGCCTGAAGGATTGATAGTATCTATGTCCCTCTGTAGCTTCCAGAACCTGTCCCTTAATCCAGCCTGGTCTCTGGAGAGTTTAGAGTCTGGACTCACTGTATGGGTCCTCTTAGAATTTTATTGTCAGACTTGTCTTTCGCTGGGACGCATTCTTAGGGCTCCAAACTGATTTTGGTAATACCAAAATACTAAAAGGGATGTATCAATACACCCTACAAACTTTGAGCATAACTCTTTTACAGAAACTTACCAGCAATTATTTGCTAATCAACAATTTATATTAACTTTATTGGTAGCCTAGTAAACCATTTATATTTTAATAGCTTGGTGATTATCTTGCAAAATTGAGAATTTGACTTGGAAGATCTACAGAATTTCTTCCCCCAAGATGATAATTACAATTGTTATCCAGAGAGCACACATAATTTCTGGTTGTTTTATATGAGGAATTGCATATTTAAGAACTTAAAATCTCTGTTACCATCACTTTAGGGCTGGAGGCCTAGCAGGCCAGTTGCATTATGTAAATCAGAAAACAAGTAGGAAAGGCGTTCAGCAAAACTTGGCCTTGGGGGCGACTTGCTGGTCTTGAATTTCCGGTGGACAACACACCGTTTTTCCAGAGGTGGAGCATACCTGGAGAACATCTTCAAAATAAGCATCCACAACCTCAGTCTTTAAAAATATGACTCTGAGTGGAGGGTGCGGGGGTGTGCATGACTCCTGAAACAGTTAAATGCCGTCTAGAAGAAAGGCGTCATGCTTTGACTGGATGTGTATCTTAGTTTGATTTTTAATTTTTATCCTGCATTCCTTACATAGAACCCACATAGACAGAGTCAAACGTGACACGCGTCCATTGCTTTCCTCTGCCCTGGGGAGATTTACTGCCCTGTTCCCTTGCGGTTAGAGTTTTCTCACTCTGCCATTGGAAATGTGTGACAGTTGCCATATTTTTAAGTTGTAAACTCCGGCTTCTTGGGCTCACATTGAACTGCAGGCAGGTCTGAGGCTCAGGTACACTGCTCTTGATAGTTGTGAGTTGATTGCCTTCTGAGGAAGGCTGTTGGAAGGAATGCAGATTTATTTCCTTCATGTTTTTAGTTTATTCTTCTGTAAAGTAGCTCTGCTGGGGTGGAAGAGATCTCAGGAGTACTTTTAAATAGCAATCCTAATGATGCCATTAATATTGTGAGTAAATATTGGTAGTATAATTGGTGGGCAGCATGGTGGCTGAGCAGGGACAGGGGGCCAGCAGACCTGTGCTGATATCCCCAGCTGTGAAGTGGGGATGGGAAGGCCTCTCTTGTATGGTGTATATTTGGTAGAAGAGCTTATTAGCTATTATCCTCCCTTGCATCTGTCTGGAATTTACCTACCATTCCTGTGCACATTGTCTGCAGCCTAGCACTCTTTTCTAAAAAGTTTTTTCAGGGAGTTTGTTATAAAGTTCTTTACCCTAATTTACCTTGGTGAAGTGTGGTATGTGTTAGTGGCTGAAAGAGGTGCTTGATCATAGTCAGTATAAAATATTTTCTAGGCTAAAGATTATTCTGGCCTTGAGATGTAGAAGAGTATCTTATACAATTCAGGTATTATTGGTAAGTGAAAAATCAAGTGTATTAAATATATATACATAATGTTACATATATGCATTATGTATATATATAAATATGTATCTATACATAAATGTTATATATGTTCTATATAAATAATAAACTTTTTTATAACTATATATCTTAGTATGGATGAGTTTGAATTTTTTTCTTTCTATTGACCTAATTTTCTTTGTGTGTCTTCAGACTTCCTGAATTAGTGGTAAGTGCTAGTTCCTAGGTATTTGGCAGCATACCTCATAGCAGCAGACTTTTTAAACATTTTGTTAGAGTATAGATGGCTTATAATATTGTTTTAGTTTCTCCTGTAAAGCAAAGTGACCCAATTATATATTCTTTTTTCTATTCTTTTCCATTATGCTTTATCACAGAATATTGGATATAATTCCCATAGTATACAGTAGGACCTTAATGTTTATCCATTCTGTGTGTAATAGTCTGCATTTGCTAATCCCAAATTCCCCGTCTTTGCCTCTGCTACCCCCCTCTCTCCTGTCAACCACAACCCTGTTCTCTACACCTGTTTATCTGTTTTGATTTGTAGATATGTTGACTTGTATCACATTTTAAATTCCATATATAAGTGATATTATATGATATTTGTTCACTGATGCTGCTACAAATGGCATTATTTCATTTTTTATGGCTGAGTAATATTCCATTGTGTGCATACACCACATCTTCATCCATTTGTTGTTGGTGGACATTGAGATTGTTTCCGTGTCTTGGCTGTTGTAAATAATGCTGCCGTAAACACAGAGGTGCATGCATCTTTTTGAATTATAATTTTGTCTGAGTATGTGCCCAGAAGTGGGATTACTGTTATCATATGGCAATTCTACTTTTAGATTTGTGGGGAATCTCCATACTGTTTTTTTAATATTGGCTGTACCTATTCACATTACCTCGAACAGGGTAGGAGGGTTCCCTTTTCTCCACACTCTCTCCAGCAATTGTTATTTGCAGACTTTTTGATGATGGCCATTCTGACTGGTGGAAGTGAGACCTCACTGCAGTTTTGATTTGCCTTTCTCTAATAGTTAGCAACGTTGAGCTTCTATTCACGTGCCACTTGGCCATCACAGCAGACTTTTCTTTCAGATCTTCTCTTTTTACTTTAAGAATCATGTACGTTTTGCATTCTGCCACAAATATAACATGTTAATTTCTTTAAAATGACTACTTAACACCATAAAAGGGATGCATTAGACAGATGTCCCGTGTCCATTCTGTGGCTTCCACGTACCCATCATGTATCACATTCACTTTGGAGTACAGCTGTTGTAGTTTGAGAAGCCTGATTCTGGAGCCTTGGATACCCACATTTCTTGTGTGGAAGAAGGCCTTTAAGTTATTTTTTGAGGGAAATCTGGCCATGCCTATTGCTGCTTCCTCAGCTGACTTTTCTGCAAAGGTGGGACTGCCTTCTGCTCAGGGATAGTTTCTTCTGAGCCAGCACCACTGTCTTGGTTCACATAACATACTGGGGTTTGCACTGGAGGGCAGTGGAAGTGTCTGTTCTGCTCCAGGTTCTTTGTGAGGTGTCCAAACAAGAATCTGTTGCCATTCAATTATCTAATGCTAGGTCGGGAGCATAATAGTTACGAAGAATTGCCTTAAGGATGTGCTGTCAATCCTTGTTCTTCTAATTAAGATATTTTATTATGACCATGCCTTACACGCCTATCATCTGGTCCAAAGTATCACATACCCAGTTTCATAACAGTCTCAGAAGTTCCCAAGATCACTCTGGCATCCTATTGCATTCTGAAGCTGAAAAGATTGAAATTTCAGTAATTAAGATCTTTAAAATACAGTTTCAGAGAATTCAAAAGTGGTAAAGTGTTTATTTTTTTTCACAACCAGGGTGCCTGCCTGTGTTCTTCAATTTTTAAAATACATACATAGCATTGAGTTCTTCTAGATAGTCTAAAGTTTGTTACTGCATCACTTCAGCTCACCAGACAGCTGAGTTCCTAAAAGCCTAGGGTTAGACCCTTGGAACTGGCTCTGCAGCATCCCTTGAATAGTGCTGGTTGGAGACTGTCAGCTTACACTGAGGCACACTGCTGAGAAAAATCCCCTGAAACCCTTATTTACCTTAAGGATCCTGTTACACAGTCGCCTCATTATGAGGCCACCGGGGACAGATTTCTCCCTGGCCTGGGTCCTGAGAATTGTGCTGCTCCCGAGCAACTAGTTTGTTTGTTCTTAGGGACCTTGTTTTTCATGTAACTGATTCTGTTTCTTTCTCATGTTGATGATGAACATGATAAAAAGTCTAATTTGTGGCCTAGCTATAGTGCTCAGAGCTGGAAATCTTTTTCTGCTTTCATTTGCTTTTTAAAAGTTAAACTCATCTGTTCAAAAAAAAAAAAAAAAATCTTACCTTTTCCCCCTTGAACTCTTATTTCTTCCTTTGTAGAAATTTGCACACATTTGATGAACTGGTTTAAGTAAATTTTGAACACAGGGACAAAAGAACCCTAAGTGATCCTCAGTGACTGTGGAAGCTCATTCACTGTAGTCTTGGCAAAGGTCAGCAGAGCTCGATGGAAGGTGTTAGCCCTTTGGCTCCATTAAAGCCACTGCACCGTGGATGTGAGTGTCCTGGCATACGTCCCAGGGATGGCCCAATGATGGAACCAAGCTCTGCCCAGTGACCCCAATCAAGCCAGCCTGGCCCACTCTGCTGAAACCCTAGGCCCCTCTGCTTCCTGTCCTAGGATACTGCTCCCTGTCACCCTGCTGGTCCTGCCCCTTCAGTGCTCTAAATGTGACCAGACCTGCTGAAAACCTGAGCCCGCTTCCAGGATGTGAGCCCTTCCCTCTTTGTGTTTCCACTGAAAATCTTAGGGTCTAAATTGCCAAAAGAGAGAGGTCTATACCTTCTTGTTTTTGTACATCAGGTATATCCATTCACATAGGCAGATAAAAACACCACCAAATCTCTCTAGCTTAGAACAGCATCAGGCTCTTCACAGGTCCACAGGTGTATCACGGTCACCTGGGGACACAGAGTCGCTGAACAGCCTCTGTTTCTAACCTTGCTGGGCACAGTGCCAGAGGAAAAGAGCCCCGAGGGGTTTCCATCAGCAGTTAAATGTGCTGGTCTGGAAATGACGTGTGTTAGTTCTGTTCCCAGCTTATTGCTAGACCTTGTTACATGGTCTGCAACTAGGAAGGGCAGTGCTGTCACGTGTCTGGAAAAGGAGAGGACTGGAAATAGAAGGCCATCACACGGATGATTCTCAGACTAGGTTTTGGAATTAGTATGATGTTGTTGTTGTTGATGGTCCTTTCCCTGTCTCTGTTCCCTCCAAATCAGTTTTCTGGAATAGGTAAACTTCAGCAGAACAGTAAATTAAAAGTTGGTTAGTACAGGGATGTGGGCTGGAACCAGGTATGCGACTACTGCAAATGCATCCCAAGATAAACTGTGTATTTGCTGAAGGTGGGCGTTAAATGAAACTTTCTAGCAGCCCATGTAAAAAGAGAGCTTGTGGGAAGGAAGCTTGGCCTATAAGATGTGAATTCTTAACCTGGAGACAGGGGAGATGTCTCTGCATTCCTTGAAATTGTTTGCAAACTGTAGGGTGTGCATGTGGAGAGGAGTCACAGCTTTCGTCAGATTCTCAGGAGCATATGTGACCATACCCACCTCCCCACCCCCACTCCCCACCCCACTTAAGGTTAAAAACCACTGCCATGAGATAGAGACCATTTAGTCAGAAGAAACACTACAGACTTGTGATGCTAATCCCAGGCAGGAATTCCTCCTAAGGGGGACAGATTCTCCCCTCACTTACGATGGACACAATGATGAATTTCATAGGCATGTTTGGTACACACTCCATGATATAGACTGATGGAATTCCACAGATGGTCGGTCAGTAGGAGCAAGTCTATAAGAGACTGAGAGCGGTAGGTTTAATATCCAGAGGTGATGGTTGGAACAAATGAGGTCAAAACTGCTTCTCTGCTGATTTTGGCTCACTCTAGATGCAGAATAGGAAAGAAAGATGGATTGCATATCCATCAGGTCATGATTCCTCAAACTTGTTTCCCTTCACCCAGCTTTTGATAAGTATTTGGTGGTACTGACATAAGAGAGTAATTATTAATTGTACCTGGGATATTGCTTTCTTGTGTTGAATATTTAGTAAGGCATATGTGGCCAGGGTATGAGGTAAGCAGAAGGGCATGCCACCTTGACTTGAAGATACTTGAAAGTATGAGGAATGTACCACAATTGTCTTTAGAAGTCATCTTGTTTAAGGGGATATTTGCTTTTCATCTTACTCTATAACTCAGAATATTTTAAACAGGGTAATTTCATTTTTAAAGGATACTTTTTATTAAAAGATTAATGTTATTTTGTTAAATACCAGAAAATTAAATTATAAAAAGCCATTTGTATATGACCTAGAGGTGACACTACTCTGGAAATGTTGATAGCCTTCAGGGTTTTATGTACATAAAAATAAAACCAAGATATGGCCCATAAGAGACATATAAATTCATAATCCAGCTCTTCCACTTAACACATCTTAAATACTTTTCCATATCAGAAAAACTAGACTTTTGTTTTAAATGATTGCACATTGTATAAATGTCCCATAATTTCTTCCCTAGTGGCTCAGTTGGTAAAGAATCTGCCTGCAATGCAGGAGACCTGGGTTCGATCTCTAGGTTGGGAAGATCCCCTGGAGAAGGACTGGCAAGCCACTCCAGTATTTTTGCCTGGAGAATCCATGGACACAGAAGCCTGGCGGGCTACTGTCCATGGGGTCACAAAGAGCTGGACACGCAGGAGCGAGTAACAGTTTCATTTCACTTTTTTTGTACATGTGTTTTATTCTCATTCATTAAAAAAGTTGTACACCATGCTTTGATCACATACTTTCACATGAATCTTTACGCAGTTGTGTGATCTTCCTCTTAGGATAAATTCCTAGAAGTTGAATTGCTTAAAGAAAGAGTTGATACATTTTTAAGATGTTGCATGTGTATGCCATGTTGTCCTTTAGAAAAACAATATAATGTATATGAATATTTATCTTTACTTTTTGCTTGTATTAAGTAGTATTGTTGTTCAGTCTCTAAGTCATGTCTAACTTTTTGTGACCCCATGGACTGCAGCTCGCCAGGCTCCTCGGTCCTCCTGGAGTTTACTCAAATTCATGTACATTAAGTTGGTAATGTTATCTAATCATTATTATTATCTTTCTTTAAGATTTGTTTGTCTGATAGATGAAAATATCCTATTTCAGTTTGTAGTTCTTTTGATTACTGAAGTATAAAATTATCATATTTTATGGACAGTTTAGTTTTTTCCTAATTTGTGTCCTTTGACATTTTTTTATTGGATCTTTTTCTTTCTGATTTGTAAGAGTTCTCCATATTCATAGGGTACTGGTTCCTTCCTGTCAGTTTTAGTGGTATATGAATGGGTTAAATTATCCATTTTTTTGTGGCTTAAAAATTTCTCTTATTTTAAAACTTTTTTGGCCATATCTTCTGTTTTCTTGGTTAAATTTTCATTGACTTCATTTCTGTATCGAAGATTTTAAAATTAACTACCTAGTCACCTTTATGAATTGTCAAGGGTTGCTTATTACACTATATGGAAGTTCCAGGTCAGGAGTTCTTTAACCTTCTGTGTCGTGAGCCTGTTGGGTGTCTGGGGAGGTCTGTGGTAGTCTAGGTAACTGTGTTCCAAGGGAAGGGTGATGGGAGTGGTCCATTCTGGGAGTGGGTAAAATGGGGATGCATGGTCTGGAGAGAACTTAAAAATAATACGAAAATGGACAAAAGAGCCGGTCTCCTTTTCATTGTCACCATGCACTGGCAGTTCTGAGCAAGTCAATAAATAAATGGATGGATTTCTTTTACCTCTTAGTCCTTCATTATATCACTAGCATGTGGACCCAAGCAAAACTTTAAATGCATAAAACACAAGGGTTACAAAGGAACCAATCATATTGAAATAGTTACCAAAATATTAAAAATGTATAATACATAAAAGTATTTGCTCCCTTATTAAAGCCCTGACTGACAAGATCTAGCAGTATGTTTAATAATTGTAATTTCAAGGTAGTGATGATGTTAAATGCTATTTCACGATGTTTAAGTTATGAGATATGAAAACATCTGAAGGTTTCCATTGGTGACAAAGTTACAGGTATTGCAGCTAGTTTGCAGTCAACCTTCGTAGTGACAGGGAATGCTAAATTTGAGGTTTTGAACAAAAACATGGAGTTGTTTTCTCATCCCAGTTCATGGCCCTCTGAAATCTATCTTTGGATTCACTGGGAGTCTGTGTACCAAAGGACTCTTTTCTAAATAGAAAAGTCACTGTAGGCTTCATTTTAAGGCCTGTGTATCTGCACATAGTCCAATGAGATAAAACTAAGAAATGGGCTGGGTGTTCTGTAATTCTTGAGTAGAGGAAGAAGCAGAAGGACTCCATTACCAAGTGAGCCAGAAATAGAGAAGGAATACTTGGGGATTAAATCTGCTGATGCTCAATAAGTAGTATATATACATATATACATATATACATGTATGTATATAGTGCATTACATCAGCCAGTGCAGGGAGCAGTATGCAAAACCCTCCCTCCATGAGAAGTTAATGTGGTGGTGATACATAATTAAATGTAAGCTGAAGTGATAGGCGTAGGGTTTGTCAGGGAGGGCTCCTTAGAGGAGGTGACATTGAAGCAGAGAGCTAAAGAATGAGGTGGAGCCAGCCAAGTGAAGATGGAAGAAGAATGCAGTGAAGAGCTTGCAAGCCGATCAACTACCTGTGCAGAGATTGTGAGGCAGAGAGAACAGTCTGGATTGAGAGGAGGCCCCTGGGGGCAAGCAGAGAGCAGGAGAACGTAACAAAGGGGAGTGGAAAGGAACACAGGGTCGATCATGCAGGACCTAGCAGGCTTTGAGAAAGATTTTAGAATTCAAGTATGAAGGAAGGGCATCAGTCCATTTTACACTTCCAGGTGGTATGTTCAAGTTAGTCTGGAAAAGGACCACCCTGGATGCTGGGTGATGCCTCGTGTGGAGAGAGGCATGAAGCTTGGAGGCCTGTGAGGAGAATGTAGAGGTTCCTGAGGGGAGAAGGGGGCTGGGTGGGGGAGTGGTATGGGAGATGGAGAAGAGGGGACAGGAAATAGAAGACCTACAACTTTACAACAAGATTGGGTAAGAAGTGTGAAGCAGAGGCAGCAATCAAGGATGATGCTTGAGTTTTCAGTTTGAGTAACCGGGTGCCATTTCCTGAGCTGAGGGGACAGGAGGGCCATGGTTGTGGAAACGGTAGTGATTTAGGGTTCTGCTCTGTATGCGCTTGAGGTGTTTATTAGACAGAGCATCAAAGTTTTATAGATAGTTTGGTACCTGAGTCTGGAGCTCACAGGAGAGCTTCAGGTTGGAGATAGAAATTTGCAGCCATTAGCATAGAGATGATATTTAATGGCGTAGGAACAGATAACTTGCTGGGGGGAAGGTGTAGGCAGGAGAAAAGATTCTGGTTTGAATCCCGAGGAGCTCCATTAAGTATATTGATAGGTTCCAGAGAAGGAATAATAGGCGAGTGAGAAGGGAAAACCAGAGAGACAAGGGCAGTCTGCATAGGATGGTGTAGAAACCAAGAGGGAGAGCGGGGTCAGCCTGTTGGTTGCTGCTGAGAGGCAGCTTACGTTAAACAGTGCACGAGAAAAACTGAAAAGGAAAAAAGGAAAAGTAAATGTCTTACATAATTAAAAAGCAAACTTAAAGTTAAAAATTGGGCCTAGATAGTTAATAATTATCCCCACTCCAGTACTCTTGCCTGGAAAATCCCATGGACGGGGGAGCCTGGTGGGCTGCAGTCCATGGGGTCGCTAAGAGTCGGATACGACTGAGCGACTTCACTTTCACT
>NW_011494790.1:5394925-5400482 GCF_000754665.1 Bison bison bison
ATTGTTTGGTTTCTCTTTACAGAAGTTTTGTTTTGTTTTGTTTGCTAATAAATGAAGAAGAATTTATCTAGAATATTACTGTTTGCCAGCACTAATAAAATACAGTTAACCCTTGAACAAGCCAGGTTTGACCTGCATGGAGCCACTTATATGTGGATATTTTTCAATAAATACTATGGTCCTATAAATTCTGTGGTTGATTTCTGTTTGTGGATGTGGAACTGTGGTTATAGAGGGCCAGTTGCAAAGTTATATGCAGATTTTCAACAGCATGATGGTTAGCACTTGAACCCCTCTATTGTTCAAGGGTCAGTGATAAGGATTTAGGTAACGATCATTAATAACCACTAACGTCACACAGAGATAACTGAATATTATGTACCTCTGAATGGAAGTAGACAATACCACCTGGGATATATTTTAGTGGAAAAAAAAAAAAACACACAAGTTTTTTGTTCAAGTTTTGATTTTGCTCAAGTCTCTGGACCTGTCAGCTTACTTACACGAAATACAAGGGATAAGAGAGACCTGTTAAATGAGACCTTGGGGATACAATCAACAAAATCTGAGCCATGGAAAACTGCATGTAGAACAAACCATATGGCTTTGCCAAGTGGGGTGAATTGGATAAGAACAGAGTAGGAACCTAAAGATTAAAAAATACCTTAAAAAGATATTAATGGCAATGTGTGAATGCCACATGCATATCAGTTCAATCAAACAAAAACCATTTTGAGACAACTAGGGAAACTGAGCAATGCCCAGATATTTACTAGTAAGGAATTAACTATTCGGCTTTTTCAGATGTGATTTTTGTGGTGATGATTAAAAGAGTTATCATTTAAATATACAGATAGAAGTTTTAAGGGGTGCAATGAAATGATGCCTGGAGGGTGGGGAAATGGGTAGGGACAGAGGAAACAAGAATGACCATGACTTGATGATAAGGGCTGGATCATTTTACTCTTCTTTTGTCTAAGTTTGAAATTTTTCTTTTTAAAATGACTCTTAATCTTACCCCCCATCAAGAATCACTAGATATAATTATGGTGTTATTACTCATAATTATACATGCTGAGATACTCAGTTCTGAGAGGAATGAAATTCAGTAGCTGAACACTTTGTCAAATACTGGTTCTTAATTGTATTGCCCTCTTAGGTTGTCTAGTGTTTTTTCTGGGATGGACATGGCACTAATAATACCTTAGATTATGATTTGCTGTGAATTGTGTGTTATTGCTTGTGTTCTTAATCTAAAATTAAATCTGTAGCTTTTGAACATAAACTGTCCCATAAGTGTGAATTATTGAACATGTATCAGTTAATTTCTCTTTCAATGAACTTAATGATTGTTAATATATATATTAATAAGCTGACATAGGCTAATGCTCAGATATATTTTATTAAGAGAGGAATGATTTTTGGTTGAGTCATTTATCTGACATTTATAGAATTAAATATGAGAAGTACTTACAGGATAGACTTGGGCAAAATCCACTTGATACATTTTTGGTTCCTGTGAAATGTCAGGGGAAGTGTATTTTTTCAAAAGTAGGGGCCATTAGGAAGGGCCTTCCTGGAGTGCTGACTTAAGGAAGTCTGTGTGGAAATTCCCTTATTACTGAGGTATTATCTTTTGAAGCTATTGATATGCACTGTGTCATATGGTGTCTCATATTACAATAGCCACACATATCTTCTAAATTCAAAATTTGATTTTCAGCATTCGTTACAGTTGCATGTAAAGTTCATGGTAGCAAAAGGAAATACAAAGGGTGAGAATGTAAAACATAAATGAACTCGGATGGGTGTGTGTAGGCTTTTAATGTGAGATGTTCTTCAGTACTTAATGTTATGCAGAAGGTGGGACTCCATATTCCATCTCCATCAGACCAGGCATCAGAGTGCTGTTTTTTCAAATTTCTTTTTGGCTTCAGCTGCTTTTTTTTTTAATATCGGGCTTTTTCTTTTGACATTCTTTTCATTTTGCCTAGTCTAAATTAGTTTTTTTCCCCCCGCAAAACAACATATTCCTCTGGGTTCAATCTCCCTCCAAAAAATTAAGCTGTATTCCGTCTGGTTAAGTCATCATTAAGTATAAATGCAAACGGAAAATCCATTTACATTCCTAAATTGTTGCTGATGTTTCTAAGGGATTTATTTGGAGGGAAAGAAGAACATGACTTGATTTTTATCATATTCAAGTGACCCAAATAGCTTTCAGAAGTAGAAAATGAATTTTGACAAAGGGTTTTAATAGTATTTGCAGTATGAGTTTGTGTTCTGTTTTATAGAATCATAAAAATAAGTATTCATTTACAAATCTTTTTTTAAGTTTTGAACTATGCTCTTTGATTTTTTGGTACCTATAAGATTTTGATAGTCAATAAACTGTTGAGGAAAATTTCAGTTTGACTTACTTTTTTCCTTTTTTTAGATTTAAAAGGAAATGTTAAGATTCCATTAGATACATGTGTGAACAATATCAATAGCTCTTAAATTCTTTATGTACTAAGGAACTACAGATCAGACCTTCATTTCTCCAGGAATTAAAGAGGTTATGGGCATTTTTGCTAGTTTTCATTTAGGCAGAGGAAAGCATGAAAATGGTTATTACATGTTTATTGTGTCCATCAAAATCTGTACTCTGGGTAGTCTTTGTTCATACTTTCCTACCATCTTACTCTACTTGCTTTGTTTCTTAATTCACATTATTGAGAGAGAGAGACAGAGAGGGAGCTCATAAGCTCAGCTCAGTTTATGGATGGAATCTCCTTGAGAGAGACACGCGTGTCTTGGGAATTATTATTGTTCCAGAATGGGGGCATTCTAGGGCTGGCTTCCAAGGGCTCCAGGTGGGGATGGTCAAGCCTACAGGAAGTGGGATCCAAACTGACAATATGTAATATCCCAAATAGGGGCCTAGAAGAGATGAGCACAAAGACACAGTTCTAATGAGTTAGGGTTCTTTGTTCTGGAGAGCTATAGTTCAAGTAGTTGATTTTTTTTTTTAATTGAAGTTGAAGAAGCTGTCACTTACAGGACATTTCTTAGCTGTCTGAAATGTACTTGACTGTGTCATAGCAAGGCTCTAACCTCTCATCAAATGGGCATGGCCCAGTATATCCATTTTGAAAAGTGATTTATCAAGGGATGGTATACCCTGATGACAGGGTCAGAATGTGAGAACTAAGTTGGGCCTGAGAAGTCCTGCAGTGTAGGGATTAGAAATGGGGTTGAGGCGTGGGCTTCAAGACACACAGTGGTCACATATCAAGTGATGAGCATGTATCCTTTTTTAAATTTTTTTCTTGCAGGGGGAGGTCCTGGAGATTTCATTATAAATACCAGGAACGCTTAGAATCACTGTTAACCCACCTTTTTCATGTTACTGATGATGAAACTAAGGCCCAGAGAGTTGAAGAGCCATACTTCATACCATTTTTCTGAGTCATCAGAAAATTCTAGATTAAGACCTAAGTTTCTGTTACTACTTGTCTGGTGTTTTTATGGGCACACAGATTTCATAAACAGTTACCTAAAATGTGGCATCCTAGGCTTAGTTCTTCTAGGCTTTGAAGTGGAAGGGGAAAAGTGACTTCAGTTAGTTTCTCAAGAAGAGGGGCAAAGACCATGTCCAGGGCAATTCTGTTTTGAGAATGTAACAACAGAACCAGGGCTTCTGGGAGCTGGTAGTGGTGTTGGGCAGTCTGGGGTTAAAGAATATTTATTTCAGCTTTATGATTTTCAACTACACATGTTCATCATTCCCAGCCAGTGGAAGATGGTTAGGCAAGCTGATTTTTTTGCTTTAACTAACTTACTGTCTACGTGTAAAGGGAGACTTGGATGAAGTTTTTTCTCCCAAGTAATTAAATGTCTTAAAAGTACTCTTAGAGTATTTGCTTGGCTGCCCCTTTATTATTAAAAAAGAGGAATATTGGCTGTAAAGTTATGTGCTTTTATAATAATAAACCACTTTAAACTGCTTGGAATTCTCTAGCAGCCTTTGCGATTTTACTTTGAATTTTAACTTTGTATGTTGCTGCTGCTGCTAAGTTGCTTCAGTCATGTCCGACTCTGTGCAACCCCATAGATGGCAGCCCACCAGGCTCCCCCGTCCCTGGGATTCTGCAGGCAAGAACACTGGAGTGGGGTGCCATTTCCTTCTCCAATGCATGAAAGTGAAAAGGGAAAGTGAAGTCGCTCAGTCGTATCAGACTCTTAGCGACCCCATGGACTGCAGCCCACCAGGCTCCTCCATCCATGGGATTTTCCAGGCAAGAGTACTGGAGTGGGGTGCCATTGTATGTTAGCCTTCTTATTTTGTCCTTCCAATTGCAGTGAAGTCCGCCTTTCCTCCCCTTTCCTCCTCCTCCTGGTAGGGCATTCTTCCCAGATTTGAATCCCACCCCCACCCCACCCCTGCTTTTAGTTTTAGAACATTTTGCAGAGGAGTATCTTCTTTGTTCATGTAAGACCTGAGATAGTTGTATCTTTTGTTCCATATAATGCTAATGGCTCTGATTTTACTATAACAGGTTAACATGTTCTGGAATTGAGATTGGTACCATGAGAAGTTATAAGGCATTTGATAACAAGTGAGACCATGTGCCTTTTTTTGTACCTTTTACTCCCTGCGCCACCCTCTGCCACTGCCAACCATTGCTTCATATTATTTCCCTCGACAACATGCAATGGGTAAATGTCACAAACTCCTCATTTTGTCATTCAGTCAGATATCTGGATGAGAGAACTTTCTGGTCATTAATCACTGATAAAAGATATACTTACAGAAAATGTTTTGTTATAAATCATTTTGACTGCTTTTAGGAGCCCCAGATTTATATGGTATGGTGTGGGTTATAGGCAGACATCAGAAATTGAATTGTGACAGTGACATATTTTTAAATCTCAATTATAGACTCTGATTTTAATCCTTTACTTCTTGCTGAAGCCTTGAGCTTCTCTAAGTGCTAAAAATTCTCTTCAACTGCTACCTTTGAAAAAGTAACAGTCTCTTGCTACTTAACTTGTCCTTTTGTCTTATGTAGGAATACCAAAAACGTGGTGATAAAATGTCAATCTTGCACAAATTTTTTTCCAGAAAGCTAGTATTATTTTGGAGAAGGCAATGGCACCCCACTCCAGTACTCTTGCCTGGAAAATCCCATGGACGGAGGAGCCTGGTAGGCTGCAGTCCATGGGGTCGCTAGGAGTCGGACATGACTGAGTGACTTCACTTTCACTTTCCTGCATTGGAGAAGGAAATGGCAACCCACTCCAGTGTTCTTGCCTGGAGAATCCCAGGGATGGCGGAGTCTGGTGGGCTGCTGTCTCTGGGGTCACACAGAGTTGGACACGACTGAAGTGACTTAGCAGCAGCAGCAGCAGCAGTTAATAATTATGTATTTGCATTTAAAGCTTTGTTAAGAATAAATCTCATGTTAAATGTTCTTACTACAGTAAACAACAAAGATCCTGAAAAAAGAGAAAAAAACATTTATCCTGGCTCTCCAGTTGGAATTATTCCTCAGGATAACCAAATAATTGTTTG
>NW_011494790.1:5400582-5445371 GCF_000754665.1 Bison bison bison
TGCATTGGAGAAGGAAATGGCAACCCACTCCAGTGTTCTTGCCTGGAGAATCCCAGGGACGGGGGAGCCTGGTGGGCTACTGTCTCTGGGGTCACACAGAGTCGGACACGACTGAAGTGACTTAGCAGCAGCAGTATTATTTTTGGGAAGAATGCAACATTTATTATCTAAGTTCATACAGATATTATTAATTTCTTTATTAATCTGTTTTAACACCAAGTATTAGAAAATCGTTGTACCCTTTATTTTCCGTTTAATTCTAAGTCAGGTTTCACTTATTTCTCAGCTTTAGTGGATAATGTCAGATGTGCTGTGAGAACTTTATGGGACCATTTATTGCAACCAAAGAATAGGCCAGATAACGTAAGACTGCTCTAGCCCCAAGCAGCTACCCTGGCTGATAGAAACCACTGTCAGACTTGAGATTGACGTCACGTTTCTTTGTAACACCTTAGCTTAAAGCCTGGAACTTCTACAATCTTATTGTTATCAATGTGATTGAACTTTTAAATGACTTATTTTTATATATTATATATATTATTTTATTTTTTAACTTTAAATAACCTTTAAATTAGGTGGTCCAACTCAGCTATTTAAGTAATTTCTGTTAATTTCACAATTGGAGATTTCTCCTCTGCCTCCAAATATAATAGAACATGGGTTGGTTTCCACAGGGCATGTCACTGCCATTGCAGGACTTGTGATTATGAATGTCAGTGCTTCTTAAACAGAGTTCTAAATGACCTTCATATGCTGAATCCCTGGCCAAGTAAGCTGGCGGCTCCTAAGCTATATCCCCATTCTCCTCTGAAAAGTGACAGTTTTCAAAAGTTTAGCTCCAGAATCATTGACTGGGACATCATTTAAATATTTTGTATATCTAGAACAATATTTTAAACCTTTAAAGAAAGGGTGAGTTGGAAGAGCTCTCTTCAAAACTAGTTATTCACACCTCTTGAGTCACTCTGTCCTCCTGCTCCTGAGTGACTACCCTTTTACCCTTGATTCCAACAGCTAAATAATTCTTTTCAAAATATCTAATAGACTCCCCCCCAACCGACAAATGACTTAGATATTGAGTAAAAAAATTATTACAATCAAAATCTACATGTTAACTGTATCCTGAAGGCTGGAAGTTATCTAATGTTTTGCATAGATCAGCCAGTTCTTAAGAAAAACAGTACCTAGAATTATTTGCATTGTTTTATTAAGGAGGAGAAACATGAGAAGTTAAAATATCCTAAATCTAATCTAACTCTGCTTTAGGTGCTTTGTAGTTTGATTGAAGCCTTAGTGTCTGTATAACCAAACAGAGACATGGGGTTTGGGCTACCGCCATGCAGTGCAGGAAGTAAAGGCCCCTCATGTACCCACACAGGGGGATGCCTGTGTCTTTTGCTGCTGGTGGGCCATTGTCGTTTCTTGAGAATTGACTGGACCATTCAGTTTTCATGCCTTGAGCTTTGCTGCCTTAAACATAAAGGGGAAAAGACCAAGTTTTGGGGATGTACTTTAGAAATACAGAGGTCAAGGCAGGAATGAGACCTAAGTCTAATAACCTGCACTTTAATTTTATCTGATGAGTTACTTTCATATTGTGTGTACAGTTTGAAGGAGATTCTTAAGTTCAAGTGGTTAATGTAGCCCGTGTGTGTGTGTCAACTGCATTTAGTGTTTACACGCTCTTTCAGACTTTGTGGCAGTGTGGTAACTCTGACCATAATATTTTTAAAAATCTTAATTCTGAAGCAGCTTTTTGTTATAGGTCCTAGTTGTTTTAAGGAAGCTTTACTTAGTTATTTTTACCAGAGTTCACTGTGCTATGATTAGAACAAGAAGATTTGGGAAAGTTTAACTTGGTATGGCAGAGATTCAAGCTGAGCAGGAAAAAATGCTTGGTGAATAAAGAATGTACAGGATGCTCAGGAGTAAAGTCCAGCAGAAGCAGAAAAATAAAACAGGGTGACTGTCTCTTGCACAGTTTACATTTTGGTTTTTATGCCAGAAATGCCTCGAGTGTATATTTAAGTAGTAGCAGAGAAAGACAGTAATGAACGGGTAATTTGACGTCATTTTTTTCTTAGATTAAATGAGTCTATCCTGTCTGTGGCACTCCTATTGTGTTTTTAATCCAAATCTCTGAAGGAAATGTCCTGATTAATTTTAATATTTGATTGCAGGCTCACAATTTCAGAAGAGATTGGTGGTCGATTGAACTGTACCCTGAGATATTTCTAAATGAAAGCCTTGTCAAATATTTTATTTTCCTTCTGTGTTCCAATATTTGAATTGTCATCTAGTGAAATGGCTTTTGTATGCTTGATGTGCCAGTGTGGCTAAAATGAAGTTGGTTTTTATATTATTTGCACAATGGTTGTACTTGCAGAATTAATTCTTAAAGTAAAAATCTTAAAGTAAGACCTTCATTTAAAGTAAAAAGTAAAAACCATTTCAGGTTTGAAATCATGATCGTCTAGTATTAATTGAAACTATTTGAATTATAAAGTTAAATTTCAGGATACCTTTACATTTTATTTTTCTATTGAAAATGTCTTATTTTAGCTGGGTAGTTTGGACGTATCTTCATGAGTGTGAGTTAATAGATGTGTACATTTTACTTCCAAAGCACATGCAGTAGCACTTGCAATAGTAAAATGCAGTAAAATAATCAGGCAGTTGTGAATTTGAGTAACTTGTAAAATGTTTATCTTTAAATTTATGTAATTGAATTTTCATTAATGGTTTGTTGTGTTTAACAACTGGCCTGTAAATTGCTGAAAATTTAACAAGGGGTTTTCCTGAGCTGGTACAAGCGGGCTGCAGTACATCACAGTGCAACCCAGACACACAATGTGCAGGAAAACCTAGGCTCACCATATGGTCACTTTTGTTCACATCCCATTGATCGAAGCAAATATTGTGGCAGAGATCAAAGTGAATGGATGGGGAAGACTAGAGGGAGGAGCTGCAGGGTCAGCTGGCAAAGGGTATGGCTGGTGATTCAGTGTATCACACATGGTTACTAGATGTCTAGTAACCATTCCATACCAGACAGTGTATCTCCATGCCCAGGACCACTGAAAAAAATATATCTGTATTATGTTAATTTTCATTTAATCATGTCTCTGAAATGCTTAAATCATATTTCTTATGGAAGTAGCCTTGGATATAAATTCTAAGTTAGCAGATTTGCTTAAGATAGTAATCCTTTTCTTTTTTAAAGTATGTCTCATACAGTGTAACAGCTGTTATTCAGTAAAGATTTAGGGATAGAAAAATGAAGTCTGAAATTCTGCTCTGTATGTTGTGAGGCAGTGACAGGCAACCATAGCTGAGGGGTTATTTTTTAAAGTAGGCTGTTCCTATATCATTTAGTATATTCTTTGATGCTAATGTTTTCCCTCTAAAGACTTTTGTCTGATAGTAATGTTCATTCTTACTCTCCATTTATGTTTTGGCCCCGTGAGTCCCAAGTAGCACAGCTATCTTCATAGAATTTGTCAAAATTCTTCTTTTGATGGCTGATTCACCTCTAATTTGGGATAGGACCATTGATGAATTAATTAGATTTCATATCTGTTATGTTGTTCAGTTGCTCAGTCCTATCTGACTCTTTGAAACATGCCAGGCTTCCCTGTCCTTCACCATCTCCTGGAGTTTGCTCAAACTCATGTCCCTTGAGTTGGTGATATCATCCAACCATCTCATCCTCTGTCATCCCCTTCTCCTCCTGCATCAGGGTCTTTTCCAATGAGTCATCTCTTTGTATCAGGTGGCCAAAGTATTGGAGCTTCAACTTCAGAATCAGTCCTTCCAATGAATATTCAGGGTTGATTTCCTTTAGGATTGACTGGTTTGAGATCTTCGCTGTCCGAGGGACGAGCACCAGAGTTGAAAAGCATCAACTCTTTGGTGTTCAGCCTTCTTTATGGTCCAACTCTCACATCCATACATGACTACTGGAAAAACCATAGCTTTGACTAGATGGATCTTTGTCGGCGGTGTAATGTCGCTTCTTTTGAATACGCTGTCTAGGTTTGTCATAGCTTTTCTTCTAAAGACCAAGCGTCTTTTAATCTTATGGGTGCAGTCACCCTCCACAGTGATTTTGGAACCCAAGAAAATAGTCTGTCACTATTTCCATTTTTTCCCCCATCTATTTGCCATGAAGTGATGGGACCACATGCCATGATCTTAGCTTTTGGTATGCTGAGTTTTAAGCCAGCTTTTTCACTCTCCTCTTTCACTTTCATCAAGAGGCTCTTTAGTTCTTCACTTTCTACCATTAGAATGGTGTCTCCTGCATATCTGAGGTTATTGATATTTCTCCCAGCAATCTTGATTCTAGCCTGAGCTTCATCCAGCCCAGCATTTTGCATGATGTACTCTTCATATAAGTTACATAGGCAGAGTGACAATATATAGGTTGACGTACTCCTTTTCCCAATTTGGAACCAGTCTGTTCTTCCATGACCTGTTTTAACTGTTGCTTCTTGAACTGCATACAGGCTTCTCAGGAGGCAGGTAAGGTGGTCTGGTATTCCCATCTCTTTAAGAATTTTCTACAGTTTGTTGTGATCCACACAGTCAAAGGCTTTAGTATAGTCAAGGAAGCAGAAGTAGATGTTTTTCTGGAATTCTCTTGTTTTTTCTGTAATCCAGTGGATGTTGGCAATTTGATCTCTCATTTCTCTGCCTTTTATGTATCCAGCTTGTGCATCTGGAAGTTCTCAGTTCACGTACTGCTAAAGACTAGCTTGAATGATTTTGAGCGTGACCTTGCTGGCATGTGAAATGAGTGCAATTGTGTGGTAGTTTGGACATTCTTTGGCATTGCCCTTCTTTGGGATTGGAGTGAAAACTGACCTTTTCCAGTCCGGTGGCCACTGCTGAGTTTTCTAAACTTGCTGGCATATTGAGTGTAGCACTTTCACAGCATCATCTTATATATTATAGTAATGAATAAAAAATAGATTACTTTTATTCAAGACTAAGATAATTTTAAGAGGACTTTAAAATTGTGTTTGCCATTGTCCCAGGTATAATTTTTTTTAAACTTTATATAATGTACTTTATTTTATAAATTGTATTTATATTATTATCTATTGCTGTGGACAAATTCCTCCAAAATTAGCAGCTATTTATTATCTCCTAGCTTCTGGTGATCAGGAGTCTAGATATGGCTTGACGGCCTGCCTTGGCCTCAAGGTTTGTCATAAGGGTACAGTTACAGTATCATGAGACTACAGTCAATGTGTCAGCCAGGTCTGAAGTCCTGTCTGAGTCCTCATCTTGGAGACAGGCCACTTGATTCATTTCCTGATGGCTGCTGGACTGAAGGTCTCAGTTTTGCATGATGATTGGCCAGAGAACTCCCACAGTGCCTTGCTGCATGGGATTTCTCCATAGGCTGAGCAAAACCAAAGTGATAGTCTTTCCATCATGTGGTCGAGAAGCAAGTCACTAGGTCCAGTCCACATTTAAAGGGAGGGATGATGCAAGGGCATGGTTTTGAGGGAGCGGCAATTGTTGGGTCTTTTCTAGTGGCTGCCCACCATAGTTACACTGTTGTATTTGGTGCCCTATAAAATTTCTATTTTTCAGATTAGGAAGTTAGAGGTTGGAGAGGTTAAATTATTTGTTTCCAAGGCTCAGATGCCAGTATATAATGTAACTGGTTCTTCAGATTGGAATCGTCTCCATCCCAGAAGACCATTTGAAATGCTGAGGCCAAAGCAAATGCTCAGACATAGACATGACGAAGGAGGTACTTGTACTGTATTACCCTCAATGTGCTAGAAATGTAGTCAATATTCCATACACATGTGTAGGGATGAATGATGAAATGGTCATGATAGTGTGACTTTCTTAGCTGTTCCTATTGCTCTGGTTTTCTTTGTGTTTATTTCCTTAACTGTAGACAAAAATACCATACCATATAGCAAACACATTTAAATACTTTCCAAGCCTGAAAACGCTAACCCTTCAGCTTGGGTTATTCATGCTGCTCCAGCCTGTTTAAACATCATTGCTCTCCACTAAAATGATATAGCTAATTTATCAACAAAGCAGTTACAGTTACATTTAGGTTTTATTTCAGAATGAGGTATAGAGAGCAATATGATAACTATCTACCAGGAGCCGTTTATGTCCCTAAATACCCATGTTGCCTAAGAAACAGAATTTAATCTCAAATGCAAGCTGAGAGATAATATAGTTTTCCTACTTTTTCTTTTTTTAAACAGTTCTTTGGTCGTAGTGTTGAGTTGGCTAAAAAGTTCATTTGGGTTTTTCTGTTAACAGCTAATGGAAAAACCAAAGGAACTTTTTGGTCAACCTACTAGATCTTAAGAGTCTTAGAAACATGCGTGGATTTGGGCATAGACTAACGTTACTTTTAAATTTTCTTAATATTTACTTAAGGAAAACAAATTATCTGTTCTACTTGAGGCAAATACTCCTTTGTCTGCTTCTCTAAGTACCCACCTTGAACATTTGAATTAGTGTGATTTTGAACTTTGCCTTGTTAACATGGATCCTGGTTTCAGAAGAGGCCAGCCACGTGGCTCTGTTGTTTTGCACATATTCTGGGAGCAGTTCACATAGGAGTCTATGGTGGTTCCCAGGGGCAGAGCTGTGCTGGGTCCATGATAGATTTTCAGTGTTTCCTTCTTGGAATCAGCCTTGCTTAGCTCGTCTTAAGTGTGACCAGTTGGCAAACAGAGGTGCTTAGGTTCTGAAGGAGTTGCTGTGGAATAGCTAAGTCTTACCTGCTGTGAAGTAGTAAGTCTCTCTAGGAGCTTCTTGAAAGAACTGGGGACCCAGAGACAGTGATTGGCAGTCAGAGAAGATGCTGGAAGGGAACTTGAGAACAGAGACAGTGCTGCACATGTTGGGGCCTTGCAGTGACTGATTCAGAGAAGAGATGGAGCAGGGAGGGAAATGTTCAGATGAAAAGGGTAGATAGAAAAAAACATTTAACTTTTTAGTTAAATGTTTTTATACACTTAAAATACAGAAGCCCTTTTTAGTACAAATTATGTAGCAAAGGTGGAAAGGAGGTTCAGAGGAGAGAATAATCACTGTGTCAATATACCTTTTTTTCCCCTTTTATTGAAGTATAGTTGATTTTCTGTGTTTTACATTAGTTTCAAGTATGTAGCAAAGTGATTCAGTTACACATATATTCTTCTTCAGATTCTTTTCCATTTTAGGTTATTATAAGGTATTTAATGTAATTCCCTGTGCTATACAGTAGGTCCTTGTTGTTTTTCTATTTTATAAATAGACTGAAGCAACTTAGCAGCAGCAGCAGCAGCAGCAGCAGTGCATATCTGATAATCCCAACTCCTGATTTATCATTCACTTCCCCTTTCCCTTTAGTTGCTTTCTGTGTCTGAGTCTTGTTTCTGTTTTGTAAGTAAATTCATTTGTATTTTTCAGATTCCACATGTAAGTGATATCATATGATGTTTGTCTTTATCTGACTTCCTTCATTCAGCATGATAATCTCTAGGTTCATCCATGTTGCTCCAAATGGCTTTCTTTCTTTCTTTTTTATTGCTGCATAGTATTCCAGTGTGTGTGTGTGTGTGTGTGTGTGTGTGTGTGTGTCTCACATCTTTATACATTCACCTCTCGATGAATACTTCGGTTGCTTCCATGTCTTTGCTCGTGTAACTAGTGCTATGAACTTGGAGTGCATGTATCTTTTCTTATTAGAGTTTTTATCTTTTCTGGATATATTAAAAAGGTATATATATATACCTGTTTGATAGAATAAAATGGGTTTCTTCAGAATTATGTTCAGATGATTTTTTAGCATGAAACAAGATTCTTGTGAGAGATGAGAGGATCACACAAAAAACAGAAATTCTGCATTGCTGGGATGTGCTTTCTCTTAATTGTATGATGTGTAGTGGCCAAGTGAATACATTATGACGCCCCCCCCCCTTTTTTTTTTAAAGGAGTGTCTAAACAGACTTAGTTCTGCCAACTTACTTACATTGAGATTATGAGTTTTGATGAAACCTATAGAACTAGTTCCAGTTGTATTTGTTTTAATATTGATAGCTGACTTATTTGTTGAGTGCTTTACTGAACACCAGGCATTAAGCAAACTTACGTTCATTACTTGATTGAACCTTTACTACAAACAGCAACAGTGTGAGGCAGATGCTGCTTTTAGCCCATTGAATCAGCTCAGACATGTTGTGTTGTGACTGGAGTCTAGAACTTTGGTGCTAAATGCTTTGAAACTCACTTGAGTGTTAGGATATTAATGCTTTTGTTAGAAGATTGCTGTGCTTTAAAATGGTTTTAAAAAAAACATTTTAAATGTAGAATCATGGAACTTTTATGGAGGAGTTAGGCTTCAGCATTTTGAAGCTGAGGGAGAGAAGTAGAAGTGATTTACTCCAGTTACATAACTGGATGGTGGCAGAGCTGGAGCGAAAACCCAGGTATTTGGCTCCCAGTCAGCCATAAAAGAAGACAAAGAGCCCATTTTATATGGAAGACTTGAATGGAAAGAACAGTTATCCGGATGTTAAGAAATGTCAATTTTAAGGGCGAATTGGCTGAAGACTAATAATCTCAGCCGTGTGGGGTAGCCTTTGTCCCAAGTTTCTTCTTCAGGAAACCAGCCTAGGTGGGTCCAGCCTGCTCTGCAGCAAATGCTCAAACCTAGGAGCTCTGAGAAAATGTAAAGAAACCACCCTGAGAAGTTTTGCTCTCAAGGAGTTTACACCCCATCTTGGGAAACAAGATGCATCACTTTGCTGTGATGCTGCACTTACTCATGTGTCGAAATGCAGTGTGAAGTGCCTGTGTGTTATCATTTGCACGGTGGAAATGGGCTCATTAATATACAGGCCAACCCAGCTGAAGCATGTAGTACCTGTCCTGAGTGCAAATGAGTGGCATGATTCAGAACTTTCTCTGTGTGTGTGTGTGTGTGTGTGTGTGTGTGTGTTTTAATCCACAAACCCTTAGTCCTTCTTTTGAATTTGGAAAATATTTTCGAAAATTAAACTCCTTAGTAACTTGATAGCTTTAAAAGTTGAAGAGTGGCATACGAAAGTTGGGGATGGCAGCGTGAAGGCGGTGAGCCAAGAGCCCGGTGATGAAGAAAGGGGCTCGACGACAGGGCAGAGGGGGTGGGAAAGGCCGGTTTTGGGGAGCTGGGAATCCGCAGCGGGGACTCTGTGAGGGCTGGGAACTTTCTGTTCCGTCTTAATGGGCCCCTGCACATCAAATACTGCTCAGGTTGTTGTTGTTTCAAAATAACCTTGAAATGTGAAGGCTGTCTCTCCATTGTCTTTCATGAGATTTATCTTCTCTAGCATATTTTCCTCAGAAATTGCCTGTTTGCTTGCTGATGAGGTTGGGAACGTTGTTAAATCCTATTCCATTAAATTCCACATTTAACCCTTTTCCATTTATTCAGTAATTGAAATGGCTTCCCTGGGTATGTTAACTCTGTTTAACAGTGGAAAATAAGCTTGTGTGTATCTCCCATCAGTCACAGGGTTATCTGGTCTTTTGTAATTGGGGAAGAGGAAGCTGTGAGGAATATTGATGAGAAGACAGTGTGGGTGGGACTCTCAATTCGATTAAAGAAACTCTGATAACCTCACTTGATTAGGTTCACTGGGTTTTCCATGTAATGGAGAGATGAATCTAAGATAGCTTGCTTTATTGGCTAAAAGAATGCTTTTTGCATTGCAAGCCCATCTTTTTGCTTCTGTGATTTGACTTTATGGGAAAAAAAAATGCCTCTCCGTTTTAAAGTACTCTGAAGTGTTAGGTTCACATATGTTTTATAAATTGTTAAATGAAATGTTTTCGTTCTCTAGTGCCTTGGAAAGGCAAAATGCCATTTTATACCTGTGAGACATAATTCTTGGGTATATAATGCAGGTAAGTTCAAATATTGGTTATATCGGTTTCATTTTTCTCAAGCAAAATTGAGTTTTGAGAGCCCATATATCTTACTTTGCCCAGTAGTATCCAATATCTTTCTCTCTTATATCCATTTACTTTTACAGTTGTAGAGTAGATGTTGTTCACTATACTTCTGGGAAGATTCAGTAGAGGTAAGAAACCTACCTGAAAAATATTCATTCCAGAGGTTTTTAAAATTATTTCTACTTTCTGGACTGATTGCTGATCAACTACATAAAATTGATCTGTCTTTTCCTTCCCTTAATGACTGAATTTATTCACTGTTCATTGTTGTTCAGGTTTTTGGATGTCTAGACTGAATCAATAGCCTATCTAGTTTACTGGGTGACAAGCGCAGATAAAAATTATCATTGTTTTAACAGAGGACACTGCCTTATCACCAAGGAGAATATCTTCAGAGTTTCTAATAGTTAAGCAATCTGCAATCTGATGACAGTTGGACAACACCCAGAGACCCTTTAAAACTCCAGTTGTATCCTCATAAAAGGACACTACCCTAACACTGCGTGAAGAAGAAATTGCATATTCTCTGTTAATGTGCTGATATTCATCCCCGAATCTCCCCCCAATTCAGTGGCAATAGTTTTCTTCAGCATCTTATAACAAAGTGAAATCGGTATCTGTAATATAATTCCCCCTATACGTTTCCAGTTAATCGAATTGTGCTTTTGTAAATGTATCATCCTGATTGAAAGATGTGTGTGTGAATCCTATCAGCAAGGGAAGTTTAATTTCCATTCAGTTTGAGTTGTGCTTATTTCTGTGTGTTCTCTCTTCCTACTTTGCTGCCCGTCATTTTCCTTATTAACCATGAAGATGACTGGAAAATATGCTTTGGTTACTGATGAGTATGTGGGGATATTTAGCTCTGGTAAAATGTGGTAAGCCATGAAAACAGTTAAATGAAACCTGCCTATGCAGGAGATGGCAGAGCTGAAAATAAAGGAGGGAGGTAAAAAGTGAAGCATGCTTTCGAAAAATCCTCTCTAGTGCTCCTGTGTGGAGGAATATGTGTGTGTTGAACTGACCAAAGAAGGACTGTATACAAATTTAGTGTCCACAGGTAAACATTTCTTTTCTGGATACTAGTAAGCTTTGGACTATCAGTTTGCCTTTTCCAGTGTAAGCTGCTACTTGCTGCTTCAGAACAGCAGTTCCCCTCTGAAGAGAAGCACTGATTGGAATGTGTATGGTATATAAAGAGAGCCTAGGAATAGATGAACACAGGCTACATTATTCCATGTTTTCACTTTGCATCATGAAAACACATAGATTAAGTTGGTTTTTAGGCACAATTGTGAACGTGCCCTTGATTCTCCAGCTGAACATTGAGGTTGGCCTGTCTAGCCTGAAAAGGAATGCATTTCCATTGTAGAGAAGACAAAGTGTCACAGAAACCAGACTGTTTCCAGCCGAGTTGTATGAAAGCTTAACTGTTCATTGTAAAATGGTTATGGGTTCCTCCCCTCCCCCGCCCTCTTTCCTTTTAAATCAATATCAAGTTAAACCCAAGCATGTGGGATTGTCAAGGCAACATGGCATACAGTCTTTCAAGAAAACACTGAGGGCCTTCCCTGGTGGCTCAATGGTTAAGAGTCCACCTGCCAGTATAGGAGACACGGGTTCGTTCCCTGGTCTGGGAAGATCCCATGTGCTGCAGAGCAGCTGAGCCCATGCGCCGCGACTATTGAGCCTGGGTTCTAGAGCCTGGGTGCCCCAACTACTGAAGCCCACACGCGAGCCCATGTGCTGCCACAGGGGAAGCCATCACAGTGAGCACGCCTGTGCACCACTACTGGAGAGGAAGCCCTGCTCGCCAGAATTAGAGAAAAGCCCACGCGGCAATTAAGACCCAGCACAACCAAAAGTAAATAAACAAATAAAATTTTAAGAAAAGGAAACACTAAGAAGAGAACCAGTAACCCATAGTTGGAACTCGAAGAGAAAGTGAAGTGGGGTTTTTGTAAGGAAGCATTGTGAGCCTACACGGCGTGGTAGGCCAAGGCCTAGTCTTTGAGGCCAGATGCTGTGTCTTCTCTGGGTCAGTGATTCGGTGACATGTGCCTGCTCCTTAGGAGCCAGACAGCATGCTCTGGCTTGGCAGGAGAGCAGCAGCTAATAAGAAATTTTATCCTCACATCAGCCTGCAGGGTTGGTGGGAGAGCAATTACTGCCTGGAAGTAGCTGGGCTGGGACTTGAACTTGAGTCATCATATTTCCTGCGTTATCTCTGATACAGGACATCTCCACAGTCTCCACCTCATCTGGGTGCTGTCACTTCGTCAGACAGCCTCTGGGCAAACAAACACTCAAGCACTTTTCAAATGTCAGATGGACTTTGATATCCAGGTTTAAAAGATACCTAGGCCAAAAAGTGAATAAAACAAGTCTCTTTTCCTTTAAAACTTTCATCTAAAGTCAGCTTAGCCCTACGTACGTCCTGTAAGTCACAACTTAAATTTTGATGCATTTTCCCATGATATTGGCAGTGTAAACACCATCATGTATTCATTGAATCATTCAATCTGTCATTCAGCAAACTGTGATTATTCGTACATGGGTTTTATGGCTCCTAGGGATGCAAAGATGAAGAGAGTGGAGTCTTGGTGAGCAGTTTATAGCTCACCAAGAAATAAGAAATATCAGATATACAAAAAGACAGTCATAATGCTATGGAGAACGTGCTGATGTAAAGGTGGGAATGTAAAGGACTGAGGGAATAACCATCGTGGAGTGGGTGGTTCTGAGTCTTTGAGGGTTGGTAGTAGTTTGCTGGCTGAGGAGGTGGTGGAAGGACTCTCTGGCACATGGCGGAGTGCTAGTGAGGACTGGGATGGGCTTCACCGCTGAGCATTGCCCAGGGTGCAGGAGTCACTGTGAAATGTGATGTTTATGAGCAGTAGCCTCTCTTCTCCAAAACCAGAGGCTAAGAGTTTGTATAGGCTCCCATCATCTCCAGCCTCCAATGACCTAGACTTATTTAAGAACATCAGTGAGTGTTTAGTAAAACTTCATTGTTTTGTCTGCACAACACAAAATATATTGTCTGCATAACTCAAAATTTGTGATAAATACAGTAAGGCTGGTCTGACTTGCTGACTGTGGTGTAGGAACCATTGGTCTCATGTTGCAAGTCAATGGTTTGGGGCATGCTTTGGGGAGGGATTTTAGTGTTTGAGATTCAACTGTTTTTTTGATGGTAGCAAATATTTTTGAAATATTCTTTATATACAAATAATCATCTTAATTATAAAGATAAAAAAGAGAAAATTAAATTCTATAATTCAGACATTCGTTAGTGGTGCTTAAATTTCCCAACCCCTATGTGAATTTTTTAAGTTAATTTTATTTAATAAAGGAATGTGCCTTCTTAAAGTTTAATTTCTGTTAGCAACAGACAACAATTAGTCTCTCAATGCCATTGTCTTGCTTAAAATGTGGGAAATCAGATATTAGTGTGTAGTTTGTTTTTAGTTTTATACATGTGTCAAGTTAAGTTTAGGCAAAGTAGTACCAAAAGCTATCGTTTCATTTCCTTCCATCTTCTAGTCCCCATTAATATCTGTATCCGTGAGGATTCAAAGCTGCATCGTGAAATACAACCTGAAAACAGTGGCTTTGACCTCGTGAGAAGTTCTATTTTCAGTGAAGGAAAAACTTTGGTAGGCAGTACATAGGTGGTGTGATAGCTTCTCTGTTCCCTCGGGGATCTAGATGTTTCTTTCCCTATTGTGTAAGCTGGCCTTGGTGTGTGCATGTCCCCTCATGGTCTTAAGACAGCATCTGTGCTTCTGGTATTGTATCTGCATTCCAGCAGGACGAACGGAATAGGTAAAACGCACGCTCCTGCTGCGTGCCTGACTAGTACCTCCTCTAACCACTGTTTAATTCTAGGTAGGCATGTTGCTATTTGGAAACCAACCTGGAGTCTGCTAGTGAGAAAGAACGAGAAAAGGATACTTGATAGACAAGTATCGTGTATGAGCTTTCCTGTGGCTCAGATGGTGATGAATCCACACGCAATGCAGGAGAATTAGGTTTGATTCCTGAATAAGGAAGATCTCTTGGAGAAGTGAATGACAACCCACTTCAGTATCCTTGCCTGAAAAATCCCATGGCAGAGGAGCCTGGCAGGCTACAGTCCATGGGGTCACAGAGTTGGAAATGACTGAGTGATTAAGCATGCATGCATAGTGTATGTCACCATACCCAATGTAAGGATCTTCAGGTATGCCTGGTTAGAGCTTGGGTTCTTCATGCATTTGCCCCATCACTTTGAAGATGGAATTAATATTCAGTCCAGGTAGGGATGAACTGAAAAGAAAAAAAAAAAAAAAGCCAAAGTAGACACCTCTATTGGCCACTAATAAATTGAGAAATAGGCTACACAAAGAATTTCTTAATAGTTTTAACTGAAGGGTGTATTCTCAAATATTGAGCAAGGGGGAGTTCCAAGAGTCAATTTTAGGTCCACCTAAGTTTTTATTTTGGAAGAACCTGCAGAATGTAATACTAATCTATTATATAAGCTTGCTTTTTCCCCCCTCTAAAATAATGCTTTTCAGATGCTGCTGCTGCTACTGCTGCTAAGTTGCTTCAGTCATGTCCGACTCTGTGTGACCCCATAGATGGCAGCCCACCAGGCTCCCCTGTCCCTGGGATTCTCCAGGCAGGAACACTGGAGTCGGTTGCCATTTCCTTCTCCAATGCATGAAAGTGAAAAGTGAAAGTGAAGTCACTCAGTCCTGTCCAACTCTTCACGACCCCATGGGCTACAGCCTACCAGGCTCCTCCATCCATGGGATTTTCCAGGCAAGAGTACTGGAGTGGGGTGCCATTGCCTTTCAGATGCTAGCCAAACCAAAAGGGAGCCATGCAAGAGAGTTGATATTTTATTGATGGTGGTAGTAATCAAAACAAGTCGGTTTGCCTTATACTGTGTCCAGTATTCAGGGTACTACTTAACCCTTCAGTTTTTTTTGTTTGTTTGCTTGTTTTATGAGCACTTGACATAGATCAGACTGTATTCTAAGCTCCTGGGATATAACTGTGAAGAACAGAGGAATAAACCTGTACCCTCATAGAACTTACAATCTAATGTTGAGTGATCTCTTCATAATAATTGGGGTTATTAAAGAAAAACACTCTTTGGACTATTATTGGCCTTCCATTTTGTTTTTCTATCTTTGAAACTTTTGTTGACTGAAATGTGATGGTTGATTAATTAAGCCATAGTCTTCCATTTCAGAGAGACCATACGCAAGCAATCAAAAGTCATGAGCAGAAAAATTTCTTTGAAACTGTCATGTCATTTCATTTTAAGCTCTTCATTTCACATTTCCATCATGTAAAGTACCTTAATTACAGAATTCTTTGCTTTTCCTAATTAAATATTGTAATATAGTCAAGGATTTTTGTTCTTTAGGCACTTCTTAATGTGTTCAAGAGCACTTAATATTCTGAACTTTGGGCGTGTAAACAGTTTATTTTAAAATTAAAGGGACAGTGGCATTTTCAGAGAGCTATAGTCAAGTAATTAGCACGCTGAGCTTGCTGGATGCCTTTTATTGCTTCCATCTGTTTAAAGATAATGAAAAGAAACTGGGGAAAAAATCTTCTAGAAGACTAAAGATTGTTAGCTGCAGAATGTGCTTTTGAAAGGGAAATATTTGGTCTCTCTAAGTTATTTATGCAGTTACAAATTCTTTAATACATTTGATATTTCATTGCTGAAGCCAGTATTGGTACTTGTGTTGTATGCTGCTTTGGTGGTTGTGCATTTTCTAGTATTGAACATAGAAAGTCATAAATCCTTAAAAAGATACCCTTTTTAGGAATGGTCTTCATCTGTTCATAGAAGTCTGACAGGTACAAAGCCATCCATTAACTTGGTTCTTCATTATTCATCATTACTCTCTTCATTGGTTGAGTACCTACCACCTGCAAGGCCCTGATTTCACAGCAGTGAACAAAACAGATGAAATTCCTGCTCTCGTAGAGCTTGAACTCTAGAAAAGGGAGGCAATTAAAACTAATAAAACATATGCATGCTCGTGCTTAGTTGCTCAGTCATGTCCAGCTCTTTGCGACCCCGTGGACTGTACTGTAGTCTGCTAGGCTCCTCTGTCCATGGAATTCTCTAGTCAAGAATACTGGAGTGGGTTACCATTTCCTTCTCCAGGGGATCTCCCCAACCCAGGGTCTGAACCTAAAATCTCTTGCATCTTCTGCATTGACAGGCGGATTCTCACCGTGTACCACCTGGGAAGTCCGTGGGAATAAAACACACAATTAATGCTAAATAGTGAAAACTTCTGTGGCGAAAAATAGAGTTAGGGTAAGGGGAAGAAGTGATGGGAGGGGTTATTTATGTACTTGTTTAATCAGTTAATTGTGTGACAGCTCCTTGAGAAGGTGATTTATTTGAATAAAAACCTAAGGGAAGTGAGGGAGTTATTTCCTCCATAGCTGTCAGGGGCTAGAATGTTAAAGATAGAGGGAACCAAAGCACCAGGTCATGAAAGAGAGGGTGTCTGCCTTCTGACCTGTTCAGAGCACATTAAGGAGCCGCTGTGGTTGAAGTGGAGTGAGCAAGTGACAGGAAGCAGATGTGCTCAGAGAGATAGCAGGGAAGAGCACAGAGGGGCCTGAGCACCATTTGGAGAACTCTGCTGCTTATGCTGCTTGAGAAGAGAGGCCAGAGGAAGGCTTTGAACAAAGGAGTGAATGATACTTCGTAAGTAAGTCTTCAAGCCAAGATCATGCTGGCTCTTGTGTTGATAGATTGTGGGAAACCGAGGGAGGAGCAGGAAGTGCCCAGCTGGGAAGCCGAGGCAGTAATGCACGGGGTGGTGCGTGGGCCAGGCTGCTGGTGTTGGCAGAAGCAAAGGTGTTGAGAAGTGGCTGCATCCTAGGTTTTGAAGGTAGACCCAAGGATTGACTGATGGACCTGGATGTGGGGTGTCAGGCAGACAGGAGATACTGGTGACTCCATAGTTTCTGATCCAAGGAACAAAAGTATAATTGCCATGTCCGAAGAGCTGAGAGATTGCTAGATGAGGTAATAAAAATAAAGTTTGGTTTTGGACATGTTAACTTTGATGATATGTTTATGAGATTGTCAAGTACAGATATTCAGCAGGCAATAGAGATAAGAATTTGAATTTAAGGGGAGCTGCTGCTGCTGCTAAGTCGCTTCAGTCGTGTCCGACTCTGTGCAACCCGGTAGACGGCAGCCCACTAGGCTCCTCCGTCCCTGGGATTCTCCAGGCAAGAATACTGGAATGGGTTGCCATTTCTTTCTCCAATGCATGAAAGTGAAAAGTGAACGTGAAGTCGCTCAGTTGTGCCTGACCCTTAGCGACCCCATGGACTGTAGCCCACCAGACTCCTCCATCCATGGGATTTTCCAGGCAAGAGTACTGGAGTGGGGTGCCATTGCCTTCTCCATTAAGGGGAGAGATTAAGGCTAAAAATACCAATTTGGAGTAATCACCATAAAGGAGGTATTTAAACACAGGGCTGGATGAGGTCATGAAGGAGATCATTGTGGAAGAGGAGAGAAGAAGAAGGAAAAGTTAAGACCTGTCCAAGGAAAAAATAGAAACTGACTCATGGGAAATGGAGAAAATGAATACAAACTTTAAAATAATGTTCAGTATGTTCAAGTATGTTTAAGGAATTAAAAGATGAGATGAAGAATTTTGTCAGAACTAGAAATTAGAAAAGCAAGTGAAAATAGTGTAACCAGAAGATAATAAAAATAATGAACTTAATGAATGGGTTTAATGGAAGATTAAGCTCCATTGAAAAGTTAGTTAATCAAGTATATTCTTACCATGTGATCAAGCAGTTATACTCCTTGGTATTTATAGAAAGGAGTTAAAAACTTATATCCACACAAAGACCTGTATACAGATGTTTGTAGCAGCTTTATTTGTAATTTACCAAATTTGGAAGCAACCAAAATGCCTTTTAGTATATAACGGATAAATAAGCTGTGGTATATCCAGAATGTGGAATATTATTCAGCATTAAAAAGAAATGAGCTATCAATCTGTGAAATGACACAGAGAAGCCTTAAATGCATGTTACTAATTGAAAGAAGTCAGTCTTAAAATGTTGCATTCTGTATGATTCCAGCTTAGACAGAAGTTTGGAGTCGGTAAGAAGACCAGTGGAAGGAAAGATGAATAGGTGAAGCACGGGATTTTTAGGGCAGTGAAAACACTCTGTATGATACCAGCGATGGATGCTGTTATTGTTTAGTCGCTAAGTCGTGTCTGACTATTTTGTGACTCCCTGGACTGTAAAGGCTCCTCTGTTCATGGGATTTCCCAGACAAGAATACTTGACTGGTTTGCCATTTCCTTCTGCAGGGGATCTTCCTGACCCAGGGACTGAACCCATATTTCCTGCATTGGCAGGCAGATTCTTTACTGCTGAGTCACCAGAGAAGCCCATAATGGTAGAGACATGTTAGTAAATATACGTTTGTCTAAACCCATAGACGCTTCCTCGGTGGCTCAGTGGTAAAGAATCCACCCGCAGTGCAAGAACTACAGGGGATGCGGGTTTAATCTGTGGGTCAGGAAGATCCTCTGGAAGAGGAATTGGCAACCCACTCCACTATTCTTGCCTGGAAAATCCAACGGACAGAGGAGCCTGGCAGGCTATAGTCCATAGGGTTGCAAAGAGTCGGACACGACTGAAGCGACTAAGCACAGCACACACAGAAGGTATAACACCAAAACTGAGCCATAATATAAACTATGGACTTTGGTGATTGTGATGCAATCAGTGTAGGTTCATTGATAGTAACAAATGTACCACTTCAGTGAGGGATGTCGATAGCAGGGGAGGCTATCCATGAGCAGGGGTGGGTTTACGTGGGTGTCTCTGTACCTTCCTCTCAATTTTCCTGGAAACCTAAAACTGCTCTAAAATGCAAGGGTAGGGCCAGCCTTATGCAGAATTTTAAAGAAGTTAACTGAAAGATGAATCATATAAAAATCTTCAGACTGCAGCAGAGAAAAGAACTGAAGAGGTACATGAGGTCTGGTAGAAGGTTTAACGTACAAGTCACTGGGGTCCAAAAAAAAAACAAAACAAAACGGAGAATCCAACACAGCAATATTTGAAGAGATTGTGGCTGAGAATTTTTCAAAACTGATAAAAGCAGAACGGAAGAAGCATTTATACGATAAAGGTAGAGAATTCTTTTGAAGAGTTTTGTGTCAAGGGGAACAGGGAAACTAGGTGCTGGCTTATAGAGCATGGTGAAAAGCAAGGGTTTCGGGTTTCATTTTAGATATTGTAACGTGTTTGTATGTTGATAGGAATGATCCAGGAGACAGTGGGTAGAGAAGCGTGGGACCACTGCTTGGACCACATCCTTCAGTAGGTAACATTGACTAGGAGCCAATGGCAAGAGAATTACCAGCATGTCTGCATAGCTGCCTCCAAGTCCCTATTTGGCTTTAAATGATGTAGATAGGAAAGTAGACCAGCTATCACAATATTTCTTAAAAAGCAAAAAAGTATTTTAAATTGTATAATTCTCAGTATCATTGACTTGTTTAGTGTTAATAGCATATTTAAGCAAAATCCTTCTCTTGTCTCACTCTGCGCTCCACCTAAGCCTCCCCTCCCCAAGCCATATTAGATATGGAGGCCTCTACTCGGGACCTCTGGGGTTGTTCTTTAGTGGGAATATTTCTACTTCAGAGTTCTTATGAGAGCTGACTTGGGTAGGAGACAACTGAGATCTGAGTTCTATTTTCTTCACTTATTAGATGGGGAACTTGGACAAGTTAGTTAACCTGTTGGAGCCTCAGTTTCCTTGTGGGTAAAATGTGGTGGAATGGTTATTGTGAGTGTTGATTGAGTCAGTACACCTCCCTAGAATAGTGTCTAGCACATAGGAAATAGTAAATGTTTCTTGCTGTCATCTCTGATTCAGGGAAAACCTGTTGGAAGACGAATAGTTCTCATTGGTTGTAAAAGGTTTGTAGGGTCTCTTAAAAAAAATTCCCATAGCTGGGCTTTATCCCTTGAAGTTGTAATTTAACTGGCTTATGGTCAAGTCCCTAGACCATTAGTGCTTTGTAGATCATTAGTACTTTGTTTAAAGACAAAAATAGTTTTACTCCAATTTGTAGCCAGGGTTGCACTTGTCCTAGGTTTTTGATTCCATTATTCAGCATCCCCTGCCCCTAAGAAACTTTGTATTAGGCTTCAGTTTGCCAAGACCATGTTTACAAATGTGCTTTGGGTTGAGCCTTCAAAATTTGACTTATGTTTTTCATTCTAGGAGACTTTGAAATGTCTCTGAAGGTAATGATGTTTATCTCTACAAACTCCTAACCAGCTAGAAAAAGTATGTATCCTTCTCATTCCCCATGTCATATCTGGTAATCTGTGTTCTGCTGTATGCTTCCCTTATATGGAACTTTGTAGTCTAGGAGAAATTGCACAAATCACACCAAATGAATTGTGCAGCATGCCAAAAATAAAATGGAGTATTCATTCCTGCATGTTTGCTTTTTATGTGACTTAGAATGTACAGCCTTTGGGACAGTTGTTATCACATTGACTCCATTATGGCAAAGAAAGCTAATTTAGTGGTGAAATTGGCTGGAGTGTCTCCCCTAATAGAAATAAACATGAAACCACTTTAGTGTCTCTTCTTTTCAAGGACTGCTGTTTTTCCATAAAAGTTGCAAGCCTGCAGATTGATACAGAAGCCCCAGCAATTCATGTGGCTGTGACTTTATAATTTAAAATTTTATTTCACCATAAATTAATAAAATTGAGAAATGTGAGGCCATTTTAAAATCACAGCATGCAAATGAAATTTAGGAATAAATTTTGGGCATAGCTGGTAAAGTGGCCAGATGAGTAAACAGACGTTTATAATAAAATGTAGCAAATGCTGGGGTAAGAATAGGTGCTGGGGTGCAAGCAGGCACTTAACAGGGCAGTTCACCAGCGTCTTGAAGGGTGGAGGGAAACAACCCAGGGAAAAAGGCAGCGTCTACACTGAAAGCGGGAGGCTGAGTAGGAGGAGCCAGATGTGAAGAGGAGGGGGTGGGGGTTATTGAATGGTAAATATCACGAGATATTTATGATTATTAAGTAAAAGTATAATAATAACATCCCTTGTACTCCCTGGTGGCTCAGAGGTTAAAGCTTCTGCCTGCAATGCAGGAGACCTGGGTTCGATCCCTGGGTCGGGAAGATCCCCTGGAGAAGGAAATGGCAACCCACTCCAGTATTCTGGCCTGGAGACTCCCATGGATGGAGGAGCCTGGTGGGCTGCAGTCCACGGGGTCGCACAGAGTCAGACACGACTGAGCAACTTCACTTTCACTTTTGGACTCGCAAAAATGAATTGATTTGGACGATGTTACGTATATAGTTCCTCTACCCATGGTTAAGCTTTATACCAAGGAATGATACAAGAAAATGTAGAGGCATTTAGATCATTAGATTCTCTCCTTTCAAATGGCTTATCGTTCATACCTAGATAATTAGTCCTTGTAAAATAGAGGATTGTCCTAAATAATACTACTGTAATATTATCACCAATGTCTTGTTCCTCAGGGTGTGTGTCTGGAGCGGGGGTGGTGGTTGGAATTTCTTGTTTTATATTTTTCATTCTTTTTCATGAAATCCATTCCTATATTTGGAGAAGGCAATGGCACCCCACTCCAGCACTCTTGCCTGGAAAATCCCATGGACAGAGGAGCCTGGTAGACTGCAGTCCATGGGGTCGTGAAGAGTCGGACACGACTGAGCAACTTCCCTTTCACTTCTCACTTTCATGCATTGGAGAAGGAAATGGCAACCCACTCCAGTGTTCTTGCCTGGAGAATCCTGGAGTGGCGGAGCCTGGTGGGCTGCTGTCTGTGGGGTCACACAGAGTCGGACATGACTGAAGCGACTTAGCAGCAGCAGCAGCATTCCCATATTAGGATATATGATCATCTTACCATGTTTTTGTTGGCCCTTGTACCTTCTTCTTTTCATTTTTAAAAATCATCTGTGGCCTGGTCTAGACTGCCAAATGCTTTTGGCAGCCTTATCCAGTTCAGTGAACCCCCAGTTGCTGCTGTTCTTGCTGTTGAGTTGCTAAGTCGTGGCTGACTCTCTGCAACCCTCATGGACTGTAGCCCTCCATGCTCCTCTGTCCATGGGATTTCCCAGGTAAGAATATGGAGTGGGTAGCCATTTCCCTCTCCAGGGAGTCTTCCCAACCCAAGGATCAAACTTGTGTCTCCTGCTTGGCAGGTGGATTCTTCACCACTGGGCCACCTGGAAGCCCAGCCCCCAAGTTAGCATCCCACAATTCGTGGTTTATTTCAAGTTGTCACCTAGTTAGTCTTTGTTGATGTTGATTCCCCACTCCACCATTTATCATTATAAATGAATTTTGTTCTGTTCTTCATTTTGCTGCCCACAAACTGAAATCTTGGTAGCACTGTTTGCCTGATGCTTTTGGTCTCTGGAATGCTGCTGCTAATAGCATCTCCAAGAAATGATTGAGTTTTTGTTCTCCAGCAAATGGGAATTGACTTTGGTATTCACATTGTCAAAATGCAATTTGTTTTCATCTAGTTATCATAATTTGAAAGTGTTAAGGACCAGCTCCACTGTCTATCAGTAGTAAGACTGACTTTTAAAAGGATTGCATTTTAGAGTTTGTCGTAATAGTTGATGACTTAATTTTTCCCTCATGTATTGAACTTTGGATTGATTAATTTATTGAATCACTTCCTATTCACTCTATATTACGGAAAATCATCCACTTGAATTCCAACAAGGAGAAAGTAGTTCTATGGGGTTAATAAGTTAGCCCATGGCTTTGCACTGATTGCCAGACTAAGACATGCAATCAAAGTTAGGTGAATTTGGAACAATTTGATTTTGTAATGATCACAATTTGAGATGCAAAGGAAGAACTAGAGTTATAATTTTTATCTTTAGCTTTATATTCTGTAATTAGACATCAATACCCATGGTCAGAAAGCTTAAGCAGTTAAATCTAATTTTAAGTTGATTTTATGTACAGTTTTCATCCTCACAGAGTCTCCATTACAGCCCTTGTGAGTATTAGCTTCACCTCTACTTAATTACTTGCTTTGACATTTTAGTTCTTTTGCTTGTAGCAAGTGCGTGAGATGTTTGAAATCCAGTCTCCAAGCTTTGCTCCCACCTTTTTAGAAAGGATTTGAAAGATGGCTTTTTTGACTTAGGATGGTAATTTGTACCTATTTAAGAAAGGACTTAAGCTGATTTGGGGAGGTCCTGAAGGTGGGGGGTGGGCGGTAATCTTAGGAGTAGCTGAGCAGCTTTACCCCCTATCCTAGTGAGGTCCCCAAAGAGGGTCAGTTTTCTTCCCTGTAAAATGGGGCAGCAGTGGTCCACACCCCACAAGGTGATTGTGAGATCTAAATGTGAATTCCAGTAAAGTGGTTAGCAGTGTGCCCTGCACATAGAAGTGTAGCTATGTTCACTGTTACAGGTTTTGTATAATTTTGTTTCAGAGAATCTTCAGGACATCAGACTTACTGTCTCAAGAAAACTGTCCACACTTGCAAGATATGATTTGCTTAATAACCAGAGGTAGTAGAGAGAAGCTGGTGGGTAGGAGGAAAGCTGGCCTTGGCTGAATTTGATCTCCAGCTGCTGGTTGCTTGGAGACCAGGCGCAGTGGGAATTAACTGTTGTTGCAGGCAGAGGAGGAATCCTGTGCAGGAGAAATCTGAAAGCTACCCTTGATGGGAAAAGTCGGGAAGTGGCCTAAGTTCTAAGAATAAGACCTTAGTGGCTATCGCAAGAACAAGCCATCCATGATACAAGTTCGTTTTTTAAAATCTCAGTCTAGTGCCTGTGTAAGAATTCAATTCAAGGATAACTGTGAATCAACATGAGAGAATTTGCCTTTCACCCAGAATCTATTATATCTCAGGCTTAGGTCTCAGAGAAGCTAGTTGTAGAGAGATACAAGGGAGATGTTCTCAAATAATCTCTAGCTCAGGATGCTCTGGGTCTAGGGTGCTTCCTGCATCCTGACCATCTAGAAATGTGCTCTGTTTCTATAGAAAAGATGCTGCTGATGGGGAGAGGCTGGGGTACCATTTCTTCTTCAGTGAAAATGAGCAGAGATGATGGGTGTAGTGATGGGTCTTTGACTTCAGAGAGCTCAGTTTCTTTGGGAGACTTGCAGGGCTAAAGCTGCCTGGGGTTGTTTGGGTGAGATGGGAGTGGGGAATGAGGGCTCTGGGAGGGAGCTGGTGAGGACCCTACAAACACAGGATTGTAGACTGTTGCAGCCCTTGGGAGATTTTTTCCCCCTGAACTCAGCAGTCGTGGGGCCGGGTGGAGAGCAGAGGTCAGGAAAGCAGAACAGAGCCAGGGTCGGTAGCGCACTGGACTTAGAAGACAGACAGGCAAGGAGAGTGTGCACTTGACCCTGTGAGCTGCAGAGGGTGTTTGAAGTGATTATCCACAGCACCCAGAATGGAGAAAAGGGCCTGGGGAGCTCTGCCAACGCCTAGGGGAACTGTTTCTGGAATGAGTGAGCTAGTTCAGCAGGGAGCATAGAGGAAGGAATTATACTTTTGGCCTGGGTCACTTGGCGTCAGCATTTGAAAAGAGAGTGACATGTGAGTTGCACCTTGAATGAAGAATAGATGTTTGCCAGGAGAAAAGGGGACAAAGGCAAAGTCGGAGGACAGAGCTTATCTCCCAAGTGTGAATGTCTGCCCAGCGTTCGGCAAGTAGGGGAAAGTGACAGGACACGAGCCGGGGAAGCCAGGTTACTGCTGGAACGTGCAGCGCTTTGTAAAGCCGTTAGGGTTTGCTGGTTTACCCTGCAGAATTGGGGTGATTCGAGTTGCTGATGGTTTACTTTTCGTGAAACCATGTCTGGACGCGGCAAAGGCGGCAAAGGTCTGGGGAAAGGCGGCGCTAAGCGCCACCGTAAAAAAAAAAAAAAAAAGAATTGGGGTGATTCCCAGTGAAGGTGGGGCAGTTAACCTTGTGCACTACGTGGGTATAATTTCTGTGAGGCTATTACAGAAGCTTACAGTCACGTGTGTCCTGATCTTATTCAAAAGGAAGTATAAGAACAAACGCTCCAAGGTCAAATATAAATGCCTCTTGGAATTCCTGTTACTTGGAATCAGTCATAGCTCTATAGATTCTTCTCCAGTGTGTCTGCTTGGCTGTTTGTGGGTCTCAGTATTAGGAAAGATGTAACTAAAATATTTTAACTTTCAAAATACTCATTTGAAATAATTTGCCACTACCTAATCTTTGATTTACTTTTCTTCTGGGTTGATCTATTTTTCCAGCGTGTGTGAGCTAAGTCGCTTCAGTGTCGTGTCCGACTCTGTGTGACCCTATGGACTGTAGCCCACCAGGCTTCTCTGTCTTCTCTGGAGAATATGGGATTCTCCAGGCAAGAATATTGGAGTGGGTTGCCATGCCCTCCTCCAGGGGACCTTCCCAACCCAGGGATCGAACCTGCGTCTCTCACGTCTCCTGCTTTGGCAAACGGGTTCTTTACCACTAGTGCTACCTGGGAAGCCCCAGTTTTTCCAGAGTTTGTGACAAATCAGGATTCTGGAAGCCACTTAATTATGTTATCTGATGAATGTGAGTTGTATTTTGGATAAAATATGCTAATTTTCCAGGAGGTTTTGCCTGGGGAAATTCTGAGAAAAATAACTTTTAAGGTTTTCTTTTCACTGAGGATTGCAGGGAGTGTGCACACAACAGCACAAGTTTGGTGCTGACTTCTTTATAAGAACAAGCAGAGTCCATTCCAAAGGAGATGAAAGGCTATGTTTAGGAAGTCCATTAGAGAAGTAAACATGAAGTTTTTGCTCTTTTGTAATCGAAAAGGTGAGATAAAGGTGAACATTTTTGAACAAACTAAAACATTGCTCATGTATTGCATTGCTGCACAGTTTCTGTATTTTTTCATTGCTGCTGTATCAGTTAGGAATGCCTTTAGCTGAACCTCAACTAATAGTGGCTTCCCAGCATGGATTTTGTTTAACTTAAAAAACAGTCTGAAAATAGGTAGTCTAGGGCTGCTCAACGGAGAAGGCAATGGCACCCCACTCCAGTACTCTTGCCTGGAAAATCCCATGGACGGAGGAGCCTGGTAGGCTGCAGTCCATGGGGTCGCTAAGAGTTGGACACGGCTGAAGCAACTTAGCAGCAGCAGCAGAAGGGCTGCTCAAGGATGTTGTTAAGAATGGAGACCCTGTCTTTCCATTCCACCATCTTGGGGGCATGGCTTTTATCCCTTGCCTCACTCTTGGCATTGTTTTTATGTTCAGTGGAGGCAGAGGCCTTGGTGGTGGGGAGGGAAGGGCAAAGAGCCAAAGAGGCCCTGCCAGCTTAGTCTACCCCTTGGTAGAAATTTTTCCCTAAGATGGATCTAGCAATTTCTGTGAATGTCATGTTGGTCGAAAGTGGGCTCCATGCTTCCTCAGCTGTGAGTGAAATTTTCAAGTTCTTTGTTAGAGGAGGACTAGGAAAAACCCATCTGTGAGTGTTAGCCAATCCATAGCATCTGCCACAGCGATAAGATATTCTTTTGTTTGTAGAAGTGATGATTTTTGGGATAATTCCCTTTAAGAGTTAGCCATGCACCACCATAAACCCCTATAACATCATGACTGAGCAAGGACTATGAGAGGTCAAGTTGAGCTCCTTCAAGTGATGTCTTACACAATGTCCAACTTAATTTTTTCCCTAATATAATTCTGAAAAATCTAACTGATTCACCAACTGCATCGAGTGTTTCATTAGCTTAGATTGTGTTAAGCATGACCAACTCTGCAAGGTACTTAATGTCATTAAAATTTGGGGGGAAAAGTGCTGTGTAATTTTAAAACCATCTTATAATGTCAAGTATTATGTTGGCAAACCAACCTTAATTTTTCCCATTTTTAGCTGAGCTAGAAACTTACCAAAGATGTGCATGAATATTCTAATTCCTTCAAATCTGTGTAAGTGCCTTAATTTTGTTTAAATTAAATATCCCATGTGTTTTATGATGTCTGGTGCTGCTATGAATACAAACCATGTTATGTAAGTGTTGGTAACAAGTAACAAAATGTAACTGAATTATACGCATGTATATATAGGCTTTAGCTGGGCTTACCCAGCTATGCATACTGACCTAGGCTTCCCTAGCTTCCTTTCCTGGTCCCAGTGAAAAATTACCCCTCACCATTGACACCTGGGAAATATTTTTTTTGCAAGTTGAGTCTCATTCCTTCCTTTTTTCTTCTTCCTTCCTGTATCCCATAGTCAATTCTCCTTTCCCCCCATCCCTTATAGGCAGTCAATTTAAGTGCATCTTTTTACTTGAGCTATTGCAAAGTATTATTTGAATGCATTTATATTTTATTATTATATATTTCATGTTGCTTCTCTTTATATTGTTTATATGCCCAGGGATGGTAGAAGAAAGAGAAAGGATACCTAGTATCTTAAAAGCAGGTAGTATAAAGCCTTTCTGCTTTTGTCTGCTCCACACAGTGATTCTCAGATCAGTTCTGTGTTGCTGTGCAGACATGAAATCCATGTATCCAACTGCCACCTGGGCTGCCTCCCACATTTAGTTCTCCACTTTGTCATTGGTTGGCACTTAGGCTGCCTCCTGATCATCCAGCATGTGTAACCCCACAGTGGTGTGGCGGTCACTTCACAGGTCTCATTTCATGAGCCATGGACGTCCCCTCACACCTAATTACCTGTTTGCTGATTTTACCCTGGGAGAGTTTCACTCATCAGCAATGCAAGCTCTGTCAGGGTAAGGGGCCACTTTTATCAGAGTGCAGCCTCTCCTAGGCCCCAGGGAGAGGGGATAACACAAAGGACTCTCCAGTGAGCATTCCTGTTGATGCTGCCTCTGGTTCTGTAGGGCTTCCCTGGTGGCTCAGTTGGTAAGGAATCCACCTGCAGTGCAGGAGACCGCGGTTCGATTCCTGGGTTGGGAAGATTCACTGGAGAAGGGATAGGCTACCCACGCCAGTATTCTTGGGCTTCCCTGGTGGCTCAGCTGGTAAAGAATCCACCTGCAATGTGGGAGACCTGGGTTCGATCCCTGGGTTGGGAAGATCCCCTAGAGAAGGAAAGGCTACCCATTCCAGTATCCTGGCCTGGAGGATTCCCATAGTCCATGGGGTCGCAAAGAGCTGGACACGACTGAGCGGCTTTGACTTTCTGGTTCTGTGAGAGCACTTTCGTGGACCTTCACACAGAAGCAGAGCTGTTGGGTCACAGGGTACTCAGATACATGGTTTTACATCCCCAGTGCCTGAGTGCGCCCTCTAGTGGTCACCCAGGTGCTTTTCTGTGAGCTTTTCCCCTTTCCCCGCATACCTGCCTGCACTAGGCATTGCCCGCTGGTGGCCACTAGTGATGAAGAATCTGCCTGCCAGTGCAGGAGACATCAGAAACACAGGTTCGATCCCTGTGTTGGGAAGATCCCTTGGAGGGGGGCACGGGAACCCACGCCAGTATTCTTACTTGGAGAATCCCATGGACAGAGGAGCCTGGTGGGCTACCATCCGTAGGGTTGCAGAGTCAGATACGACTGAAGTGTCTTAGCACTCATGCACTTTGCTGATATTTGCCATCTTGAATGGTGTCAAGTAGTAACTCCTTGTTCTCATAGTTTTTCTCTGATTACCAGTGTGTTTGAGCATGTCATCAACTACATATTTTTTAATGTGTAGTTTTCTTTTCAGCAGATTGCTTGCTCACACCCTTGTTTTTCTAATGAAGGTATCTTTCTTTTGTCGATTTGTCAAGGTTTTTATATATCTGATTGTAGAAACGAATTATCTGTACAGTTGTATACATATAAAATTATATCTCCCTACAATCCTCAGGTATTTATTGACTTAATTCGTGTATCCTCTATACAGAAATTTTAAATTTTGATGATATCATAGTCAGTGTTTTTGTTGTTCGTATTTATGGATTCCTAGGCCACTAACCTGGCTCATTTCTTGGTGTTATATTTATCTGAAAGTAGGTATTGTGTCTTAATTTTGAAGGAACATCATTTTTACTTTGCCTTTCCGAAACATAAATTGCTGTATTTTATCTATTTGAACTCTTAATAGTCTAGATTTTTTAACTACTCTGTTGACAGACCAGTTTCAACTTCACTGAAATAGTTGAAAGGTTTAGTTTCTTTAATGGCTTTTGAGCCTTTAACTTTTGTTAACATAACAAACTGGTCATCTAAATGAAATTGTACTTTGCATTTTTATGTTTAGGTAAACATTTAAAAACAGCATTATGTAGTATAGGGCTTCCTAGATTTCACAAAATCTGAAAAGTCATGTTATGGAAAATCTGTTAATCTCAGCTTTGTTCCCCAGAAAAGAACTTAGATCTATAATGTGAAATTAAAGTTTCACAAGAATGTGCCTAGCCATCGAATCATAGCATTTGATGTTCCCTTAAAATAAGAATGACTATGTGATGTGGGAATTTTTATAGTCTAACCTTGGGAAGTGTGACTTGGGAATAAAATTCTTTTATTGACTTGTGCTGGGGACAAAGTGTAATGACTAACTTTTTGAGAGAAGGAGAAAGGTAATAGGTAATAGTTTGGGGGAGAGTGCCTGGCTTCCTTTTGAATACTACACCCATAGGTTAACCCCTTGCTTGCTTTGCCCTCATGGGCAGTCACAGAGATAATGAGAGTATTTCTGGGAGTTCTGGATAGATGACAGAGAAGGTTAAAAATACTAAGGTTCTGTTTTGCTTCCTCCTTAAAGAGAATGTTAAGCTGATTAGGAATGGTAGGAACAAACCTTGGGAAGAGGGTTTTCACTTAGAAACCTAAGATGAGTGAAAAGACTGGACAAAGAGCACCTTTCCGTCTAAATGAGTTCAGAGTCTTTGTTTTGGATGAGTTGCATCCCAGTGCACGGAGAAGGCAATGGCACCCCACTCCAGTACTTTTGCCTGGAAAATCCCATGGATGGAGGAGCCTGGTGGGCTGCAGTCCATGGGGTCGCTAAGAGTCTGACACGACTGAGCGACTTCACTTTCACTTTTCACTTTCCTGCATTGGAGAAGGAAATGGCAACCCACTCCAGTGTTCTTGCCTGGAGAATCCCAGGGACGGGGGAGCCTGGTGGCTGCCATCTATGGGGTCACATAGAGTCGGACACGACTGAAGTGACTTAGCATAGCATAGCATAGCATAGCACTGAGAAAAATGTATGGATGAAATTGCTGAACTTACAGTGGACCCAACCTTCAGAACTCCTAGGGTGAGAACAGCGCCAGAAGTGGAGATGGTGTTGTCTGCTTTCTAAAGGAGATAAGAGGTGGATTGCATGTTGGTGTAGACATTGGGCAGTGTTCTAGCCTGATTGACTGTGATACTGTTAACAGTCCTTGGTTGTAAACAGCAGAGTCTAACTCTGATTAACTTAAATAGAGATGGGTCTTATTAGAGGGATATTAGATATCTTGATGGGAGCACGAGACAACCAGTCTCAGGAAATACCAGACACTAAGGAAGCCAGAGAGTTAAAGCAGTCAGCTTATGCTGAGGGAAAGTTGTCAGAAAACTCTCACTGGCCCTGCTTTTAGACATTCATTGCTGCCTGCTTGGGCTCTTGAGTCTGCCACCAGCATGCGTTGTGAATTGCCCTGGCTTTTTTTTGAGCCATTCCCTGCAAACTCAGAGTCCCAGGTAGGCACAGCAGTTTGCTGAGCTCAAACTACCTGTGTTCTGGCAGGGGATGTGTGTATTTAGCTTCCTTTGTACTGAGGCTCCCTCATCCCCACCAAGTCTCCCTCACTAACAGAACCCTTGCGTGTAGGAAGAGTGTCCAAAAATTGGAGAGCATTCAGGGATGGTGTATCTGAGCCACCACGGCTCAGACGGTAAAGTGTCTGCCTATAATGCGGGAGACCCAGGTTCGATCCATGGGTCGGGAAGATCCTCTGGAGAAGGAAATGGCAACCCACTCCAGCACTCTTGCCTGGAAAATCCCATGGACCGAGGAGTGTGGTAGGCTAGAGTCCATGGGGTTGTGAAGAGTCGGACATGACTGAGCAACTTCACTTTCAGGGATGGTATGTGGTCACTACAGTAGTCATGGAACAGAGATCACCTTTGGGAACCAGCAAGGTTAACTATGGGCCATTCAGAACAAATAAAACTCCTTTTTGTTGGGATGCTTCAGTTACAGTGGCACAAAGATGGTTATTCTGAATTTTAGAAAGATCTTTGCTAAACTCCCCCACCAGCCCAGCGCTTCATGTACAAGTCATAACTGATGGGACATCTGACCTCAGAGATTGTTGGGTAATGTGAGTGATGCCTTGAGGCATCTCTGGAGGGGGTGTCCAGGCTTTTTCACGACTTGGCTGAGAACATCAGGGGGTGCGCATGAGACCCGCTTTTGAAGTTAAGCGGGAATGGATATAGTGAGTACATTGGAACAAAGAGCTGACTCTAACGGGATGAAATTTCATAGGGAATAGATACTATGTCTTATTCTGATATTTGAAAAACCAGCAGTGTTTACGTGTTGAATAAAGAAGTTAGCACTTTACAGCATCACAAGTGGAAGTTCCTTGAACATCCCAGTTGAATGGAAGCCTGTGTGAGTCAATAGTTTGACGTCTTTTTTAAAAAAACAGACAAAACTCTTAAGGTGATCTTACAGTGTTTGTGAAAATAAAGTGTCCATCACAAGGGAGGGATTTCCCTGTTACTTTCCTGGGATCCTGTGACATATGAGGTATTCGTTGATTCTGGCCACAATTAAGAATGCTTTTTGGGGGGCAGAGAGTGACAGGAATGCAAAGGGATATAAAATCATGGCGTGTGAGGGGCAGTTAAGGGGTGAGTTGTTCCCCTGGAGACCTGGGGAGTGTGGCCGCTGCCTGCACATACAGGCAGGCATCCGGAAGCAGGGGTAGGTGGTGTGACCATAGAGGTGAAGCTGAAGCCAGTGGATCTCAGGCTTGAAGATGTGGATTTCTAGGGACTTCTCTGGTGGGCCAGTGGTTAAGAATCTGCCTGCTGGTGCAGGGGTCACGGGTTCAGTCCCTGGTCCAGAAAGATTTCACATGCTAAGGAGCCGCTATTGAAGTCCATGCCCCTAAGAGCCCATGTACTGCGACAGAGAGTAGCTCCTGCTTACTGTAACTAAAGGAAGCTTCCACACACAGCAACCGAGGCCCAGTGCAGCCAGAAAAAACAGGGGTTTCTAATACCAAGAGCTAGGTGAGTCCACCTTGAAGGGAAGTGTCATAAATTGCCCAATGCTTGTGACCACTCATTGTGACCAGCTAGGTCATGGGTCCGTTTCAAACATTTCACTAGCATATTTGCAAACACTGCTGTCACAGGTTTTAAAGTTGCCTGATGGTAGAAATTCCCCTAAAGCTCTCCTCACAAGGCTATTGAACATTTTTTAATATCTGTACGAGGTTAGCATAAGACTCAGAGTAACTTTCAGACCTGGGAATACTAATTTACCATAAAGCTGGAAGGGAAGTTCTTATAAAAGGGAGCTACGTGAGATGATCAATATTTGATTTGAGAAGATGAGCTCATAAACCAATCAACTGAGCACTTGCTGAGAAGGACGTTTTTCTTAATTGGCATCAGGCTGCCATAGCCCGAGTGGCCACCCTTTAGGGGGCTCGTGGTTTCCCATTAAAGGTGTTTCCTTTAAACTTATTTTCATCCTTCAGATGTCAGTATGTTAGAATTGCCTGGCTGATGAAGTAAATTCTAAAAGTAATTGTTATGGGAGTTTAACTTGCCAGAGACTTCGAGCAGTCTCTTTCATACTTTAAAAAATATAAACAAGTTGCAAAATAATGATTCTGTCAAGAAAATTACATATTGATTCATCATCCAGTATTGGGAATTGGGCTAAAGAGTTTGTTCCTTGAACATCTCCTTTTGGAAGGTCATTTAGTGGAGGAGCAGCTTTTCGGGCTTTGTACACTGTAGGCTGCATCGATTGCCATGCACCTCGGTGGACATTTATTGAGTACCTCTTGCATTCATTATTGCAACTGAGGCACGTTCTAGGGCCTGGCCCCAGAGTTAAAAGTTGAAGTTAAAAGTTGAAAAAATGATGTTTTCCAGATTTTTGGCCTTTATGATGCCAGCCAGTGTTTGTGTCTTCAGCAGTGGTATTTATTGAGAGATTAGCATAAAAGTAGTTAGCCTGCAGCACGATTTGAAAATTACAGCCTTGTAAAGGATCCCCAAGTTGGAAATGCACAGTCATGAGAAACCACGCTGTAAAAGTCTGTGCTGATCCCTGGACTCACTCCTCAGGCATTTCTCTTCCCAATCTCTAACCTCTCTCTTCATGTATTGTTCTGGGGCAATGAAAGCTCCTCTGAAGGTAAACATGGCCAGCTCTCCATCACCTGGTGAACGTGCTGAAAAGGTACATTCCTGGACCCAGCTACCCCATCAGCTAGGATTCTCTCAAGGTGGGGCCAGGTTTATCCAAATGTGAAGTCCCACAGAGTCTGAGAACCCTCTGTTGTGAAAATTGAGAGCATTTGAAAAATAGAGAGCTGGCGAGTGCTTTATCTGGTTAGATTTTGGAAAGATTCCTGTGACAGTGGCAACAGATGACGGTGATGTGAGACTCGAGGTAGATGGGATATGGTGGTAGTTCAGAGGGGAGATAGGGCAGGGATTAAAGCTGCCAAGGGGGTTGGTCAGGAGGCGGCAGATCCAAGTTGTATTTCGGAGATAGAATTGACCAGATGTGGCAATGACCGGATGTGGCTGCGTGGACAAGCCCTCCCTTTCTGGCAGAACTCAAGGGCACTCTGTGTTCAGAAGGCTGTTTCAGAAGCACCGCGGTGGCAGCTGCGCTGGTGGCAGGCATGGGCCCCAAGCCTCTTCTGTGTGTGGTGTTTGCTGTCTCTGGTTCCCTAACAGAGGAGAGAAGCCACTTAGGAGCCCTGTGTGTAGACCCCACAAAAGACGGGGCTTGGTGAAATTTTTTTCTTCCCAGCTGCCATAACCTTCTAGCCCTCTTTCTTGCTTTCTGCTTAAACTTGATAAACTTGGTACTCCTAGAGCAACTGTGCTGTATGAAAAGCACACAGAGCTACACCATTATAAGAGTTCTAAAGAGTCCCCTGGACTACAAGGAGATCCAACCAGCCCATCCTAAAGAAGATCAGTCCTGAATATTCATTGGAAGGACTGATGCTGAAGCTGAAACTCCAGTACTTTGGCCACCTGATGCGAAGAGCGAACTCATTGGAAAAGACCCTGATGCTGGGAAAGATTGAGGACAGGAGGAGAAAGGGGCAACAGAGGATGAGATGGTTGGATGGCATCACTCACTCAAAGGACATGAGTTAGAGCAAACTCCAGGAGATAGTGGAGGACAGGGAAGCCTGGTGTGCTGCAGTCCATGGGGTCACAAAGAGTCAGACATGACTGAGTGGCTGGACAACAATGAGATGAAAGCTGTGGGCTTCTCGGTGGGTTGCAAGCTTTCCCCTGTGTTGGAGTGGCACTTTTGAGCATGCACACTCTCCACTGCGCTCTGTGCAGGACTGTCACATGGCTTTCACCTGTCCAGTTGTCATCCTCCAAAGCCCATATTCTGAATCGCTGAGAGTTGGTGATGCACAGGGAAGCCTGGCGTGCTGCAGTCCATTGGGTCGCAAGGAGTCGGACACGACTGAGCAACTGAACTGAAGCTCGGTGTAGACTTTTTTCTTCATGTTACAGTTGCTATTACTCAAATAGTATTGTTCTTTAGCACATGAATTTACAAACTCCCTGAGTGTAACTAACTCCTGCTTTCCCCCTTTGGATAAAGGCTGATCTTGTTCACCCTGAAGAATGAAGGAGAATGTGATATCCATAGCAGAGCCTGGCTTTACTGTTAACATCTGGTCTGTGGTCTCCACTTGAAATGCTGCTCCTAGATTGAAGGTTGAGCCGGGAATGGCTGGAAATATACTTTGTGAACCTGGGTCTCTTTCAATTTTTTAGTTCCTGGCTCCTTTCATACTGGAAAGAGACACCAGATCAAGGCAGAGTTCCATGGACTTTTTTTTTTTTCTTTATAGGATTCACTGGCTGGTAATCTAATTTATTTGGTTGTCTGAGAAGGAAATAAGGGAAGAGCCAGGCAGCAGTTACAAGGCCTGTCTCTGTGCTGTCGTTCATCCCCCTTCAGGGTCCCTCCTGTCCTAGTGGACAGTCCCCTCCGTCCCTGCTGCTGGGCCCCTGCCCTTAGTAATTAAAGAGGAATGAGAGTGCCAGCCCAGCTGTGCGCTCAGTGTCTGCACTGCCCACAGATCTTATTTTAGGGCAAGGCCTTTCCCCCCAGCTTCTTTAGATCCCCTATTAATTCAGATGCTTTGTTTACTGAACAAACAAGCTGTGGTTTCCCAGAGAAGAGTGAACAAGCGCTGTTCTTCTCGGGGGAGAAAAGCTCTTGGTGCAGATGTGCCTGTGCTGAAGCGACACCAAGGTCTCCCTCTATCCCTCGGGTGCCATTCTTCCCCCACATCTCCCCCTGGAAGGCAAATCTAAAGTAGGAAAGAGTCAAGACTGCAGTGATGGCCTTTCCCCTGGGCAGACACGGGATTAGTCTTCTTGAGAGCAGCGGTCCCTTGACTTGGAGCGCATACACACGTGGGAGCAAGATGCTCCATCTGAAGAGCCCAAGGGGCTGGGCAGGCCTCCCTCGCATCTGGTCGGTCGTTGACACCCTTCCGTGTCACCTGCACCTCTGACCTCCCAGTCACAGGACATGTGCCTTTGGTCACAAGAGAGACTGTGGCAGAGCACGTGTTCAACTCTCCGCGGTTTGAACAGCGATGCTCGCAAATCCAGTATGATATCACCCCTCACACCCAGGTCCATCCCTGTGCACACCGAAGGTGCTAACTTGGAGAGTTCAGGAAGCAAAAATGTGTCAGGCTACCAGGCTTGCTGTCACACACACTTTTCACAGTCACGGTATTTCAGAGCTAGAAGGGAGCCTGAGAGATCATTTCCATTCTCTGTATTTGACAGAAAAAGACATCCAGAGACATCAGATAACTTTGCCCGGGTCCTGACACTCCTGAGCAACAAAAGGTGGGAGTTGAGCCCAGGCCTCCAGCTCTTTATCCAGAAGCACTCTTCCAGGTTCTGGGTGGAGATGGCCAAGTCAGCATTTGACCCAGTGTGGCCCAGGCACCTGCCTCAGGTTCCCTGGGGCCCATGGAGGAGGCAGATTCGGGGGCCCCGCTCCAGGACTGCATCAGCATCCAGGCGGGGTGGGTCTCAGCTACCTGCATTTGGAACAGACTTCCTGGGCGACTGACCCCCCAGATGTGTGAACACTGCTGGAGGAGACCCTACTGGTTTAGCTTTGGCCCCATCCTTCCCTTGTTCAACCGCAAGCTTAATTGTGAACATGCCTCCTTAGCCCTAATTGCTTTATATTTCTTCTTCTCATGCTAAAGGGCATGGCTTGGCTGACAAGAGGGAATTGCTGGGAAGGTGTGGGTAGCTTTGGGACCGTCTGTGGTGGCGACCGTGCGGCTGCTGAGTGCTGACCCACCTGTGTGTCTGTCGTCCTTTGTCTTCTCTCGAATTGCCTATTCATGACGTGACAACAAACTTGCCTTCAATTGTCACCACCGTCCTGCGCACCTCTTCTCTTAACTAGCATTCTCCTCCAGTCCCCACACCGCCAAATAGCTTTACCATCATAAACTCCTCATTATAGGATCATTCTGGGGGTTGGATAAAGGTGATGGATCATTGGTTAAGGTTACAGGTAACTTGGGAGTAGACAAGAGGAGAGGACGGCTGGGCAGTCTAGTGTGTTTGTGTGTATTTTAACTGCTTTAATGTGTAGACAGACATCCAGACTTTATTTTAGATCATAAACACACTCGTTCCCTGACCTGTATGAAGTGGTCTTGTTGGAGGGTCTGCTATCACTTCCTGTGGACATAAGGAAGCAGAGCCAAGAGCCAGTCATGGATAGACCCACAGCCCAGAAATGGATTTGAATGTGTCAGGCACACCTGGCCTTAAGTGCTTGATGCCTAAATTCTGGGGGCATGGAGGTGAATTTCATCAGCATTGTCAGTAATCTCAGTTATAGTTCCTTAAGTGCCTTCATATGCTTGTGAGACCCCAAAGGGCAGTGTGAGGAATCACCTAGACACTAAAAGTTTTCACACCTGAAAGATGCTGTGTCAGTGCTGACGCTGAGAGCAGGAAATTGTACCAAGAGATACGCTAAAAATAAAGCTGGGTTCAGTTTAGTTAGGGCTCTAGAGTCGTGACTGGTTTGAATTCTAGATCTGTTGTTTGACAGCATTGCATCTGGGCAAAGAGGACAATCGTGGGGCCTATCTCTTTAGACTGTTAAATTAGATAATACATAATAGCATTCAGTACAGTGCCTGGCACAGGAGTGAGGGGATAAATGTTACATATTGTTTTTACTGCCTGAGAGGGAGAATGCCATTGGTAATAACCTACTTATCTGAAGAGGTGAAGGGGGTGTGGGACAAATCATTGCATATGTAAGCTAGAAAATCATCTGAGTGTTTCTTCCACAAAGGTTGACCTTTGTTTTTCTGTTGTTGTTTTCTGCACTGTTTTTTGGCTGTTCCCTTGGCTGGTGGTATTGAGGAGCTACAGATGGAATGAAAGATGGGAAAGGAATAGAAAGAAGTACCCCCAAGGTGAGGCCCAGCCCCCAGGCTCACCTCTGTTAGAAAGTAAGACCCTGAGTTTTAGAAATGGGTATTCACTTCCTTCTGATTGAAGAGCAGCTCCCTCACTATCCTATATAGCACAAGCTCCTTTTTCTCCAGGGCCTTGTCAACATCATTTTGGCTGCCATTTATGGAGAAGGCAACGGCACCCCACTCCAGTACTCTTGCCTGGAAAATCCCATGGATGGAGGAGCCTGGTAGGCTGCAGTCCATGGGGTTGCTAAGAGTCAAACACGACTGAGAGACTTCACTTTCACTTTTCACTTTCATGCATTGGAGAAGGAAATGGCAACCCACTCCAGTGTTCTTGCCTGGAGAATCCCAGGGACGGGGGAGCCTGATGGGCTGTCATCTCTGGGGTTGCACAGAGTCGTACACGACTGAAGTGACTTAGCAGTAAAAGATTAAACACCTTAATTCAGCCTCAGCTCTAGCTATGGATATTAGCCCTTTGGCGTCATGTAGACTGAAGCAAGGTACCCTCATCAACACAGGAACTGACAGGCTGCCCCTGTCCTGCAGTTATTTTGTTTCTTTGGACCATTCGATGAGTTCTGCTGGCTGCTGACCACCTGCATATAAAAGGTACATGTAATAGCATTTCCCACAGTAACCTAGATCTAGTGTCTGACCTGATGGAGTAGACATCTGTCTTCAAACTGCTGTTCTCTAAGTTGACCAGTCTTCAAGTCTACCAGTTAGGATCAGGGCTGAAGGACCACTTAAAGTAATGAAAGAATGTCCCAAAGCTGACTTAGCTGGCACTCCAGCACCTCTGGAGCAGATTTCCCTGGTCAACATTAATGTTCCAAGGCCTGTTTCAGTTCAGTTAAGTTGTTCGGTCATGTCTGACTCTTTGCGACCCCATGGACTGCAGCACTACAGGCTTCCCTGTCCATCACCAACTCCCGGAGCTTACTCAAACTCATGTCCATTGAGTTGGTGATGCCATTCAACCATCTCATCCTCTGTCTTCCCCTTCTCCTCCTGCCTTCAATCTTTCCCAGCATCAGGGTCTTTTCCATTGAGTCAGTTCTTCACATCAGGTGGCCAAAGTATTGGAGTTTCAGCTTCAGTATCAGTCCTTCCAATGAATATTCAGGACTGATTCCCTTTAGGATGGACTGGTTGGATCTCCTTGCAATCCAAGGGACTCTCAAGAGTCTCTTGAGAGACTTTCAAAAGCATCAATTCTTTTACGCTCAGGTTTCCTTATAGTCCAACTCTCACATCCATAAATGACTACTTTGGGGAGTCATTAAATGTTGTATGTCCTCAGAAGATGACCTAAGACTGAGATTTGGTTTGCCCCAGATAAACTAGACCCCTGAGACACATCATCCAGCTCCCTTTTTTAGCTTTGAGATAACCAGTGGGTCAAGGTTAAATATTAGTGTTCCCCTTAGCAGTGGAAGGGGGGCTGACATAAGATGTAGAAACTGGTGTTCATGTGGACCTAGAATCCAAGCATGCTCAGAGAGAGTGGAGTGTGAGGGCTTGAGTTGGGAAGACAGGTACTATACTTTAGGAATTACAGTATTGGCATACAAGTCTTATGTGTTTTTCAGCCTAATGTCTTAGATTTTGGAGAGAAGGCCTCACTGTTTTAGGTACTAATATGGGAGCTTAATTTAAACGGCACAGTAGGGCGAGTGGATGTGTAAAGGAGATCCGTGGGTTCCATTCCACACTTAAGATGAAAGCCGAAGCAGTGCTTGTTCCGCAGAGCCTGTTTCAACATCTTGCCTTCCAAATAGGGTACACATTTGAGTGACCCTTTTCCTGCCGGGCCGTGCAGGCCAGTGTGCCCACAGCACTTGAAGCTGACAGCGAACCTGGAGAAATGGGAAGAAGTCTATTGTATAACCACTGAGGAAACACGTAGTCATTTCTTGAATCTTCCAGATGTACTAGAAGCTCTTTTCCCCTTTTCCTTTTTATGTTCTGTTCTCCAAGAGCACTAGTTAATAATTCACACGCAGTTACCAATTAAGTAGAAACTTCATCTGAAGCAACCGTAGGTTCAATTAAATGTGTTTGGAAATCGGGTGCATAAATTGTCCTGGAAGGCATTTGTTTTATATGTATGTATATATAAATATTCATATATATTCGGGTGTATATCTGTGAATGTGGGTGTGGGTGTAAGTGCATGTGTCTTTTTATACATACATTTGGCTACAAGTTAGTGACAAAAAATTGCCTGAAGAGCTAGTTGCCAGTCACATGTCTAATTAGTCAGTCAGGCTAGTTGTTGTTGCTTTTCAGTCAGTAAGTCATGTCCAGCTCTTTGTGACCCACTGGACTGCAGAACGCCAGGCTTCTCTGTCCTCTACTGTCTCCCAGATTTTGCTCAAATTCATGTCCATGGAGTTTGTGATGCCATCCAACCATCTCACCCTCTGCCACCCCTCCTTCTCCTTTTACTTCCAACCTTTCCCAGCATTAGAGTCTTTTCCAATGAGTTGGCTCTTTGCATCAGGTGGCCAATGTATTGGAGTTTCAGCTTCAGCATCAGTCCTTCCAATGAATATTCAGGACTGATTTCCTTTAGGATTGACTGGTTTGATCCCCTTGCAGTTCAAGGGACCCTCAAGAGTCTTCTCCAACACCACAGTTCAAAAGCATCAATCTTTGGCGCTCAGGCTTCTTTATGATCCTGCTCTCACAACCATACATGACCACTGGAAAAACCATAGTTTTCACTATACAAACCTTTGTCAGCAAAGGTTGTTTCAATAGAGACAAACATAGTTGATCATTTGGCTTTTCTTCCTCTCTAGAGAATTTTGTTTCTAAAAGAAATCATTAATAAGAGAGTAGATATAGAAGGATAAAGTCTCCTCAGAATGGTAGTCATTGAGTTAACTATGTATTTCATAGAAACGAGTAGATTCATCATAATTTTGTCCTTTGTTTCAGGAACCATGTGTAGGAGAGAGGTCTTCTCTCTGTGTGCGTGACTACAGAAAGAGGATGTATTTCCTACTGGAGTTTGCTTTAGAGGAAAGTGTGGCAATAAATTCCATCAGAGCATAGGGATTAGAAATGTGGGCACTAGAGTCAGACCATCTAGGTTAAAGTCTCAGCCCTGACAGTAGTTCTGTGATTTAGGATGGTAGTAACCTCTCTATACCTTAGTTTCTTTATCAGTAAAATGGGGATAATAACATTCCTTAACCTCAGACTGTGCTTATAGGATTAACTGAGTTAATATATTTCAGTACTTAAATAGTATCTGGCCTAATAATCTGCATTCAACAAATAACAGCCATTAGTAGTTATTACTCCTACTATTGTTATTATGTTTTTATTATAGCTGTATATGGTGGTTTTATAGAAATGTCTTGTTCTAAGTAAGCAATCTGAAGATTTGAATTTCCTAATTTGGAGATTTGAAAATTAGATTAAAAAAATCTGTCATGGAAGTAAGACTATTTTAATGAGATTTAAAGAAAGGGCTCCTCTTTGTCTTTCTCAGCTGTCCCCTACTAGGACAAAGTTTTCCTTCATTAGCTCCTCTGCCAGAATGAAGCTTAAAAGCAGCATATTTCACAATATCAAAATTCCGATTGTATGCTTTGAATTGGATTACTTCCTCCCTAGCCCATAATCAGCTCTTTCCCTGTGCTTCTTCCCTACTCTCACCCTTACATTTTTATGCTCTTGAAAAAAATTACTTTCTGGGTTCCAATTTCTCCTCACTTCATTTCTCAACTTCTCCCCCTTCCTCCCCATTCCCCACCCCCTCTTCCCCTTGTAAGAGTGTGTGACGTCTGTGGGCAGGAATTATAGCACATACACTTTTGGTATTGTCAAATACTTAATTTGGTACCTTATGCATGGAAAGCATTTATACAAAATTTACATTGTAAAAGCATAGCCATTACATTAATATTTGAACCTTACTTTAGACTTTTTATTTCAAGGGGTTTTGAATTGGCTGTTGTTTGGAAAGCTGAAAGTCAAGTGTGCAAAGAATGTTCTTCCTTTAAAAAAAAACCAAACCATTTTTTTTTTTTTTAGTGGATTGGGTGGAAATCCTAACTTCAATTGCCTACCTGAAACTGGTTTCATAACTTTGTTTTCCAGCAGCTGATTTCTTTTTTTTAAAGGAGAAAATTGATTTTTAAAAAGACATTGGTCCTAAATTCAGTTATTTTCTGTTGTATTTGAACATGATGCAGTAATTCTCCAGGTGCATACATGTGGCACGGAACATTAGCTTGTGATAATGCTGCATAAGTAGTTGAACTGTCCCTACATCCAAAACTTAGATCCATGACCGTTGTCAAACTTTTCCACTGTCAAGTAAGCCTTTGGTTTACCAGATGTTTGAACATCCATACAGCATGATTCACTCTCAATGTAAGGTCATGGTAGCTTCAGATTTATCTTAGCACCATTCCCACTAGAATCAGGCGCTTCTACCTTCGAGCACACCCATACCAAGTAGATCAGGGTGAGTGATCTATACTGTCCAACATAGGTGTGCCAGGGCACATTGGCAAGGGTGCCAGCAGCTTTGACATGCCCACTCAAATAGGTATGAAGTAACCTTAGGAATGTTCTGGCAATCATACCTCTTGAAGCACTATCTGGAAGCAGTTCTGTTCATGGTTACAGACCAAGTTTGGATGTGCCGAGCCTTTCTGGCCAGGCTGGTTCCCACAGCTGCCCTTTGGTAGAGCTGAATTTCACAGAGGTTGAACCTATAGGGGTGACCTGTGCTCTAGTGAGGAAAAGGATGAAAAGGGGCTGAGTTTTAATACCTTACTCTATTTCCTTGGGCAAGAAAAGAACCAGCCTTCCCCAGACTCTCTTAGATGGGTATTAAATAGAATGGTATCTTTTCTAGTACTTCTGGAATGAGACAAAGAGGAAGCATGACTGCTATATTGAATAAGGTTAACTTACAGAAAAATTATTCCCATTCAGTGTTCAGTGATTTCACGGAATGGGAATGAGGGTGATGTTCTGAACTTTTAGCTAGGATAGGGGATAGGTGGGGAGAGATGGGGAAGGAACTTTCTTAGACCAAAACTGACCATTAAGGCCAGGCAGCCCTTCTGGTATGTGGGGACCAGGGATATACCAGGAGCATTTGGGGGAAAATGTGGTTTAAAAGGCTTACATGCAAATTTATCCTGTAAAATGATATTCTCCTCATCAGAACAGAACCACAAAAGGACTTCTTCCAGGCATTTCAGACACTTTATTTCAGGCATTTTATTCTATCCTTGGAGAAAAAAAAATGTTAAAGAAGGATTTGAGGGTCTCCTAGTAACAGTGTCTTAAGTGTCAGTAACTGCTCTGCTTAAACACTTTCTCTTTTTGCAATTTAAGCTTTAGTGAAAATGAAAACAGTTGGTTACTTTGATCTCTGTAAAAATTCTTCATATTCATGGAGACCATTAATTGCTACTTAGTATTCTTTTCTTCAGGCTATCTGATCCCATGCTGCATTATCATTTTATCTTGGGTCTCCCCTGAAACAGCTAGTGAGCACTTAGAAGAGATTCCAGGGCCAGATTGGATCTGTTTTGGACCCTGATCAGGATTTCTTCAGTCTCAAGGAGAGGAGGAAATGGGTCTTCTTGGAGTACTCACATCTACTGAATCCCTAGTGACCACTCTGTACTATTCTGCTTCCTGGATATTGACTTTTCTCCTGACAATTGACTTTCCCTTCTCAGAGGGTACTCTTTCTCTCTACTTTCCTTTCTAAACCTACCTCCGCCCCATCCTTCCTGAGAAAGTTCAACCCAGTGAGTGCTAAGTTACTTCAGCCATGTCCGACTCTTTGTGACCCTATGGACTGTAGCCCACCAGACTCTGTCCATGGGGATTCTCCAGGCAAGAAGACTGAAGTAGGTTGCATGCCCTCCTCCAGGGGATCTTCCCCACCCAGAGACTGAACTCACATCTCTTTATGTTTCCTGCATTGACAGATGGATTCTTTACCATTAGCACCACCTGGGTAGTCCACTTACTGCTTATTTGGTCTACCTTGATCTTAAAATCCAATGGCTTCCAAATTGTTGTAAATTCTAAGCCTTGTCAGTATGTGCTGGTTAGCTTTGGCTCTTTGCCCCTAAAGTTGATGAATAACATTTCCGGTGACTAGGTAACCTTAGTTTCTGATTAGTTTACTTTATATTCTGACACTAATTAAAATGGACGGGAGCTGGTAGTATCATACATTGTGTAGTACTGTCCCTACGGAAAGCATAAGTGTTACAAGAGGGCAATAGAATGTCAAATTTTCTACATTCTACTGAGTAGTAATGTAGATCATTTGGGTTTTGGTTTTCTCATGTGACTTGGGTATACCTGGAATAGGCCTCCTCTGTTGCAAAGCTTTAAGTGCATTATAGGCATGTGATGTGGAAACTTTTTAGTCCTTGCAGTCACATTCGTCTCATCAGCAATAATTAACCTATGTGGGGTGAAGGAATAGCTCTGATTTCAATTCAGTTCAGTTCAGTTGCTCAGTCGTGTCCGACTCTTTGTGACCCACATAAACCGCAGCACACCAGGCCTCCCTGTCCATCACCAACTCCCGGAGTCCACCCAAACCCATGTCCATCGAGTCGGTGATGCCATCCAACCATCTCATCCTCTGTCACCCCCTTCTCCTCCTGCCCTCAGTCTTTCCCAGCATCAGGGTCTTTTCTAATGAGTCAGCTGTTTGCATCATGTGGCCAAAGTATTGGAGTTTCAGCTTCAACATCAGTTCCTCCAATGAACACCCAGGACTGATCTCCTTTAGAATGGACTGGTTGGATCTCCTTGCAGTCCAAGGGACTCTCAAGAGTCTTCTCCAACACCACAGTTCAAAAGCATCAATTCTTCGGTGCTCAGCTTTCTTTATAGTCCAACTCTCACATCCATACATGATCACTGGAAAAACCATAGCCTTGACTAGATGGACCTTTGTTGGCAGAGTAATGTCTCTGCTTTTTAATATGCTATCTAGGTTGGTCATAACTTTCCTTCCAAAGAGTAAGCGTCTTTTAATT
>NW_011494790.1:5445471-5464052 GCF_000754665.1 Bison bison bison
ACTGTTTCCCCATCTATTTGCCATGAAGTGATGGGACCAGATGCCATGATCTTAGTTTTCTGAATGTTGAGCTTTAAGCCAACTTTTTCACTCTTCTCTTTCACTTTCATCAAGAGGCTGTTTAGTTCTTCTTCACTTTCTGCCATAAGGGTGTTGTCATCTGCATATCTGAGGTTATTGGTATTTCTCCCAGCAATCTTGATTCCAGCTGGAAACTCTATTCCTGTCCCCTCACTAACTGGACTTGTGGCCTTGGACAAACTATTTAGCTTTTAATGTCTCAGTTTCTTCGTTTTTAGAGAGCCATGATACCCACCTTGAGTGCTTCACAGGATTGCTAATCTCAGTGTTAAGTAATGAAGGAAGGAAATTTTGAAAAGCTTTGGAATATTTTGTCAGTATAATATACTTAGGGCTGCTAGTTTATAAGTATGTATGGGAAGAAGGTTTTCATATTCTGGTAACCACATGAGGAATTGTGTGTTTGTTTTCATTGTCTGGGGTTAGTATTTGCTTTAGTTTTCTTCTAGTTATTGCTTTCCAGTCTTGAACTAAAACTTCATAGGTCATTAGCTGTTAATTTTCAGAAAATCTTCAAACTCCCTTTTCTTGAAATACTAGAATGTTCTGAAAGACATCTGGTTCTTCCCTTCTCTTATCTCAGTTATGATCACTTCATTCAAGCAGTTGACCCTTTATGCGCCTTCTTTGTGTACTTGTGTGAATTTTCAGAGAAGAAAGTTAAAGAACTTTTTATCTAGCACTGTTGACAATTCGAAGAGGTGAATTTGAGGGGCACCAGAACCATAGAACTGCTGGTGAAGTTGTTGCCTCTAATGACCTTATTCCTGTAGTTCTGGAAGTGTGAATGTGTCCACTGGTGATTCTGCAGATGATGCCTTTATGAAGGGTGGCTGCTCTCTCCAGCATTATGAAGCCTGTGGGACATTGTGAACTTGAATATTGACAGCCGCTTTCAGTTTAGGTGGTGAATAAGAAACGGGCACTTTCATTTCAACATGCTTATTGTGTGACTGTTACTGAGTCCACTCTGTTAAGTGACATAGTATTGCCTAATTTATTTTATTCTCCAGGTAACTCTTTTAGAGTGACAGTAAGGTAGTAAGCCAGGTTAACAACTTGCCTAAGGTACCAAAACCTGGTAAAGGGGAGACTGCAATTATTACTGTTGTCAAGCGTTAAAATAGAATTGATTTCCTCTTCCCACGTATATGCTAAGAAATGTTGAATCAATAAGATAAATTTCCTTGGGACAAAAACAGGGAATTTCATATCCCTTTGCTGGAGAAATCTTTTTTGAGAAATCATTACTTTTTTGTACTATTGGTTAAGACGGTTTAATTCTAAATTACTGGTTTTTCCAAGTGGCTTAATTTCCCTAGGCTTCTTGCCAAAGCCACAGAAATATAAAATATTAAGGCCATTTTTATGTGTGAACATTAAATTGAGTAAAACCTTTTTTAGAGTAGGTGGGTGATAATAACAAAAGACTACATAGAAAATGATCTAGATAATGGCCATCTTTTAGTTGTTTATGGTAATGATCGTTCATGTCCAAGATTATGGCTTTATTAATAATGTGCAATTAATTAGTGGTACCCAATTTTATTTTGACTACACTGAGGGAGGAACTATGTGTGTGTCTATAAATTATGATAGGAGTTCAAGGACATACACAGGATATCCCTAGTGAGAGTCTGATTTATTTTTGTGTAGCCTTGAAAGATAATTGCTTGTTAGACTCCAACCTCTGATAAGTTATACAAAAGGTGCTTTTCCTTCTCTCTTTCTTGAGAGTTCAATGCCACCAATAAAAAAAAAAAAAAAAAAAAACTTTGCAAGGAATTAAAAGAAAATTCAGCCTTAATTCTAACTTAACTGTGATTGGATCAGAGATTCAGGCACACTTCTTCCTCTTATTACTTTTTCACATCCTCTTTTTCCTATATAAATGCTTTTGTGCTTATATTCATCCTTCGATCAAGTCCACCCCTCTTTGATTGGGTCTTGCTTGGTCTTATTTTGTTGTTGTTTAGTCACTAAGTCGTGTCCGACTCTTTGGGACACTGTGGACTGGGACCTGCCAGTCTCCTCTGTCCATGGAATTTCCGGGCAAGAATACTGTAGTGGGTTGCCATTTCCTTCTCCAGAGGATCTTCCTGACTCAGGGATCAAACTCATGTCTCCTGCATTGGCAGGTGAATTCTTTGCCCCTGAGACACCAGGGAAGCCCCTGGCCTTACTTTAGAGCTGTCCTTAAATCACATGAGCTAGACCCAGCTTGCAGAACAGCTCATGTTCCTCTTCCATCCCTGAAGGTGGTTTTCTTTTTTTAGTATATTAGAGGCAATAGCTGTTCACCACCAGAACATTCAAGTGGGTCTTTTACTGACTGCTTCCAGGTAGTGGGCTCATTAAACTATTTTGCTAGAAGATAATTAATCAACTCGTTTGCATTTCATTCTTCATTTTTTGATTCCCCAACTGTTCTGCAGTAAGTTTCTCAATATGCTTTGAAATAGGTCAGTGTCTGGCAGGTAAGAAGAAAAACGAAAGGGGTGGTATTAGTCTTGTAAAAAAAACTGAAAAATGAAAATCTTTAGCTTACATGAATACAGAATTTTTTTTTTTTTGGTGAAGCTTGACTGTATCGTTTTTCACTGGATTAAGAAAGCTCCAAAAAAAGCCATGACAGTGTAAAGGTTACAAGATTTCACAAGATTTTTTTCCTGGGGAGTAGTAAGTCTCTTGCCCCATTGAACATGTTCTTGGGACTGAAAGTTAGAAGGTCCTCTGTTGGGAGGTAGCAGCTAGCCTCCCATGGTACCTCCTTACTGATATGTCACATCCTGTGCTTTGCATAGCTTTCAACAGTCTTTAAAGATCAATATTGCAATCATATGAAGTGTAAGAGTTTTACAAATGTTGATGCCTGTAATATAATTTTACAATTGAAATACATTTTAAAGCAATCCAAGATTAAAATATTTTAAAATGTGTGAATATTTTACAGGGAAATGAAAGTTATAAAATAAAGGCTTTATTATTCATTTTCACATTGTTTTAATAAGTGAAACCCTTTGAGGAATACCCTAATTTCAGTGAAACCCTTTGAGGAACACCCTAATTTCAGGGAATATCTGAACTACCAAATGTCTGTTTTATTTTCGCTTTGCCACAAAATTATGAAAGAAATCCACTTGCCACAGTCAGAGTATGAGCAAAATGTGATTTTTAGATCATGTATTTTATATGCCCATGATTGTAAAACACAGTGCTAGTAGCTATGAAATCTCCTAAGATACAGCCCCAACTCACCAGGGGCCTTCACTCCAGATGGGACCATAGCATATTTAGAGATAGCACAGTAACACATGCGTGTGTAACTATGGAAAGAGAAACAGGCCAGCAAGTACAGTGGAGGGTAGGAGGCCTTCAAGATGGCGATGATTACAAAAAAGCTATAAACAAGGGAATGGTTTTGCTCCAACTCTGAAGGTATGCATAAGGCTTACATAGGTAGGGATAGAATATTTTAGGTAAAGGAGATGATGTGTGCACGTACTTGGGGGAAAGCTCAAGCTCTTTAAGTTGGCTGGAATAGAGGCTTTTTAGAGGTGAGAGTAAGTTCAAATGGCATTTCTACCACCTGCCAATGGCTTTCAACGTGGACTAAGCATCAGAATCATCAGGGAGTCAATGAAAGAGTAAGTTGCCCAGAGTCCACCCCAGACTTCTTGTATTTGAATTTCTTGGTGTGGAGCCCTAAGCTTGGTTGTTTTTTCAAAGCTCCTCAGGTGACTATAAGGTTTGGAACTGAGACCCATGGCATAGGTAAGAGAAGCTGATGAAGGTGTGCCAAGGGCCTACCGTCTCACTGGTTTATGGCAGCCAGTGGTCCTTTTCCCTTACCTGCTCAGAACTTGGAAGCTGGGAAGTACTCTCACTGTGGCTGATGCCACTTCCAAGCTATTGTTCCTTCTTTCTCCTTAGAAAATCTGCACTTGTTTGAAGCATCTGTCATCAGGCTTTAGCAGCCCCTACAGGCTTTTGTGTCTCCCTAGACTCACCTGTTCATTCGTGTCATCTGCTCATTTTTTCCCCCTTTCCCTTAATGTTCCTGTCTTTCTCAGTAACATCAGCACCCATATGATGGTCAAGTCAACATTTGGGTCTCTCAGGTCTTTGGCTTTCTCAGTCCAACACCTTCTTCTCTCTCCGAGTTCAGCCATGCACACATGTTCATGGCCATACCCTGGCGTAATAGTTCTTGACCCATGGTCTGTGGACTTCTTGGGGTCCACTGGACATTTTCAAAGGTCTGCACGGTCACAGTTTTCATACTACTACTAAGATATTATTTTTACTGTGTTGATGTCTGCATCATCTGTGGGCAAAAGCAATGGTGAAAATTCTAGCACCTTCATACCAAATGGTATAAGCTGTTACTTTTTTCTTCCCTCTTACTTGCAGTAAATAATGCCAGTTGCACTTAGGAATGTTATTGATGGAATAGTAAAATACTATTAATTGTATTATATCTTAGCCCTTTAGAGCACTTCTTTTTATTATTCCGTGTGCTGGAATGGGAAGTAGTGTGAAACATCTCTGCAGAGTGAAGTATGTTGGCTGTCTCAAGGAAAGGCACTTGAGTGACTGTTTGATTTGTAGGGTGAACTGGTCACTTTTTTTCCTCCATGGAACACCATTTTTGTTTGAAAGCATGACTTGGTTATTTGGCAGACATTTTCTTGACAGAAGCCAGCTTGCCTCTTCAGGAAAATAACTGATTGTATTTGTTACCAGTGATAAATTTAAGTCTTCAAGTGAAAATTAGAATATTGGAAAACTTATCTACCATCCTGAGATTGAAGACTTCTTGGATACTTTAAAGACTTTTCTGATGTATCTTTTTTTTTTTTTAATCTGTGTAATGTAAGGAAGCTGTACTTTCCAAGTGACTAAAACATGACTTAACAAAATTCTGCATGGATAAAAGATCCGTAAGATCTGTCCATTCGAAATGCAATTTGGACCAAAGTGCATGATAGACCAATGTGTGTAAGTTATAGAGTCTGAACCGTTCATTAATATGGTTTCATATTACTATCGTAACTAACCTTTAAGAGATTAACACTTGTTGAGGCTTAGTGTGTAATATTAAGGAATAATATTACCAATTATCTGCAAAGCTATTATAATATTTCTCCCTTTCTCAACTACGTATATCTGTGCAAGGTCAAATTTTCTTTATATACTTCAACCAAGATAATATATTGCAGTAGACTGAATGAAGAATCAGATATGGGAATGCAACTTTCTTCTTTTTATATTAGAGATTTGCAAATAGATTTCCACTGTATTTTGAAAACACAGTTATTTGTTTATAGGATTAGTATTTATGTTTACATGTAGTGGATTTAGTTTAAAATGAATTAGTATTTTTTAATTTAATTTTTATTTTTTCTCTTTTGGTCATACCCTGTGCCTTGCGGGATCTTAGTTCCCCGAAGACGGATTGAGCCCAGTAACTGGCAGTGGAAGCACTGAGTCTTTAACACTGGACTCTCAGGGAAAAAACACCATGAATTAGTGTTTTTAAATGTCTGTTTTAATTACTATTGTGGTAACTATTAACAGGTATAACCACAATAATTTGTAATAGACATGATACTTAGTAACTTTCAAGAGTTCAAAGGTACCCTGAAACCAAAGTGTTTAAAAACTGGTATCCTAGGCCAAGGCAACAACCAACAATATACCATCTCCAAAATCTGAATTTCAAATGTTTCATTATCTGAACACCACCACTTCCTATCCTTCAGCATAGCTACACCCTCATTTTCGCTTGGGAGTCTCCAGTTCACTGCCCCTCCTGTTTTGCAGCCCATCAGCCCTCTCATGGCCTGGCTTCCTTCTGAACATACAGTGTATAGTCTGAGCTCTCACCAGTCCCTTGCCCCTCTCTCTGTCTTCCCCAGTGAACTGGCCTTAACACAGCTCTGACTTTGCAGAATCCAAGCATCTGCTCCCTCAGCACCTCTAGCTGAGTATTCCGGAGACAGTCACACAACCAAGCCCATTGGCTGACCTTGGCTCTGCTAGGCCTCTCGCTGCTGTTCCCATTCCCTGAGATGACCATGTCACATCACCTTCCCTTCTCTCTCCTCTAACTTTTTAACCTCCATTGCATTGTCTATCCCTGTCCACCCACCCCTCTTCGTTTGTCTATTGGAACCGCATGTACTCTTGGTTTTTCTTCTCTGTTTTACAGGGACCTCCTCTTTGGGTCCATCTGCAAGGGCTGAAATAGTTTAGAGCTTTGTCCTTGACTCTCTTCTCCATCTGTTGCTAAGTCACTCAGTTGTATCCGACTCTGTGCGACCACAGAGACGGCAGCCCACCAGGCTCCGCCGTCCCTGGGATTCTCCAGGCAAGAACACTGGAGTGGGTTGCCATTTCCTTCTCCAATAGACATTTGCTTTAAGTGACCTAGCTAATTCCTTGATTGTGCACACACCTGTGAGGTGGTGTTTCCTGTCCTGATGTCTCCCGTGAGGTCCAGATTCATAATTCAACCATCTTCCTGGTGTCTCCACCTGGAAATCTACTAATTAATAAGCACAAGATAGAGTTCTTGGTTTCTCTTCTCAAAAGTAGCACCACCATGTACCTTCAGCCCCCATCCCCCAAAATGTGAATGGCTCTTCATTTCCCCATGTTCTTTAAACCTGCAATCCAAGCTCTGCACATTCTGTGGTCTCTGCCTTTAGACTGCCTCCTTGTCACCTCCTCCAGTGTCACCACCCTTGATCTTTAGGACACCACCTTTTCCTCACTTGAATTCTTGTATATTACAAATGTTCCATCTTTGGCTTCTCCTTCCTGCAGTCCATCCTCCATTTATTAGCTTGTATCTTGTTTAAAACATATCTTGTTCAAAGCATGAGTCATATCACTCCTCTGCTTAAAATCTGCTGCAGTGACATGTCAGTGCACTCAGGATAAAGCCCAATTTCTTTTTGCCACCTCCAGGCAGCCCTGAGTGATCCGGCCCCTTCTCTCACTCTGCCCCCATCCCCACCCCCGTGCCCCAACCCAGCAAGGTCTCTTCAACCACAATGGCTGTTATTCTTCCCTCATTAATACTGAGTTCTCATCTCAGTCTCTGAAGTTACTCTTGTTTCTTCTCTTAAGTGCTGTCTACCTTAGATGCTGTGGTTGTGTCTTCTCCTCATTTAATTCTCAAATACTGACTTTCTTAGGAAATTGTTCTGATTGCCCTAGCTGAATCAGGACATCCATCCCCCACCCCAGGCCCTGGCATTCCTGAGCATGTTATCCTACTTCTTGTCTTCAGAGGACCCATGTCCCCTGCTGATAGTCACCCATTGCTATTTGAGCAGGAGTTCTGAAGGCGCTTAGCCTTGGTGACGACTCCGTCCATAGTGCTGGTCTTCTGGTAGGAGTTCAACACATTATTGTATGAAGAAATCAATTGGCAGTGCAGCTGTGGTTGTGAAACTGGAATATGATAGATGCTGCATGGACGCTGTTTGCAGTCATTTTTGGTGTTAGTGGTAGCCTTGTTTCATTTTAAACTTGTTGGCCTTACAGCCATTTCCCTCCCTTCTTTCCATGTAGTATTAGAATGTTGAATGAAAACTGATACTTCTGTGCTTGCTTTATTGGGAGCAGAGAGAATATAAATCGTAGTTTAAACGCAGAATTACATTACTTTTGTGTTTCTTAGCACCGAGATATTTGATAAAAATGTGTCTGTTGCTGTTTCAAAATGGGAAATTCTGATAGTTTATCACTCTCCATTCTAATCCCATACACATTTTTGTCCTGTCTCTTCTTTAGTGTTCAGGTTGTCTTTAATCTTGGTAAAATCCTCTAAGCCTTAGATTGTGATATGATACACATAAATGACTTGTGCTAATCTTGTTAGAACTTGTTAAAATTGGGCAGCCTATTGGAATCTTATAAGCCAAAAAAGGCACACAAGCAGAAGAATATTGCTTATTGGAAAACTTTGCCAATAGTTAAGATATTTCTTTTCTTCTTAAACTTCTCAATGCATTTCTTGTATAGACTATTTAGCAATTTAGATCATTGAGAAGTGTGCTTTCTGGTTGATTTGTCCTGGATTAAAGATTCTCCTGCTTCAAAGTGTACCTTCTCCATGGGGCCTTTTGCTTTTGAGGATTCATCTGTTGTGATGTGAAGCAAAACTGTGAGCAAGTGTTTTCCCTGTATGAAAATAAGGCTATGAAAAAAAAAAAAAAGAAAATAAGGCTATGGGGAAAAAATGTATTCACACACACATTCACATATATGTGTGTATTTTGCTGTAAGATGTTACAGAAAAACCAATCCAATATACACACACACATACAGATACACACAAACATACATATATACACACTAATATATACATACATACACTGTATAGAATTTCTAGATAGCAAGTTCAAATATTTTTAGTTTCTAAAGCAGATTGGCTAATTTATGGCCTTTTAGGTCTTTACATGTTCACAAATAGAACTTGGGAGTGATTTAAGATTGATTAGGAAATATATTTTAAATTTTGGGGATTGCATTGTAAATGCTATTTTCATTGCTATTTATATTGATACTATACTGTACATTTATTATTAATCATAGTTTATTATTAACCATTAATGTATTATTAATCATACATTAATCATAATCATATATATCATAGTCATAATTACATAGTCATTAATGTAATTAATAATTATTAAAAGGATTATTGATTATCACTAATGATTATTCTATTGAAGTTACTTCTAGTGCATATTTTAAACATTTCAACAAATGGTTTATTTGTTCAAATTTAAATTTGAATTTTAGTGACTAAAACTTGGGTATTTCTGCATTGGTTTGATATGCATTGAGTAATTCACATGGCCTTCGAGATAAATTATACAACTTGCTTTTCTCTAAATTTATCTTAAATGTATTTTGGAAGATGATGACACTATTGTCTGATGTCTGGTGGTGCCCGGATGTGTTTTCTTTTGTGTTGTTTGGCCTCTGTTCCATTTTATAATTAGCAAGGTGCGTTACTGTGTATCTCCTTACAGAGGTCTGTACCTTTTAGATCTAATCTTCTGTTTCATTTAATGGTTTTCCTGCACCTGTATCTTATTTTAGACAAGTCACTGTGTCCTTACCCCTCCAGTGTCTTGCAGCACGTTAGACCTTGATATTCTGATCTGGTCGCTATTGGAATTTAGATGTGTCTTCAGTTAGGGTTTCACTTCAAAGATCATTTTTCCTTTTTTAGAACTCTGTTTTCAATAAAAACAACATACAAATAATGGGGGGTGGGGAGTGGATATGAAATGGAAGAACTAAGTCAAGTCCTGATGCTAGAATTTCACGGCCTTGAGCAAGTTGCCTAACCTTTCTGTTCGCTCTTTTACTAAAGAGAAATTGGTGATCATACCTACCTCATAGGGTTGTTGTTGGGGGAAAAAAGTGAAAAATGCCTTATAGATATTAGTTTTCGCCTCTCAGAGGACTTTGCTGTACCAAAAACATGGACTTTTCAAGTTAAAAACATGTAAAAAATATTAAATTCACATACAGTTCAGAATATACAAGGCTGTTGTATTCGTGTTTATTTTATTTTCATTCACTTTTATATGTATTTTTATTATATCTATTTTTCTATCACTGAAAAATATTTCTTTTTGAATATTTCTTTTTGAAGGGTGATGGTTTTTGCCCAGATAATTGTGGGTCTGAGTGAGTACCACTTCCAGGAGCAGGCTTAGAATTTCCATGATCAAAAAAGTCCCTAATGTTGAATTTCTTCTTGGCCCTCTCCTCTCTCCTTCCATAGGAGATGGGAGTGTTTGGCTGCTGGAAATTTGTAACTACCCTTGTATAAAGCAGAACGTCTTAATCCCAAGTGGACTATCACCTTTCTGACATAAGGTTCACTTTTTAAAAAATTCACTCACTACCACCAAGAATTTATGAAGAACTGAAGACAGTCTTTCTTCTCATGGACTGACAGTCAGGTGTAGAGAATGTAAGACATGAGCAACACATGAGTAATTATATATGGTCAGATGGTGACGAGCGCTAAGACAAGGTGTGTGTGTGTTGGTGGGTGTGTGTGTGGTGGAGGGGGTTGTATATTGATGCAAGGAAGGCCTTTCAGGTAGGGTGACATGTCTGAGAGGGCAGAATGAAGTGAACAGGCTGGTTTCTAGGATATCTGTGGCAAGAATCCTTCAGGAAAAGGAATGGCAGGTACAAAGGCCCTGAGGTGGGACTGTGTGTGCATGTGAAGAAAGAGGTTGATGTGACCTGAATGGAGTGAGGGACAGAATGTTAGGAAAGGAAGTCAGAAGTGTTGGGGACTGAATGAGATACAGCTTTGAGGCTATTGTCAGGGTTTGGGCTCTAATTCTGAATAGATGGGAAGCAGCTGGAGGATTTTGATCAGAGGAGTAGCATCTCACTGGCCCGTGTGTTGAGAGTAGACAAGAGGGAAGATGGATGGGAGCAGAGAGATCGGTAAAGAGGCTGAGGCAACAGTTGAGAGGGGACAGAGCCGTGGCTTCAACCAAGAAGTAGTGACATGTGACCAGAATTTGGAATGAGGTTAGATCTGCCAGAAATCAATATGAGTTAGATGCACAGCTTCATGGCTTCCCCAGGGTAGCCACATTGCACTTATCATCTCATTTCTCACACTCTTCAGGAGTGTCTTCTCATAGGTGGTCATGAGGGAATGAAGGGTAAGTTCCTAGCCTTTCTGGAATTCTTTCGGTAACTTGAGGAAGGTTCAATTCCCAGCAAACATCTTTAGGAAAAAGATGGCACTGACATGACAGATGTTCTTAATATTAAGCTCATTTTGTGCAGCATGTATGGCATAAGCCACCTTAAAAATGATACCTTTTAAAAATGTTATTAAAAAGTTAGGATAATCTTGAAGGTATTACATAGTATAATCATTTTCATCTGGAAGGTATTACATAGTCTCTGAAAGAAGGATAATCATTCTCATAAAAAAAATCCCCTTACATTTTGAGTAATATATGAGTTTTATACTTGAATCCCTGGAGGGATTGGGGAAGTGTGGTAGGGAAACAGAACTACTTTTTTCCAGTGAGTAATTCTCAGGGTGAATTCTATAGGCATGTAGCAAAGGAGAACTGTTGTTTCATTGGGGTATAATTCATATACCATAAAATTTACCCATTTTTAGTGTACAATCCAGTGGTTTTTAATAAATTTAAAGAGTTGGATAGCCATCACCATAATCTAATTTTAGATAATTTCTCAAAGATCCTTAATGACCGTTTGCAATCTTTCCCTGTCCCATGCATCCAGAGGAATGGTTTTGTTACTCTTAGGAAAGTCCAGAGTTCAGAAATGGCCGTTCATTTTGTATATAAAAGATCAAATGAAGAAAAATTATGTTTATGCTCTAGTTTGAACTCCTTAGGCAAATAGAAAATACAAGCTGTCTTAAAACACAAAGATAATGATATGTTGAGTCATAAACTTTTATAGGAACATGAAGCATGGACACATGCAAACACTGTCAGCTTATCCATATTTTATACAGAGGGCAAGAATGCTGTAGGTAGGTGAGGCTGGTTGGTGTGTTTTAATGATGAATTATGGTGGAAGAGGCCAGAAGGCTCAAATGGACTAATTTTCATCAACATTATGGTTTGTGTTCCCGAGTTTATGATTAAGACACATTCTTCTTGAAAACCTGATTTTTTTTCCCTGTAACCGTTTATATCTCATTATGCCATGTCTATTTAGAGTGCCAAATTTATCCTTCTAAAAGTATATTTCATTGGATCAACTTTGTCAGTGTATTGTGTGCTTATTAAGTGCCATGTGTATTCCATCTGTGAAAGGGGACTCTTAACAACTACCTCCAGGGTTGTTAAAAAGACTTACTAAGTGTGTGTGTGTTAGTTGCTGAGCTGTGTCTGACTCTTTGCAACCCTGTGGACTGTAGCCTGCCAGGCTCCTCTGTACATGGGATTGTCCAGGCAAGAATACTAGAGTGGATAGCCATTCCCTTCTCCAGGGGATGTTCCCAACCCAGGGATTGAACCCCGGTCTCCTGCATTGCAGACAGATTTATTAACAAGTAGTGTAAGCAACGCATATGGCAATAAAGAAATAACTTTGCAGCAATGTGCTTAGTTGCTCAGTCATGTCTGACTCTTTATGACCCCATGGGCTGTAGCCCACCAGGCTCTGTCCATGAGGATTCTCCAGGCAAGAATACTGGAGTGGGTTGCCATGCCCTCCTCCAGGGGATCTTCCCAAGCCAGGAATCGAACCCAGGTCTCTCATATTGCAGGCAGATTGTTTACCATCTGAGCTATCAGGGGAGCCCATGAGTACTAGAGTGGATAGCCTATCCATTCTCCAGGGGATCTTCCTGACCTAGGAATCGAACCGGGGTCTCCTGCATTGCAGGTGGACCCTTTACCAGCTAAGCTACCTATTTTCAGCAATAGGTTGTCATCACTAATCATTACTCCCATCTGCAGTATTATGTCCAGTCTTAAACCACAAGACTGGACTGTGTGTACCTCCTGCTCCTCTACTTTCTCCTTTCATGTCTTTCCATGCTTGAGAATCCCCCATCTTTCAGAGAAATGGACATTTCATGTGTTTCAGGGGTCTGGGTACCCTGGAGGAGGGATGTCACTCAGCCCAGCTCAAGGGCTCTGGAGTGTTCTGGTGTAGGATAAGTCATGAACGTTTGGTGCCCACCTAGGCACAGACATTGCCCTGCCGTCATCTTTACAGTTCTTCTGGGGTCCTAGTTTTTGGATGGGGACCCATTTGAAAAATGCTCCCAAAGCTAACTCTGGAGAGTGCATATTGGAGGAGCAGATTTCCTGCTTTTTATTTACATGCAGTAATTTGGAATTCTGCTTGCACAAATTCATTTGAGATCATCTGAAGATTAAACTTACTGTGTGCTGTCTGCATTTCCCTGTAGCTTCCTTTTTTTCTGTTCTTAATGGGGATAGCATGAGCATGTTTAGAATGATAATGCCAGAAGCCTCACCGTAATTAAATACATGTGCCTCTTCAGTTCTGCAGAAGTCCCCGGTGGGTTTCTAATCTCTGCTTTACTAGTATGTAGGGATTTTTTTTTTAAGATAAAAACAAAAGATAGAAATGATAAAAAAAAATCTGAGCTAAATACATAATTATATAGTCAAATTCTGTGGTGTGATATTGGACAGCAAAGTCAAATAATGTTTCACAGAAACAGTTTCAGGTTCCCCCGAGTCTGCTGTGACACCTCCATTTGAGATGCTGTGAAATGAGAACCTCTCTGACGACAGAACTGCTTTTTCAGAATGTGTTCTTACAGCCATATGCCTGGCATTTACCATTAAATATTAGTTAAACTGAGTGCTCCAAGCTTTTGGATTTTTAATCAGAAGACATGTTTCCATGGTTCCTTTAGAATATTCACTTTGCTGTAATGAAGGGTTAATGCATCACCCAACCCAAATTAATCAATTCAAAGTCCTTTTGCATACCGTAATAATAATTTTTAGCATTTTTGAATATTTCAGTCGGTTGGGCAGTATGTGGCAAGCTTTCTGTAGATTATTGGCTGTTAATCCTCCAACACTTCTCCGAAGTAGAAAATGTTGTGGTATCTCGATTATAGACAGGGGATCAAGGGTGAGGAAGGTGAGTTAACTTACCACGGTCACACATGCTGTAAGTGACTGTGTCTGATTCCACAGCCCCATGGCCTCAGCAGTTAACTCTCTGCTGCTTTGGATCTTAAACTGCACTCTATATAGGAATCAGTTGAGGGGCTTGATTAATATGAAGATTCCTGGGTGCAGTCCTAAAGTTAATAAATTAAATCTAGGTGTGGCCCAGGGATCTGCATTTTCAGCAAGCCTCCTGCTGTGATCCAGGGACTTCTCTGAGAAATACTGCTCTGCTGTCCCCAGAGTCCTTTCCATCTTCACCAACACAAAGGATGTTAGGGGGACACAGAGCCCTTCATGATCTAATCTCTGTGATCGCGACTGTGCTGTGTGCCCAGGGCAAAGGAGGTGAGTTGGAGGACAAAGCCAAGCTCCAAACCTACCTCTTATTCACCATGCTCTGTGAAATGGGAAGGCAATTTATAACTCAAAATTTAACTGAAACTCATTGTAAAAGGAGGTGGCGTTTGAGCTTAATAAGACATGTTATCCTATATATTCTTTTAAAGAATGTTTATGACTTGTCATAATGAATGTTCTTCATAGCTTCTTTCACTGAATGATACTCTGAAAAGATGTAGAATTTTCCAGGGAAATGTGTGTTCTATGCGAGTAACAATGGAAGAAATAAATAGTAATTTTTTGTTCTTTAAAATAATCAGATAAAGCTCTCAAACTAATGATTCATAAGCATTCTTCATCTTTGGGTAGTCCATTTCATTCTTCAAACCAGACATTTTGAATAATTGCCATCATGTGAAAAGGGGATTTAGTTCTCTGGGGATGAGCTAGCAGAGTTTGACTTAGATTTATGAAGAGCCACAACTGAATTACTCGTTGTCTAATAAATGTTTTGGCCACAAGAAACTTTGCTCTAAGGCCTCATTTAAATGTCTAATAATCATAGTAATAACAATACAATTTCATCATAATCAGATAAAAGTCAAGAAATGACCAATGCAATGCTAGCCCTGCAAAGCTATTGTGAATTTTCCTTGTGGTCATCCCCACCATAGCTTTGAAACTTGGTGATGCCCCTGGTTGTTAGGACATTGAGGCTCCATTTTTTGTGCCTTCCATCTTCAGGGGATCTTCCCAACCCAGGAATCAAATCCAGGTCTCCTGTATTACAGGCAGATTCTTTATTATCTGAACCATCAGGGAAATCCCTGTCTCCCTTCAGGTCAACCTCATTTCTCTTAAGAAGTTACCAGGAGGAGACCAGGGCTCTCCTGTTCCTGGATTCCAATCCCTCCTCGTGAAATCCTGTGAACTAGCCACTAATGCTGAAAAAGGTTGGTCATTTTGTGGGCTATAAATGCCAGGATGGCTACATAACAGGTTGCCACTCATTGGTGAGCCAGCCGATTTTCTGTAGTGACAGTGGACTCACGGCTGGGTATTTCTCATCCTGGCTGAGCTGCGTGCTCAGCACGCAGGGGGAAGATGGCACTGGGTGGGTGCGTTGGTCTGCTGGGGCTGCCTTAACAGAGTATCAGGGAGTGGGTGGCTTACAGAGCAGACATTAATTTTATCACACTTTCAGAGGCTGCAAGTCCAAGGTCAAGGTTTCAGCAGGTTTGGTCTTTTCTGAGATCTCTCAGCTTCCTCTTCCATTGTCTGCACATGGTCTTTCCTCTGTGCCTATGTTTTAAACTCCTTTTCTTTTAAGGACACCAGTCATATTGGATTTAGCTTTTCATTAGCTTTTTAAAGACCCTGTCTCCAAATATGGTCACAATCTGAGATAGTGGGAGTTACGACGTAAACATAACGAATTTGTGGGGGATATGAATCAGTCCCCAGCAGTGGGAAAGCTGTTAGATCCTGGAGTGATGGAGACCAAGGGCATATGCTGTGATAAAGAACAGAGCCTTTCAAACTCTTTTAGTCAGTGGAATCCTTTTGTGTTGGTTTCGTAAAGATGATTCCTTCTTGTAGCGTGCTTTATGGAAGACTGACTACGAGGATAGGATCTGTGTTACTGACATTAGCAACAGCTACCATTTGAGAACCTGAAGATTCCAAACCCTTTACGCACGATTCTTCTTCTTCCAGGGAGGGGAGTGGTGCTGGTAGATCTATTTTAAAGGTGAGAAGACTGAAATGCAAAGAAATGAAGCAACTTTTCTTTAAAAAATTTTTTTTCTTGGAGTCAAGTTGCTTTACAGTGTTGTAGTAACACTGTAGTTTCTACTGTACAGCACAATCAGCTACATGTATACATATTTAAGTGACTTCTCTGGTCATACAACTACTAAGTGGGATTCAAACCCAGTTCTGTAAAGCCCGTCCTAATTTTATCACACTGTCTGGCCTTTGCAGCCTGCTTGCTTCTATTATTTGTAGAAAGAGTATGGAAGATGGAAGACAATTGGAATCTTGGCTCAGCCACTGAAATCTGGCCAGCTTGGGTCACGCATAGCTCTGTTTGACCTTCAGTTTCCTGATAGGTGAAGTGGTGTGGGGGTTAATATCTCTATCACCAGATGGCGGAGAGGGTGAAATGAAGAGTGAATAGACCTCTCACAATCTCAGTAAGCCCTCAGTCATGCTGAATTTTGTTGGTAAGGGCAGAATTGCATCAATGCACAAATATAGTATTGGAACCCGTCTTACCTAACTGACTCTGGGAAGCCACTTGAACTCTGAACTTTAGATCCTTTTCTGTAAAAAGGAAAAAAAAGTAGTGGCTGGCAAGTGGTAACCATTGTTGAGTGTTCCAAATTCCTTATCAGGATCCTGTTTGCTGTTGGCTTTCTGCTTTGTGTAAACTTGGCCTTCTGTTGGTGAATGGGAAACACTCACTTTTCCCTTGGTGATAGTGAGCTGCACATTTGGCTGTCATTAAAGTTTTAGTTAGGCTGTTTGTTGCAAACCCATTTATTAGCAATTAATCATTTAAAACAGCAATAACATCCCCAAAAGTTCTTTCAGTTTCCATGTGTTCCCTTTGTCCAAAAGTGAATTTATTTCCTGGGGTGGTGGCAGTGTTTCAGAAAATATAAATGATCAGGGGAAACACAACATTTAAAAAATGCTGACACTTAAAAATAATGAGAAAAATGAGTAGATATTAGTAAGAATTTATATTGAGAGGTAATTACGGGCCATGCACATGGAAAGCATATTATTTTCCTTATTTGGGCTTTGATTGACTTTCAAACTTAGGGTTCCCCTTCTTTTATATCTGTTACTTTATCCAAAGGCACCTAAAACATTTTTACAGGTGGCTGGTTTATAGAAAATTTCTATAAAATTCTTTTTATCCTTTTTTCTGTTATAATTATGAAACATTCCACACTTCCAGAAAAGCACCAAAAATGTCACAGACACTACCCAGATTTAGCTGTTTTTGACATCTTGGTTTGTTTTAGATGAAAAAAAAAAAAATCTCAGTTTTCTGAAGCTTAGAAATCTTTCACTGTGCTACCTTATAAACCAGAGAATGTGTGTTTTGGGCTCAACTGTATTACCTTCAGAGATACTGAAGTTTCAAAATTCATTTTTAAAGCTAAAATGACATTTTTGGCTCTTTATCTCTTTTTTCTCTTTTAGATTTAATGATCAAACTTATGTTTGATTTTATGAATTCAATGAAAATTCAATGAAATTCAGATGAATTCAGTGCAATGTTGATATTATATCTGAATTTGATAGTTTAGTATAATATTAAAACTAGTCTCAAATCAACATACTAATGCTGGCACTCCTTCACCAGAGGCTGAATGTGGAAAAGAACCACTGCCAGAGTGTTTAAAAATCCCCACTTGGTGACTAGCTAGCTTTGTGATTCCCAACCTCTCAGAGCCTCCTTCTGCTCCTGTGGGTGTTGCAGTAAAGTGATTTTAAGCTTTAGAAAATGAAGTATTTCACCAAAGTTGGTGCCATACAGGTATGTGGACTGTGAACTATTTCAGCCTTGTGACTGCTTAGCTTTTCAAGCTTGGTTTTTCTGTTAATAGTTGCCCACCATATAACTTGATGCCCTTGGCTCCAGAAATGTAATGGAAGGAGAAAGGGCTAGTTTTCTGCTCCCTCTCTCCTTCCTTTTCTGTCAGGCCTCCTCGAGTTGATGTGATTCATCTCTGCTTTGCCCCTGATATAGTGCTTCTAGTTTAGTTTCTTCTACCTCTCTCTAGATTTATTAATTTTAGTTATGGAAGTGATGCTGCTTTCCATTCTGACTCATTCTGATCTGATTTGCCAGAGGAAGCAATGATAGTCTTTTTTTTTCCCAAACAGAAAGAAGTTTGTTTTAAACTCTGCTGTGGTATAGAGTGTTGTTATATTTTATAATATATATCATATCAAGGTCAACAAATTACTGCTTTTATTTTTCTTTCACTTGGTAAGAACCAAAGAGAAGGGGACCTTGTAGCAGCACCTTGACCTTGTTAGACAGACAGGGCTTTTATCATTGATCATTTTCATTCCCTTTCATCTTTCTTCCCTAGACATGAGCCTACAGATGCTTGTGTATCTTCCTGAGCCCAATGGATCCACTAGAACGTCTCTACTAAATTCTTACTCTGCTGTGCTTAATATAAAGTAACAGACCACGTTTTGGGAAAAAAAGAATTTTAGGTATGGAGTCTTTTTAGTAGAAAAACATATCATCTTCCTTCTGCTAGAAACTTTGGTTTATTTTTGTTGCTGGAACCTCATTCTTCCGGTTCCCATATCGACTGTTTGAGTCTAGTCTGTGGCCTCCTTATCTTGGTTCCTTTCCTTACTGTGTGAGAACGGCCAAGCTCTCAGATCGCCCCCAGCCAGTGCTTCCCCAAGGGC
>NW_011494790.1:5464481-5478642 GCF_000754665.1 Bison bison bison
TTTCACATTTAAAAAAAAAAAAAAACATAGTTTTTTTTTTTTAAAGGAAAAATCCCCTTTTTGTTTATGTATATGGGGATTCCCAGCTGGCTCAGTGGGTAAAGAATCCACCTGCAGTGCAGGAGATCTGGGTTTGATCCCTGGTTTGGAAGATCCCCTGAAGGAGGGCACGGCTTCCCACTGCAGTATTCTTGCCTGGAGAATCCCATGGACAGAGGAGCCTGTCAGGCTACAGTCCATAGGGTCACAAAGACTTGGACACAACTGAAGTGACTTAGCACGCACATTATGTGTATACACTTTGAATTTTCCGGGAGTACATATGCCTGTGTAACCAGCACCCGAGGGAAGAGACGCTTACTGCAGATGCCCCTTCAACTGCCTTCAAGTCAGTGCCACTTCCCATCAATCACTGCTATCCTGACCTCTAACCCTGTGCATTAATTAGGGCTGTTTTTGAACTTTCAGTGAATGCTCTTATGCAGTGTGTCCCATTCTTTATTTATTTATTTGGGGTTGCGCTGAATCTTCATTGCTGCACTCAGGCTTTCTGTCAGCCTGAGCACTTTCTCAGCCTTGCACTCAGCCCCTGCAGCGAGCAGGGGCTATTCTTCATTGCAGTGCAAGGGCGTCTCAGTGCGGTGGCTTCTCTTGTCGCAGAGCATGGGCTCTAGGCACATGGGCTTCAGTAGTTACAGAACATTATGGTTCACAGGCTTAGTTACTCTGCAGCGGCATGTGGAATCTTCCTGGACCAGGAATTGAACCCATGTCCCCTGCATTGGCAGATAGATTCTTATCCACTCTACCACCAGGGAAGTCCTGTCCCATTGTATCTTGTATCACTTACCAAACACTTGTCTGTGAGAATGGTGTTTCTTATTGTGAGTACAGTTTACTCTTTCTCATTTCTGTATAGTATAGCATTAGCTTCCTGTTGCTCATGTGACAAATGGTCATAAAGCTAGTACCTTAAAATAACACGCCTTAATTCTTTCAGAGATCTGCTGGTGGGAGTATGACGTCATTTTTGCAGGGCCCTTGTCAAGGTGTTGGCAGGGATCCTTTTTACTATGGGCTCTGAAGGGAGAATCCATTTCCCTCTCTTTCCCGGCTCCAGTGACCCTGTGTATTCCTTGGCTTGTCATTGCTTCTTCCACCTTCAACGTGCATCACTGCAGTATCTGCCTCCTTGCCACCTCACCTCGTCTATCATCAAATCTCTCTCTTCCTTGCACATGTGCACACACAACACAAGTACATTTCCCTTGTATATATATCTAATAATCAGTTCTTTGGTAAGCTTAAGTTCAACCCTTCAAGTTAATGCTAGTTTTCCAAAGTGTCTGCACCAACTTAGACCCATCCAAAAGTGTAATAGCATGCCACATACCTCTCATAAAGAATAGAGCAGAGTTTGAACCTGACTGTTGTGCTTCAGAATTTAACTTATTGATAGACCCGCATTTTTTTTTTAATTTATTTTTTATTATTTATTTTGTTGCTTTTATACATCAGCATGAGTCAGCCAAAGGTATACATGTTTCCCCCCATCTTGAACCTTGTCCCATGTCCCACCCCATCCCACACCTCTATGTTGTCACAGAGCACCGGATTTGAGCTTCCTGCATCATACAGCAAATTCCCACTGGCTGTCTAATTTTACATATGGTAATGTATATATTTCAATGCTGCTGTCTCAATTTATCCCACTCTTTCCCCACTGTGTCCACAAGTCTGTGCTCTATGACTGCTTCTCCACTGCTGCCCTGAAAATAGACTCATCAGTACCATCTTTCTAGATTCTGTATATATATGTTAATATGTGTTATTTGTTTTTCTCTTTTTTGATTTACTTCATTCTGTATAATAGGCTCTAGGTTCATCTACCTCATTAGAACCAACTCAAATGTGTTTCTTTTCACGACTGAGTAATATTCCATTGTATCTGTTTGCCACAGCTTCTGTATCTATTCATCTGTTGATGGGTATCTAGGTTGCTTCCATGTCCTGAAAAGTGAAAGTGAACATACCAGTTGCTCAGTTGTGTCTGACTCTTTGCCACCCCATAGACTGTAGCCCCAGAGAAGGCAATGGCACCCCACTCCAGTACTCTTGCCTGGAAAATCCCATGGACGGAGGAGCCTAGTAGGCTGCAGTCCATGGGGTCGTGAAGAGTCTGACACAACTGAACGACTTCACTTTCACTTTTCACTTTCATGCATTGGAGAAGGAAATGGCAACCCACTCCAGTGTTCTTGCCTGGAGAATCCCAGGGACGGGGGAGCCTGGTGGGCTGCCGTCTATGGGGTCGTACAGAGTCGGACACGACTGAAGCAACTTAGCAGCAGCAGCAGCAGCAGACTGTAGCCCACCAGGCTCCTCTGTCCATGGAATTCCCCAGGCAATAATACTGGAGTGGGTCGCCACCTTCTCCAGGGGATCTTCCCAACCCAGGGATCAAACCTGGGTCTCCTGCTTTGCAGGCAGATTTTTACCATCTGAGCCACCAGGGAAGCCCTGTAAATAATGCTGCAGTGAATGCTGGGGTGTCTTTTAAAATCATTGTTTCTTCAGGATATATGCCCAGTAGTGGGATTGTTGTAGACCTACATTTTAGACCTGTTATTTATAATCCAGGATTCTCCAAGTGTGTTGATGTGAAGAGTCCTGAGAGATACCCCTGTAGGAGAAATGTTTCTTTTATCAAATGAATTGGTGAAATAGTGGAATCTACTTGGAGATTTACTTTGCGGATGAACATGTGAAATGTTTTAAGCCTGTTTAGTCTTACCTTTGTTTGAATTCAGTCTTCCAAGTGGGTTTAACTTTGACTCAGTTTCCTTCTATTGAGATCTCAAAGAAAAAGAGTTCCAAGGAATACCTTTGAAAATTCAGAATTAAATGATGGTTTCTTTTTAAAAGAAAAGATTTTATTGGTCTTTAAGAATATTTTTTAGGCTCTCAGAAAAGCTGAGAGGAAGATATGAGGTTTCCTATGTGCTCCCTGCCCCCACACATGCGTAGCACCCCACCCTCACCCCCACCCTGTCAACATTGCCCACAGGTGATGCGTTTGTCACAGCTGATGAACCTGCTCTGACACATCATAGTTGCTCAAAACCCATAGTTTACCTTAGGGTTCACTCTTGGCCCTGTTTATTCTGTGGGTTTAGACAAATGTATGCAGGCATGCCTTGTCTTGTGCTTCACAGGCACTTTGATTTTTTTTTTTTAAAACAAATTAAAGAGTTGTAGTATTAAGACCTAGTTCATTGCTAAAAAAGGCCATTTCTTTAGAATATTATGTAAATTTAGTTAATAAAGCAGTGGAAGTGATTGAGAGGATTAACTCCAGTTTTGAAGGAACTTCCAATGTGGGTAAAATGCTATCAAATAGCCTTGCATGCTGTAGAGAAATCCTTCTTAAAAGGACGCATCCATCAATGTGGCAAACTTTATTGTTGTTTTTTTTTTCTGTTTTAGTTTTTTTAATTAATTTATTTTAATTAGAGGCTAATTGCTTTACAATATTTTATTGGTTTTGCCATACATCAGCATTATCTTAAGGAATTGCCACAGCCACCCCAACCTTCAGCAACTACCAACCTCATCAGTCAGCGGGTATCAACACTGAGGCAAGACCCTTCACTGGCAAAAAGATTACAACTCACCAAAGGCTCAAATGATGGTTAGCATTTTTAGCAGTAAAGTATTTTTTAAATTCAGGTATGTACATTGTTTTTTAGACATAACTTCTATTACACACTTGATAGACTAAAATTTAGAGTAGACATAACTTTTGTATGCACTGTGAAACGAAAAAATTCATGTGACTCGTTTTATTGCAATATTTCTTTATGGCAGTGGCCTGAAACCAAAGCTGCAAGGTGAGCCTGCAATGACATGTATTCATCATTATAGGATCATATGGAGCGTTTTCATTGCCCCAGAAACCCTTGGTGCTCTGCCTGTTCGTTATTCCCTCCTAACCTGTGGCAACCATGAATCTTTTTACTGTCTCAATAGTTTTGCCTTTTCTCGAATATCAGATAGTTGGAATCACACAGTGATTGACTTCTTTTATTTGATAATAGGCGTTTCAGGTTCCCCACTGTGTCTTCATGACCTGGTAGCACATTTCCTTTTAGAAGTGAAAAATATTCCGTTATCTGAATGTATCACAGTTTATTTCTCCATTTACCTCCTGAGGGACAGGGTGTTTCCAAGTTTGGCAATTAGGAATAGGACTGCTATAAACACTTGTGTATGGGTCTTTGTGTGGATGCAAGTTTTCAGCTCCTTTTGTTATATTTATACCAAGGAGCTTGATTGCTGGATCATATGGTAAGAGTTGTTTAGTTTTGTCAGAAACTTCCAAATTGTTTTCTACAGTGGCTGTACCATTCTGCAACCTCCTCACAGTAAATGAGAGTTCCTGTGGCTCCATATCCTTGTCAGCATTCTAAAAGGTGTATGAAAGTGAAGGCCACTGTTGTGTCTGACTCCTTGTTACCCCATGGACTGTAACCTGCCGGGCTCTGCTGTCCATGGAATTCTCCGGCAAGAGTACTAGAGTGGGTTGTCATTCCCTTCTCCTGGCATCTTGTTCTTGTTTGGATTTGCATTTTCCTGATGACATATGATGTGGGGCATCTTTGCATATGCTTATGTGCCACTTCGGAGAAGGCAGTGGCACCCCACTCCAGTACTCTTGCCTGGAAAATCCCATGGACGGAGGAGCCTGGTGGGCTGCAGTCCATGGGGTCACAAAGAGTCGGACACGACTGAGTGACTTCCCTTTCACTTTTCACTTTCATGCATTGGAGAAGGAAACGGCAATCCACCCCAGTATTCTTGCCTGGAGAATCCCAGGGACGGGGGAGCCTGGTGGGCTGCCGTCTGTGGGGTCGCACAAAGTTGGACACGACTGAAGCAACTTAGCAGCAGCAGCAGCAGCATGTACCACTTATGTATCTTCCCTGGCTCACGTCTTGGACCCGTTTTTAAAACTGGGTTGTTTTGTTATTGTTGAGCCTTAATAATTATCTGTATATTTTGGATAACATTTCTTTATCAGAACAGTATTTGTTACATTTTGCAAATATTTACTCCCTATGTGGATTTTCTCATTCTCTTGACATTGTATTTTTGCAAACAAGTTTTAAATTTTAATGAAATCCAGCTTATCAATCCAGGTTATCTCTTGGTCTGGCTCTAGGTTTTTTCCTTGTTTGCATCTCCTGATGACCCTCTTTATATCATCACAAAGACTCCCTCCTGCTCTTGGCACCTAGAAGCTACTTAAGTCTCCTCCCTCAAACAGCCCCTTTCTTTTACTGCTTAGGTATTAATCTTCTGCTGGTATTGGTCTGGTGGAGAAGGAAAGGCAGAGACTGATATGGCCATGGAAAATGAGTAGAAGAAACCACTTATAGTGGGTAAAGTTTAGTTTGGAATTTAAAATAATCAGTTTTTGTTGAACATTCTCTCCATAATTCCTTCATCCTCCTGCCTTGGGAAATACTAATTACCAAGCTAGACATGATACAGAGTACATTGATCAAATGATAATAATTTAGACTATTAGGTTTGGGGTTAGTTGCTTATTGTCTTTTTCGGCATTTCTTATTCACTTGGATCAAGATCTTCAATAGAATTTTTTATGTTTTAGTTTTGTATTTCTTATTGCAACTAACAGTTATAGGAGAAATAGACCTTTGTGGGAATGTGCTTTTACTAGTGGCTTAGTTATCTTTACTTTTCCCCACAGAGGCTGGTGAGGCCAGTAGAAAATTTGAACTGAGGTTCTCATCAGAGGTTGGTCATCTCAGTTTTAGATTTGAATACTTAGAAATGGGGCCTGGACCACGTGGCCTCTTATTATTATTATTATTATTTTTTGCAGACCTTTAAATTCTTTCCCCAGTTTTATTGAGATATAGTTGATATGCATTACTATATGAGTTTAGGGTATATAGGTTAATGATTTCAGTCACTTTTTGATGTGGCTTAGTTCCCTCTTGGAAATGATGGTAATCATGATAGCTATAACTTATTTCCATATACCTGTTACTACTAATGCCATATATATTATAAATATATATGTGTGTGTATGTATATGTGTGTGTATGTGTGTGTGTATGTGTGTGAGTGTATGAGCTTCCTAGGTGGCTCAATGGTGAAGAATCTGCCTGCCAGTGTAAAATTCTTGGGAGATGCAGGTTCAATCCCTGGGTCAGGAAGATCCCCTGAAGGAGGAAAGGCAAGCCATTCCAGTATTCTTGCCTGGAGACTCTCATGGACAGAGGAGCCTGGTGGACTATAGTCAAAGGGTCACAAAGAGTTGGACATGACTGGGCGCGTACACACACACACACACACACACACACACACATATATACCTATATACACATATATATATATATTCACTGATCCTCATGATAACCTCATGAGGTAGGTATTTTTGATACCCCCATTTTACAAATAGAAAATTGAGGCACAGAGCCTTAAGATTACTCAGCAAGCTGGTAAGTAGAGGGGCCAGGATTCACATTCAGGAAATCTAGCCCCAGAGTCCTTGTTCTTAATCCTTCTGGTAGATGACCTCTCTGACTACACAACTAACCAGTCCAAGTTTTCTTGGTTCTTTCTTGTCCTTGGCGTGCAGAGCATTGTCTTTTGCTGGTAAATCATATTTCTCCAATGAAAATGATTTCTTCCTCTCCCTCTGCATTTTCTTAAACCCTGTATCTATATATAATGTCCTAAGCCTTTTAAGCCTTTGCTTCTTGTGTTTATGTTTTTACTGCTCTTCGCACATAGCCACCCCCGCCCCACCCTCCCGCCCCCCACTAACTTCTTTAAATTTAACATTTTAGGTGGTGTATTTTTTCTTTTCTACATTTTGAGTGGGAGCCCCTGCTCAGATGTGGGCAGTGGAGAAGCACTGGGGTTTGCTTGCTGTACTTTGTGGTGGAGGGGGTGTGCTACCTGTGTCTCTGCTGGGCTTGTTTTGTCTTCTGCTCCACTAAAGAGCTGATTCTCTATTCCACATTCTCTCTTTCTTCTGCTGGTTTTTGTGTCAGTTGCTCAGTCGTATCTGACTCTCTGCAGCCCTATGGACTATAGCCTGCCAGGTTCTGCCGTCCATGGAATTTTCCAGGCAAGAATACTGGAGTGGGTTGCCTTTTCCTGCTCCAGGGGATCTTCCCGACTCACGGTATTTGTATCTATTTTCTCCACCTAAGGATAGACCGCTGGCATTCTGGCCCATGAAGTCAGCAGACTCGGATGTGTCACTTCTAGGGGTACATGAAGACTGTAGGAGGTACTGGGCCCATGCAGGGTTGTGAGGACACTATTCAGACCTTAACCTTCCTGTGTGCATATGTGTGTGCTAAGTTGCTTCAGTCGTGTCCAACTCTTTGTGACCTTATAGACTGTAGCCTGCCAGGCTCCTCTGTCCATGGGATTCTCCAGGAAAGAATTCTGGACTGGGTTACCATGCCCCTCTTCAGGGGTCTTCCCAACCCAGGGATCGAACCTGCATGTATTATGTCTCCTGCATTGGCGGGTGGGCTCTATACCACTCGCACCGCCTGGGAAACCCCACCATACCAGTACTAATGGGTTGCCTGACTTTACCTCTCCCAAATCGCATCATGATGTATTGTCACAGGAAGTCACCTCCTCTACTTTGGGGTGTCAAAGAGACATTACTGAGGAAAACAAATAAATCTAATGACTTGGAAATTAATCCTTTTGCAAATCAAGTGGCTTCTTTTTTTTTTTTTTAACAAAATTGAGGATGACTCAAAATAGTTTGTCAAGGAATACTGATTATCATAAAATTATATTGAATTATCTATGGTTTGGGAGACATAAATCTCAGAAGGAACTCAAAGAATTAAGTACCACTGGTATAGTAAAACTTTCATTCTCTAAAATAATTCATATGAACAAGGTTTTTTACTTTGTATTTCTAACACAAAAAAATGGGAATAGAGTTGCTGTTGAAACTCTTTTTATTCTGGTAATAAAGCATATTTGTTCATGGATAAATGAACTACTTTGAAAAAATAAACTATCACCATTCATCTCATTAAGAAATGCATTTCCAATAAAAAATGACTTATGCTTGCTTTAATTTTTAGCTATTACAATTGGACATTTGTTTTGGAAAATTGCATTGTGTTAATATTAATAATTGAATCCAGATGAAGTTTTAAAAAATTAGAGCCATTTGGTCACAGGAAATAAAAAATTTAATTTTTTTTTTTTTTTAAAATTTAATTTTAATAAGTTTTTGTTGCAGAGAAATATTGATAGTGTGATCAATAAAAACCTCCATAGAAGTATTACATTATGTGGGAGAAATGAAATGGAAATACAAGTTTAAGGGGGGGAAAAATTATAAAAATAGAGGAAAGCAAAAGAAAGGTTGTTCATGTATTTTTAATATGGATCTTGGGTATCAAATCCCTGCAGTATTTAGATAACAATAGACACATTGAAAAGCTTGAAGAAAAGCAGTTTCATTTAAAAATGTCAATATTTATGAAATGCTAGAAATTAGATTCTGTGCCACTATTTAAACCTAGGTTGAACAAGCTTAGATGTCAACTTTAAATTGAGTTAGGACCTATATCATTTTTCACATTTCTTTGGATGAGTTTGGAAGACCAAAATATTTGCAAACCACTTCTCCAAAGAATTTGACTTGGGCAAGTAAGGCTCATGACCTCCTTGTTCTATTTTTCTGGCCCATCACCTTGGTCACATTAATCACCGTAGTAGAGTCCCATGGCCAGAACTGATGTTGCCTTTATCAATTGTTTCTTTTCTTCTGTTTTGACTCAGCCCCGGGTAAGTCAACATTCACTCATTACTCACATGCCTCCCACTGTGTCTCACAGCTGGAGGGGACAGAGTACCCCATCAAGGAACTGGGGTCTGTAGAGAGAGACGGGCCATTTGATAAAGGTGAGGAGCACTAAGCTAGAGTGAAGCAAGAGTTTTCCATGGTGCTTTGGTCTTTAATAGGAGGCTTTTCTAGCAGAGATAGGACTTCCACCTAAGTTGAGTCCTGGAGGATGAAGACCCAGGATTGGATCAGGACTGTTTCATCAGGTGAGGAAGATGGAAAGGAAGGATTTACTTCTAGTAAAAACACTGCTATTAAGATAGAAAGAAGGCCAACATTCCTGCTCTTCACCTCCTCCCCCCATGATTTTGTCCTATGGTCTTTTAAACATTTTCTCTTTAAATAATGATCTGGGCAAAGGACAAAATATTTTTAATAATACAGAGTCATAGCTTATGCTCCTATCTGAAAAGGAAAGATTCCTTTGGCACTTTTAGTTTTGAATTTTTCCTTGCAAATCGTGAGTAAGTACCATATCCAATGTATTAGTTTTGACATATGGTTACACCCAGTGTAGCCTCAGCCAAGCTGTGTCTGGGGATTACAAAGGCATAGAGTTAAATTTCCCAAGTTGGAAAAGAGACTTTCAGAAATGAATTTCTCGCTCCACTCTGAGTGACTTTGCTACAATTGCCCTGGGGAGGTTGCTAGGCATTTAATAGATCTCCATGTTCAGAAAATTCTTCCTAGCATTTCAGTCTTAGGTGTTTTGTTTTTTTTTCCCCCCTCCCTTGGCCTCAGTTTTATGTTGTAGAGGCTGCATCTAGTTGCCTTTATGTTCATATTTATAAAATCTCTCTTGAAGGTTATCTCTTAACCTGTTGTTATTCGGATACTCCTCAGGTATTAGGTGTCATAGTCATTGCCAGTTAGCAAAGCCCAATTAACTAAGTGAAGAAAGGGAGAAGGCCATGTGAGAACTGAGTCCAGGCCGGTTCCCACCACCTCTGCACAGCTGTCAGCCTTCTTCCACCCCTAAGCTCTCCCTGGGACGTGAGGACTCCACTTCAGCTGTGACAGTGCCTTGTTGCTCTTGGCACTGCACAGTAGCTTACATCCTGTGTGCTTAGAAAAAAAAAAAAAAAAAGTCATTTTTTCAAAGACTCTTTTCAGTATCTATAGGGCTTATATCAGAGAAAGCGATGGCACCCCACTCTGGTACTCTTGCCTGGAGAACCCAGGGACTGGGGAGCCTGGTGGGCTGCTGTCTATGGGGTCGCACAGAGTCGGACACAACTGAAGCGACTTAGCAGCAGCAGCAGCGTTTTTATGGTGTCATACACACACACACACACACAAAATTTGAAACCATTGTTAGCTTTGCTAAGGAAATAAAGCATAAGCAAAATGAAAGAGGCCATATTTGAAAGTTTTTTTTTTTTTTAAGCAGCCTTAAAGTTGCCCTTAAGTAAGGTTATTAAAATATAACATCTTCTTACTCGTTAAATCAGACACCTGGCCTCTTTTAACTGCTAGCATTTTGTTAGTTTATAGAGACTTTTCCTAGTGACGGTTTTTTGCATACCTACTAAACCTGAGGGGCCCATGAGGGTCTGGATCCGCTTGAAGTGCCAGGCAGAGCCTGGTCAGAGTACGCCTGATTGTCTCACTGTGCGCATGCGCCTGCCTCAGGGCCTCAGGCTCCAGCGAGATCACGTGGCACAATCATGGCTGCCACATCCCCCAGGTGGCTGTTACAAGAGAAGGAGGCTATGGGGTTGCTGGTTAACCTTGAAGATATCAATTACAAGGTTTTTGTGTGTGTTTGAAAATGATTCAGTTTTAACTTTCAAGAAATACCAGTTTTGAGGTTTTCGCTAATTCCTAATGTTCTCAAATTTACTTGGATTGTGCCCTGTGGGTGCAATACTTTTTACTCTTTTCTTCTTCCTTCTGCAAATGTATCCTGCATTTGAGGTCTTTTTCCCTCTTGGTTACTCTCTATGCTATTTTGTTTCTCTTCTTTGCCTCTTACGTGGATGCGTCCAGTTGAGTTCGCCAATAAAGCTTTGCATTTTGCAAGAGTGACCTTGTACTATTCTTAGTTATATCTTTGTATGTTCATGTGTTTAACTGGCTGTGAAGTCCTTCTTTTGGTCTTTAACAGTTAAGTGCAGTTATAGCGTGGCATTTCCCAAGAAACACTGAATTTCCTGAATCCTCTGGAGCAGAAGCAGTAGATCTTTCAAATACAGAGGGGTTGGAGTGAGTTAACAGAAGTCAAGTGCATGTGTTTGGAAGTTATTTTCTTTTAGGAAGCTCAGTATCCAACTGCAGTGGATAGCATGGAGTTGCTTTGCCGTCAGGTGAACTACTACCAAGAAGACACCATATTTACTGATGAACCTATTTGCAGGGAAGTGATGGAGACGCGGACATAGAGAACAGACCTATGGTCCCACGCGGGGGAGGGGAAGGAGAGGATGAAAGGCATGGAGAAAGTAGCATGGAAGCATATACACTACCATATGTAAAATAGATAACCAATGGAAATTTGCTGTATGACTCAGGGAACTCAAACTGGGGCTCTGTAACAACCTAGAGGGGTGGGAAAGGGTGAGAGGTGGGAGGGAGATTTTAGCGGGAGGGGACACATATATACCTAGGGCTAATTCACTTTGATGTGTGGCAGAAACCAAACCAATATTGTAAAGCAATTTCCCTTCAATTAAAAATAAATAAATTTAAAAAGATGAAGGCACCATCTTGCTTACTTCCTTTTGCTTGATGATTTAAAAAGGTTTCTCAGACCTCAAGAGTTGCAAATAAGGATGTAACTAATCCTTTTTGGAGGAAATATAAACTAATTCGATTCCTAATAAGCCTTCTTCCCAGTGGGAAATCACAGTGAATTAAAGTTGGAAAAGAAAAGCAAGTGTTTTTAAAGTCTTCTTTTCCTCCTTAAGCTGAGAATGTCCTGTTTGTAAACTGTCAGCTGAATAAACATTATGAGCAAATGTTTAGTGGGTTATACATTATCATGAATTATTTACAAAGTGAGATGAAGTAAAATATTCTTGCTTCACTGTTCAGTGTTTCACAGATTTGCTTTTCTTAATTCATTGAAATTTGGGCAAACATCAAGATCTATGACGTTAAGACAAAATGCAATTAAAACAGGCATTTTTTCTTGAAGTATTTGTGCTTTGTGTTTTATTTCAGAAAGGTTTGTGATCAGCCTGTCTGATTTATGCTCAGGTTTTTTTAAAAAATACTGAAGTATAGTTGATTTACAACATTTATGTATTTCTACTGTATAGCAGAGTGATTTCCTTACATGTATGTATATAGGTTTTCATATTCTTTTCAGGTATGACTTATTACAGGATATTGAATGTGGTTTCCTATGATACACAGTAGGACCTTGTGTTTATGTATTCTGTGTATACTAGTTTGCATCTGCCAATCCTAAACTCCCAATCCATCCTACCGCCCACCTTCCACCTTGGCAACCGCAGGTCTGTTCTCTATGTCTATGTGTCTGCTGCTTCCATAAGTTCATTTGTGTTATATTTTATATTCCACATTCAAGCAATGTATTAGTCGCTCAGTTCTGTCCAACTGTTTGCCACCCCATGGACTATAGCCCGTCATGCATCTCAGCCTGCCATGTTCCTCTGTCCGTGGAATTCTCTGGGCAAGAATACTGGAATGGGTAGCCATTCCCTTCTCCAGGGAATCTTCCCAACCCAGGGGTCGAACCTGGGTCTCCCCCACTGCAGGCAGATGCTTCCCTGTGAGGCACCAGGGAAGCCCTACATCTAAATGATACCATATGGTATTTGTCTTGCTCTGACTTACTTACTTTACTTAGTGTAATGATCTCTAGGTCCACTCATGTTCCTGCAAATGGTAGCTTTCATCCCTTTTTATGGTTGAGTGGTATTTCATGGTGTATATGTACCGTATCTTCTTTGTCCATTACTCTGTTAATGGACATTTAGATTGTTTCCACGTCTTGTCTATTTTAAATAGTGCTTTTAAGAACATTGAGTACACATGTCTCTTCAAATTAGAGTTTTGTTTGGATATGTGCCAAGGAGTAGGACTGCAAGATCGATGACAACTCTGGTTTTAGTTTTTTGAGGAACCTCCATACTGTTTTACATAGTGGCTGCACAAAGTTACATTCCTACGAACAGTGTAGGAAGTGTTAGAAGATTCCTTTTCTGCCACATCTTCGCCAGCATTGTTATTTGTACGCTTTTTAATGGTGGACATTCTGACCAGTGTGAGGTCTTACCTCATTGAAGTTTTGATTTATATTTCTCTAATAATTAGCAATATTGAGCATCTTTTCATGTGTCTATTGGCCATCCATATGTGTTCTTTGGAGAAATGTCTACTTAGGTCTTCTACCCATTTTTTGTTTGTATTGTTTTATTTATGTCATTGAGTTGTATAAGCTGTTTGTATGTTTTGGAAATTAAGCCCTTGTTGGTCGCATGATTTTATACTCAAGTGTTGTTAAGCTTTGGCTGCCATCATTGGGCCATTACCTTCATTGAGGACTGGGAAGAGTTGCCTTGTATCAGTAAGATCAGATCAGATCAGTCGCTCAGCCGTGTCTGACTCTTTGTGACCCCATGAATCGCAGCACGCCAGGCCTCCCTGTCCATCACCAACTCCCAGATTTCACTGAGACTCACGTCCATCGAGTCAGTGATGCCATCCAGCCATCTCATCCTCTGTCGTCCCCTTCTCCTCTTGCCCCCAATCCCTCCCAGCATCAGAGTCTTTTCCAATGAGTCAACTCTTTGCATGAGGTGGCCAAAGTACTGGAGTTTCAGCTTTAGCATCATTCCTTCCAAAGAAATCCCAGGGCTGATCTCCTTTAGAATGGACTGGTTGGATCTCCTTGCAGTCCAAGGAACTCGCAAGAGTCTTCTCCAACACCACAGTTCAAAAGCATCAATTCTTCGGCGCTCAGCCTTCTTCACAGTCCGACTCTCACATCCATACATGACCACAGGAAAAACCATAGCCTTGACTAGACGAACCTTTGTTGGCAAAGTAATGTCTGTGCTTTTGAATATGCTATCTAAGTAGGTCATAACTTTCCTTCCAAGTAGTAAGCGTCTTTTAATTTCATGGCTGCAGTCACCATCTACAGTGATTTTGGAGCCCCCCCAAAGATAAAGTCTGACACTGTTTCCACTGTTTCCCCATCTATTTCCCATGAAGTGATGGGACTGGATGCCATGATTTTCGTTTTCTGAATGTTGAGCTTTAAGC
>NW_011494790.1:5479493-5483516 GCF_000754665.1 Bison bison bison
CTCTATTTCTTTGCATTGATCACTGAAGAAGGCTGTCTTATCTCTTCTTGCTATTCTTTGGAACTCTGCATTAAGATGTTTATATCTTTCCTTTTCTCCTTTGCTTTTTGCTTCTCTTCTTTTCACAGCTATTTGTAAGGCCTCCCCAGACAGCCATTTTGCTTTTTTTTTGCATTTCTTTTCCATGGAGATGGTCTTGACCCTTGTCTCCTGTACAATGTCACGAACCTCATTGCATAGTTCATCAGGCACTCTATCTATCAGATCTAGGCCCTTAAATCTATTTCTCACTTCCACTGTATAATCATAAGGGATTTGATTTAGGTCATACCTGAATGGTCTAGTGGTTTTCCCTACTTTCTTCAATTTAAGTCTGAATTTTGCAGTAAGGAGTTCATGGTCTGAGCCACAGTCAGCTCCTGGTCTTGTTTTTGCTGACTGTATAGAACTTCTCCAGCTTTGGCTGCAAAGAATATAATCAATCTGATTTCGGTGTTGACCATCTGGTGATGTCCATGTGTGGAGTCTTCTTTTGTGTTGTTGGAAGAGGGTGTTTGTTATGACCAGTGCATTTTCTTCACAAAACTCTATTTGTCTTTGCCCTGCTTCATTCCGTATTCCAAGGCCAAATTTGCCTGTTATTCCAGGTGTTTCTTGACTTCCTACTTTTGCATTCCAGTCCTCTGTAATGAAAAGGACATCTTTTGGGGGGTGTTCTTAAAGGTCTTGCAGGTCTTCATAGAACCGTTCAACTTCAGCTTCTTCAGCGTTACTGGTTGGGGCATAGACTTGGATTACTGTGATATTGAATGGTTTTTGCCTTGGAAACAAACAGAGATCATTCTGTTGTTTTTGAGATTGCATCCAAGTACTGCATTTCAGAATCTTTTTTGACTATGATGGCTACTCCATTTCTTCTGAGGGATTCCTGCCCTCAGCAGTAGATATAATGGTCATCTGAGTTAAAGTCACCCATTCCAGTCCATTTCAGTTTGCTGATTCCTAGAATGTCAACATTCACTCTTGCCATCTCCTGTTTGACCACTTCCAATTTGCCTTGATTCATGGACCTGACATTCCAGGTTCCTATGCAATATTGCTCTTTACAGCATTGGACCTTGCTTCTATCACCAGTCACATCCACAGCTGGGTATTCTTTTTGCTTTGGCTCCATCCCTTCATTCTTTCTGGAGTTATTTCTGCACTGATCTCCAGTAGCATATTGGGCACCTACTGACCTGGGGAGTTCCTCTTTCAGTATCCTATCATCTTGCCTTTTCATACTGTTCATGGGGTTCTCAAGGCAAGAATACTGAAGTGGTTTGCCATTCCCTTCTCCAGTGGACCACATTCTGTCAGATCTCTCCACCATGACCCACCCATCTTGGGTTGCCCCACGGGCATGGCTTAGTTTCATTGAGTTAGACAAGGCTGTGGTCCTAGTGTGATCAGATTGACTAGTTTTCTGTGAGTATGGTATCAGTGTGTTTGCCCTCTGATGCCCTCTTGCAGTACCTACCGTCTTACTTGGGTTTCTCTTACCTTGGGTGTGGGATATCTCTTCACAGCTGCTCCAGCAAAGTGCAGCCATTGCTCCTTACCTTGGACGGAGGGGTATCTCCTCACCGCCGCCCTTCCTGAACTTCAACGTGGGATAGCTCCTCTAGGCCCTCCTTATCTGGAGGCAGTCAGCGATCTGTTTCTCGGCACCAAACATCAGGTTGATTTCTCTTCCTCAGTTCTTGTCATGACAGTTGGAATGACGGATTTTCAAAACAGCTGGACTCAGTGGCTCTAGAATAGCCAAGCTGTCCATGAGCAGCAACAGCCACAGTCCTGTTGGTTGATGAAGTTTCCAAGCTCACTCTGGGGAAACCTCTAGTATAGAGATGTAAAATATCAGTAGTAGGAACTGACGTTCTTGTTTTAATCTACTGCTTCTGCCGCTAGTACTATAGAAGCTAATGTTAATTGAGCCCTTATCATGTATTTCTGCAGTTAATGAGAAGGCCTTTGGTAGTTCATTGTGAAATAGGATCTCAAATGTTGGTTAGTGATAGATATTGTGAGTTTACTAAAATTTTTTATTAGGAATTTTTTTTGGATTTTTTTTTTTTCAAGTGCAGTTTTGGCATCTAACAACATAACCACATTATAGCTGTATGGGACTTGTGATTATTTTAGAATTTTTGATATACTTAAATATTATATGTATTATAATTAGATGTTTCTTATAGAGTTTTTTGAAGTTTTGATGCCAAGGTTATGCTGGATTTTAGAAAGTGAAGTGTGAAATTTGATTTCTTTCTTCTATATCATGTAATGTTTTAAATAGCATAAAAATTCTGTCTTAAAAGTTTGGTATTGCTCCCCTGTTAAATCATTGTCAACATTTTTTATTTTTGTATAGTTATTGAATTCTTCAGAGTCTATTTCTTGAGTCAATTTTGATAATTTGTTTCCTTAGGAATCATCTTCTTTATCTGGTGTTTCAAATTTTCAGCATAGAATTGTATATATCCCATTCTACTTGTATTAAATCTCCTTTGTCTCCTTGGTTATATCCATTTTGTTATTTTTTCTCTTCCTTGATGAGCTTTGCAAGAGTTTTGTATATTTTATTCATCTTTTCAAAGAACCAGCTGTTCTACTGTTTGTATTCTAATCCCTTAATTTCTGCTTTTATCTTTTTAGTGATTCTTTTGGTTCCCTTAGGTTTGATTTTTTTCAAAGCTTGAGTTGAATAATTTAATTAAAATTTGTTTCTTATTTAAAAACGACAGTGTCTTTTTTTTCTCCAGTGTTATTTCCTGACCTTGTTTCTCTTCAAACCTTAAGCATCTCTCCTTCCATCTTCACTAGAGGCTGATGATTCCTACGTTGGTGAGAATTGAGACAGAAGAGAGGTTCCAGACATTCCCTTACCCATCCCCCACCCAGGATCCTCTCTTCTAGGCTCTCTTCCTGCTTGTTGAATAGGGCTTTCCTGGTAGCTCAGATGGTAAAGAATCTACCTGCAATGCAGGAGACCCTGTTTCAATCCCTGGGTTGGGAAGATCCCCTGGAGAAGGAAATGGCAACCCACTCCAGTATTTCTTGTCTGAAAAATTCCATGGACAGAGGAGCCTGACAGGATACAGTCTAAGGGGCTGCAAAGAGTCAGACTGGACTGAGTGACTTTCACTTTAGTCACAATCAACTATTCAGGGTCCTGTGTAAAGGAAGTTTCTCTTCAATGCCCCCATCCTGTCTCCTCTTGCCTAGGCAAATGAAGCTATCCTATGGAGGATGGGGAGATTGGGTAAGTGCTGTCTGAGGGTACAAACTTTTAACTCATGGATAAATAAGTTCTAGAGGTCTACTGCACAGCACAGTGAATGTAATCAACAATACTATAATCTTCAAAGTTGCTAAATGATTGCATCTTGTCTGTGTAAAAAGGAAATGATAATTATGTGCATGATAGAGATGTTCTGTCTTGCTACTATGATAATCATGCTGCAATATATAAATGTATTAAATCAATGCAATATATACCTTAAATGCACACAAAGTTATATGTCAATTATATCTCAAGAATGAAAGAAACCACCCTAGCACTTCTCCCTTCTCTCTTAAACCTTAGATATATCCTTCCCTGAACCCTGCTTGTTATAGCCCCATCTTTCAAGAAATTTGCTCTTGCTCTTGCTTTCCCACCAGATGCCTGCTATTTCATTGTTCTATTGGACAAACTTCTGCAAAGAGTTATTTATACACACTGTCTCAAATTGACCTTTCTCTCAGTTCAGTTCAGTTCAGTCACTCAGTCGTGTCTGACTCCCTGCGACCCCATGAATCGCAGCACGCCAGGCCTCCCTGTCCATCACCAACTCCCGGAGTTCACTCAAACTAATGTCCATTGAGTCAGTGATGCCATCCAGCCATCTCATCCTCTGTTGTCCCTTTCTCCTCCTGCCCCCAATCCCTCCCAGCATCAGAGTATTTTCCAATGAGTCAACTCTTTGCATGAGGTGGCCAAAG
>NW_011494790.1:5483975-5521033 GCF_000754665.1 Bison bison bison
GGTTATTGATATTTCTCCCAGCAATCTTGATTCCAGCTTGTGCTTCTTCCAGCCCAGCGTTTCTCATGATGTACTCTGCATATAAGTTAAATAAGCAGGGTGACAATATACAGTCTTGACGTACTCCTTTTCCTATTTGGAACCAGTCTGTTGTTCCATGTCCAGTTCTAACTGTTGCTTCCTGACCTGCATACAGCTTTCTCAAGAGGCAGGTCAGGTGGTCTGATATTCCTATCTCTTTCAGAATTTCCCACAGTTTATTGTGATCCACACAGTCAAAGGCTTTGGTATAGTCAATAAAGCAGAAATAGATGTTTTTCTGGAACTCTCTTGCTTTTTTGATGATCCAGTGGATTTTGGCAATTTGATCTGTGGTTCCTCTGCCTTTTCTAAAACCAGCTTGAACATCTGGAAGTTCACAGTTCACGAAGCCTGGCTTGGAGAATTTTGAGCATTACTTTACTAGCATGTGAGATGAGTGCAATTGTGTGGTAGTTTGAGCATTCTTTGGCATTGTCTTTCTTTGAGATTGGAATGAAAACTGACCTTTTCCTCTGGCCACTGCTGAGTTTTCCAAATTTGCTGACCTTCTCTAGTCTCTCTTAAACTCAGTATAGGCTTTCATCCCCTCACTCCATAGACACTACTCTTATCGGGGTTGTTGATGCCCTTCATTCGTGACTGAACTCCCGTGGTCAGTTCTCAGACCTCATGTATTATGGTTAGTCCTTCCTTTTTTGTCATATGTAGTTCTTATTTGACCTCCAGGGCTGCTCAGAATCTTGGTCGTCTTTCTGCATCACTAGTTGCTCCTTATCACTCTTCTTTGCTGGTTCCTCCTTTCTCCCCTGGCCCAGAGTATATTCTTAGTATTCCTCTCTTGTCTATTTTTACTCTGTCCTTCGTGATCTTACCTGTTATGATGGCTACCACATCTGTATACGTATGGCCTCTGACTTTAAGTCTCTAGCCCTGAATTTTCTCCCAGACTAGATGAGCATATCCAATTGCCTACTTGATGTGTAACTCTACTTGAATGACATATAGGTATCTTGAACTTAACGTGTCTCACACTGAGCTTTTCGTTTGCTTCAAATCCTATTTGACAAGTCTTTCCCATCTTAGTAAATGATTTAATCTTTCTACTTGTTCAGGCTATGCTGAAAGCATCCTTAACTTTTGATCCTCTCTCATGCCATATCCAGAACAGTTCTCTTAGCCTTACTTTCTTACATAGCCAGGATCTGGTCAATTCTCATCTTCTTTTTGCTACTACCCTGGCCTGAGTCACCATGTCTTCTCATTATTGGTACTTCTGTGGTCTCCTAAATCATGCCCCTGCTTCCATCACTGCCCACCTACATCCAAAAGAGCAGCCAAAGTGATCCTTTTGAAATGTGATTCAGATCAACCTGCTTTCCTGCTCAAAACTCTGCAGTTACTCCAGAGTACAGAGGATTAAAGCCAAAGTCCTTAAACATGACTTGGGCCATTACTTCTTAGACTTTCCCAACTCCTATTGGGTTGGCCAAAATTCATTTGGATTTTTCCAGAACAGCTCACAGAAGAATCCAAATTAACTTCTTGGCCAACCTGATACTTTTCCCCTCCCTTGTGTGCTGTCCAACATGTGGCTTCCTTGCTGCTGTTTGGATGTGCCAGCCATGCTGTTGCCTCGGGGTCTCTGCCATGGCTGTTTCAAGCTTCTGTCTAGAAATTCTTCCCCTGGATATCTAACAGGTGAATTCCCTCAACTCCTTTGAGCCTTTACCAAATGTCATCTTCTCCTTGAGGCTCACACTAGCCACCCTATTTAAAATTGAAGCCCCTCCCATCCACTTCCAACTCCATTGACAATGTCTAATTTTTTTTTTTTTTGGTTTACATCGTGCTTTAAATTTTCTACGAGATTATATAACTTTCTATATCTGTTTATTATCTGCCTCCCTCATTAGAATGTAAATTCTAGGAGGGCAGGGATCTTTGTCTTTTTATTTTCCACACAAATGTGTCCAAAGCACATGGAATGGTGTTTGGCAAATAGAGGGATCTCAATGAGTGTATGTCAGATGCATGTGAGTGAAGTCTGTAATTTGACTGTGAGAAATATTGGCAGCAGCTCATATACTTTGATGCTAAACATACTCATTGTCCTTAGTTTCTAAATAGCTCTCTGGGATTTGTGTCTCTTTCTGAGTGGAGAGAGATGACCACTGTGGGAGGCAGTCACAGGGGCACTAGCAAGGGAGATGTATTCAGGAAGCAGTGCTCTCCTTAATTCCCAGATCACTGTTTGAAGTGGAGAATGAAGCTGCTGGTGTCATTTTCATTGAAAAGATATGTCCGTGAGTCAAGGAAGTGGTGCTGTGCTGTGCTTAGTCACTCAGTTGTGTCCAGCTCTTTGCAGTCCCATGGACTATAGCCTGCCAGGCTCCTCTGTCCATGGGATTCTCTAGGCAAGAATCCTGGAGTGGTTTGCATTCCCTTCTCCAGGGGATCTTCCCGACCCAGGGTTCAAACCCACATCTCCTGTATTGGCAGGCAGATTCTTTACCTCTGAAACACCAGGGAAGCCCCAAAGTGGTAGAAAGGTTATAAAGCCAATTCCCAAGTTTAAAAATAGAGTCTAGTAAATGAAGTGTTCTTGCCTGGAGAATCCCAGGGACGGGGGAGCCTGGTGGGCTGCCGTCTATGGGATCGCACAGAGTCGGACACGACTGAAGCGACTTAGCAGCAGCAGCAGCAATGAAGTGAAATGAGGGTGTGCTGTGAGCAGAAGCATGGGGCTATTTCTGTCTTATCATTACAATGGTTACTTGCCAGATTCTGCTAGTCCTTAGTGCTTTCAGCAAGCTTGATGTTGGAGGTACTATGAATATTCACTCCTTTCTAAGTCTTCAGTGACATTTTGGTGAGAAGTTGGGAGAGGCAGCACCAGGAACTTAGATGGACACCCCTTTTAATAAGAAGTCTCTTCTTTTAAGATGTGTCTGTAGAGATCTTTGTCTAGAATATTGGCTGATCATTTCCAATTCCTGAAAGATGGTTCTCTCCATTGGTTATTGAAAAGAATCTTTTGAAACACAATGAAGTCTATTTTAGAGTTCTTGACTCTAGCTCTCCTATTAAGCCTAGTTTATTAAGTGGCCTGAGAAATAGCCCAGAGCCAAGTGTGCTTTCCTACTATATGGCACTGCTGTGGGCTAACATCACTAAAAAGAGCGTTAGCTATTGCATTGCTGAATGTGCCCTTTCAGAGGATATCCTTCTAGAAATCTGGAGAATGACATAGGCCTTAGTGATAAGAAAATTGCTAATTATTTTTCATATCGCATAGAGGTATAAAGAATTTGATACATTAAGAGAAATTGCTTAGAAATTGCTTATTCCTTTATAAAAACTTGAGCTTTCTTTGTGGCTGTCTAGGAAAAGGGGAATCTGCAGAGATGGTGCTCGAGTGTTTTTCCCAGGAACGATCTCAAATTGGTTCTTTTTTCCTTTTTAGTCAGATTATTGCATAATACATTTTTGTCACTTAACTAGGTCATTTAAGAGGAGAGACCAAATTACTTAGAACTAAATCACATTTTTATTAAAACCTGATGCTTTATGAAACTGACTTCTCTTAGTTTGTCTCCTATTTTTTTTTTTTTTTTTAAAGAATACTTAAGGCAGAACATTTGGTGATGGTGAAACTTAAACCAGGCACTTTCTCCTAAATCAGTCTCAAGAACACCACCCCACATCTCCCTTTGCCAATATGTGGCCAGGATATTTCTGGGGATGTCAAGCTGAAGAGAAACAAGGAACATATTTTGGAGGTTTGACTCAAGGATATAAAGTATGAGATTGTCACTTTTAGTGGAATTACTCTCATTTTATTTCCAAGCAAATATGATGATTGCCTATTGGCTCACCTTATTAAGCAAGGTATTAATTTTCCTCTAGGCCAAGGAAAGAGTTCTTGTTCATTCCTTTTTTTTTCCTTTAGCCACAGTTCTATCATTATTCTTGAGATTTTAGTTGTTGCTTTTAAATACACTTAGAAAGCATGGAGCACAGAAGTACAGGGCAGGGTTTTGTGTATTGAACTGTCTCCCTGGTTAACCAAGCATATTTCATGGTCAGAGCAAGTTTAAAACTCATATACAATAAACTCCCCAACCAGCTGGAACTCTGACTGCTAGTGATGAGTTAGAGATTTGATTTTGGGTCATTCGTGCCATAACTTAGTAACTAGTGATTATTTTTGTGCATTATGAAATATCAAACCTTTTCAAGAAATATTAAGTTAAATGGTTCTTCTATAGGCTGTAACCATCCTTTTTTTTTTCTCTTTAAATGTCCCATTAAAAAAAAAAAAAAACTCAAAAGTGGTTCTTTCCTTATTTACCCCCTACATCTACTTTGCTCTTAATGAATGATTATGTCATTTTTAAGAAATGCCACTATTTTTCTGGTTGTATGATTTCACCTTTTCTTTTTAAATTTCTGCCAGTTGTGTTTAATTTATGTCTTAAGGATGAAGTAATATACTTTTCTTACTAGAACATCTATATTAATCTTTTATTTGATCTGAAGAGATGCTTTAAAAATGGCTTCATATTTTTTAGTTTTAAATATTGTTCATGAATTTGTGCTTTAACAGAAATCATTACAGTACATGTGTGAGACTTAGTTTTAAGCCTCAAGAACATATGCATATTTTATCATTCTCCTTACATTCTTAATCTGATTTTCAAAATGATTATAAATATTGGATGTGCCCATGACTTATTACCAAGTAAGATCCTCCTTCCCCAAAAAGAATAAGATGCCTGGTGAGTCATTTGCTTCAGATGCCTTCAGAGCTTTAATGATTTTAATATCAACAAATAAGAATGTTGAAAATATGGATATTAAAAGCTTTTAACCTTTATGTATTCATGCCAAATTAGTAAATGTCTCTTCTTATAGTACTGGCTTACAAGATCCCTCAACATTTCTTAGATAGCTTGCTTACCCATTATCCAGGTACGATGGTATTTCAAAATTTGTGCTTCTCTTTTGATCTGCTAACTGTCTAGCCTTGTCTTTCTGTGTCCTTGTGTCTACTAAAAGGATACAAGTCTGAAGCAAAAAAAAAAAACTTGTACTTTTTAAAATGTAAGCATTTATTATGTATCAGCTCTGCAGTAGGCACAGTGATAATGTGCTGGAGGCTCAAAGTTGACTCTGTTGTGATATCTGATCTTTGGCATTCCTAATTGGGGAAACAGTAAACAAGGTCTTAAGTTAAAAATATGTACATTGTATTAACTTGTATACATATACCTAGTATGGGCACACGTGCATGTATCTATGTGCATACATACCTAACATGCACACATGTGCACTCAAGTTAGTGGTAAGTGATAAAGAGAGCAAAGAAGCCAGTGGAGGGAGCCAAGATGGGGATGGGAAGGCAGTCATAGGTTCAAATTTTATATAACGTGGTCAAGGAAGGTCTTACTAAGGAGATAACATTTAAATAAAGACCTGGAGAAAGTGGACAAAAACCTTGCCTAGTGGAAGAGATGAACACATAGGAAATGTTTTGTTTGCTTGCTTTTTCGTTTTATTGGAGTATTGTTGCTCTGTGATGTTGTATTAGTTTTCACTGTGCAGCAAAGTGAGTCAACCATATGTTCCCTCCCTTTTGGACTTCCTTCCCACTCAGGTCACAACAGTGCAGTAAGTAGAGTTCTCTGTGCTATACAGTATGTTCAGATTAGTTTTCTGTTTTACACATAGTATCAATACTGTATATGTGTCAATCCCTCTTTAAGTAAGAGATTGACAGGGTCAGATCTTCATTTTGAATAGGTCATTCTGTCAAAGGATGTGGATTTAAGGGGATGTGACAATCTGACAATGTAACAGATTGGTTTGGAGGCCATTCTAATGGTTCTGGTGAGAGATGGTGGCTTAACCTAGGAAGTGGTGTGCAGGGAGTTGGGGCTTGAGACGATGTGGTCAATATATACTTAGGAAGTAATCTCAGCAGAGGATGAAATGGTTGGGTGGCATCACTAATTCAATGGACATAAACTTGGGCAAACTCTGGGAGATAGTGAGGAACAGGGAAGCCTGATGTGATGCAGTCCATGGGGTCACAAAGAGGTACAACTTGGCGACTGAATGACAACAGTCTCAGCAGAGCTTGGTAGTTGCCCTGAGGGGTAAGGTGAGAGAAGTCAAGTAATCTTTCTAACATACAATAAGAAATACATTTTGTATCTCAGTTCAGTACACATGCTTATAAATATGCAACTGATTACGGAATACGTTGCTGAAGCAGAGTTACTTAGAACAGTCCTTTACCCAATTGTCTGTAACAATATTCTGATATTTTCTAATTCACTCAATTTTGATTTCTTTAAAATGTTGACTTTGACTTGTTAAATAGATTCTGCTGATGGATCATGACCCACAGAGTGGAAAACACCTGCTCAGGTTTATTCATGTCATCTTCTAACAGGCAGGATATCCCCCTCGGAGTTCTTTGTGGTCTCGTCTCTAGACACCTTCACTCAGCAGAGTGGGAGAGGGAGAAGGCAGGAAAAGGTATTATTTCCAAGTGCACTGTGCTGTGGAAGCATTTCCTTTGAGGAAATAACATGCTAGGGCAACTGATGATGTCTCAGCAGGGCAGTTGAAGAGCCATACACAACATGTCCCTGCCAGTTACCTAGGTAACACATCACTGCAGAGAAGGTGGTTAGTTGTGCTGGAAACGTCTTTTATGCAGGTTTTTATTTGGTGGAGGGAGTGGAGAGGGAGAGAGAGAAAGTCTTTCTCTATTTTCTTTGCTGCTAAAATTGCCTGTCCTCATTAGATACAGAATGGCAAAATTTGGGGTGCTGCACTTTTTTCTGTGGGACCCTAGGTTGGGCCCATGTTGGAAACCATTGTTGGTTTTCTCCAACCAAATAGCTCAGGTTTTCAGCTACAAAATGGGAGATAATACTACCTATCTGGTTGGTTTGTTTCATGAAGATTACGTGAGATAACATGTAGAAAGTACAGTGAAGTATAGGAAGCATTTTGAATAAATGACCACTGTTATTTTCTTCATGCAACTAAAGTATTATTGGCATTAGACCATTTTGACCATTTTAATTAACACTAGGAAAGATGTGGGACTTTTCTGAGTTTCATATATAGAGTAAGTTAAAATCAAAATTCTTATGCTGGTGTGTGCTGAAATTTTTCAGAGTATAAATCTCCATAAAAATGCATTTGAATTCAGATAGGAAAGATATTAAAGTGTATCTAAGTTGAGATAGTTCTATAGGCGGCTTCTGAAAGGTCTTGGCTCTTTGTAAGAGCACACCCTGAATTTGGAGTAAACAAAGCTTTTTTATGGCCCATAAATTACATGTAAATGCATATGATCTTGAATATTTTAATATTCTTGTTCTCACTCTTTGCATGGTAGGTCTCCAGTGCATTTCAGTTAGCTAAGCTTAGTTTCTGGAATATGAGACTCCTTTGAATGATGAAAAAGTCATGGCTGTAAAAGGTTTGATTTCTGCTGAACAGTAAACAAGCTTAGCTAAAAGATGTCACTGGGAGAATCTATGGAAACAGGCAACAGAGGACACCTCCATCAGAAGGATTTTACTGAGACCAGTTTTCACTTTCCCTTTAAGTAAAATGTAGAAACAGGATGAAGGAACCCTTTCTTTTGGAAGGGGTTGGCAAAATGCTCCTTAATAAAGTCATGATGGCTATCTTTACACCAGTAGGTACTAAATATAACTTTTTAGGAAAGTGACACCGAGAGGTCAGTCCCCAATATTTGGGTCTGGTGGAGGTACTGGTGGGATAAGCTAAGGGGAGGAAAGAGAGGGGACTGCTGAGTGCTGTGTGTTTCCTTGCTTTCCTTGAGTTATTGTTGTTCAGTCGACAAGTTGTATCTGACTCTTTGCAGCTCCATGGACCACAGCATGCCAGGCTTCCCTGTCCTTCATTATCTCCCAGAATTTGCTCAAATTCATGTCCACTGAGTCGGTGATGCCATCCAACCATCTCATCTTTGAGTACTATTTTCTTTTTTGGTAGTTTTTGCTCTGTTTTATAAACACAATACTACATTTTCCATGAAGTTAATTGAAGCAAAAACATATTTAGCTGTTAGATTTGCTTTTTGGAAAAAGGAAAGAATTGGAGCAGCACTTAATTGACCCATTTACTAGGACAGATAAGGTAAATGTGTGTTTTACTTGAGTGAGTACAATGATCATGCAATTAGGGGTGGTATTTAGTTATGGATTTTGGGATGCAGTCTGAGTAAGAATAGTATGGTTTTTATTGCCAGGTTTTGAAGGGAGTGTGTCTAGTAAATGATAAAGTATATTAGGAAATAGGTCTTTGGAATGTGTGTATGTGTTAATGAGGACATTTAAGTTACAAGTGAAATATTTCAAGGGGCTTTGTTTAAGAGAAATTACAGAGATGATGGTGTTGATTAGCTCTATTCCCTGGAATTCTATGTATTTAAGCAGCGTGGTACACACTTTGCTTGTCTACAGCATGTCCAAGCATTTGGTCTGAAGATAGCATTCTTTTTCATAATGAAATGTACATTAACTATGCAGACCCTTCATAGAGCAGTGTTTTAATCATGCTCTATTGATTTATACATCACTTCAATGCTGCGTATTGAGGGCCTCTTGTTCTGCTTTACTCGGATTCTCATTCTCTCTACCTGACTTGCATAATGCTCTGCGACCCTGTTAAATTTTTTTCCCGTGGGAAGCAGTCATGATTAGGAAGCCACAAAAGGTCAACCGTATTGTCGCTCTCTTTCAGCTTTCTGAGGTGCAAAGAACCAATGATGGGCTTAGATAAGTATTGTCGTTGTCCATAATTGATAGTGGGTTATCAGAACTTCCTTAAAATGAATAAATGCTGAGTTTCCAGCTTTGGCATGAACCTGAGTGATTTATTGGAAGCTGCTGATGCCAAGTGGATGTTTACATGTACGGAAGGAGTGGGTTGATAGCTGAAGGAGTGGGGTGATAGCGAGAAGACTGTCAGTGGTTCCTGGTTTCCCTACCAGGGGACCATTCCAGGCAGGGCCATTGTGAGCAGCCTTATGAACAGTGATGCTTCTCAGAAACTCAGGTTGTTGCTACAAGCTACCCAATACAAATGAGAATATTTTATTATTTTTCTTTTGTCTTAATGTTAATTTGAGTGAGAAGAAATGTAGATCTAGTTGGTATGGATTAAGGATGCCTGCATGGACTGGAATAAATACGTCAAATTCCTTGCCCTCCACCTGCAACTTCTAGAATCTCATTTGGATTGAAAGACTAGAGCTAGATTTTACACAGGAATAAAACTCTGCTCGCTTCATTATTATTCATGGTCAGATCCCCAAATCTCCTCCCTGAAGAGATGTATTCTTCCCAGCAAATTAAAACATCCTCTTTTTCTAGAGGCCAAATGATGGTGGTGTCAACTATTGATGAAGATGAATAGGTAATTCTTTACTCAATTTATACATTCCTTCCCCCGCCCCCTACTGTTCAGGATGTGTGTGTGGGGGGCGGGTGGTGGAAGGTTTCCTCATTTAAACCAAGAGCCAGTATTTCATTTCCTCTCCTCTCCATAGGTTGTATGCATTGTGTTAATCTCCTGGTTAGGTAATGGAGGAAAATATTAGAAAGTGTGATGGCTCATTATAAGGGCATTTGACATAAGCATATTTGCTGATGACGGATTGCCGGTCAGTGGTAATTTAAAGGGATTCTGAGCAGTGGTTAAGGTAGAACATTTTTCTTGCATTAATCAGTTAGGATCAGGATAGCCTAAATTACAGAGATCTGTCAAAGTCTCTAAGTGAAAGGTAGATTTTAGAAGCTGGATATCAGTCGAACATATGCACATCTTATGGTTACCTGCTGTGTTTCTCCTCAACTTAATCAAATCCTCATGAAAGAAGATCTGGGTTAACAACTTGCTGTTTTACTTTATGTACTGGTATATTAATTCATTCTCCGAAAGGAAAAAAAATACTTTAAAACACATTTTAGGAAATGAAAACTGGGGCTACAGTGGGAATATTGACTTTCAAGATTTTCAAGATATTGGCAGTAGAAACACATCACATTCTAACCTAAACAGATCTGGAACTTTAATCAAGTGTGTCTTGAGCAGTGTGACCTAGTTACACATACTCCTTAAAACAGCATTAGTCCACCTCTGAAAATTACTGGAGTGGTTATGTTTTCATTTATGGGAAAATATCTTGCATGTGCCCCCAGGTGAAAAGTAGTGGTTTAGAGGCATTTTGGAGCTCCCAAAGAGATGCATGAGTGCATGATAACACTTCAGTTTTTCATCATGACATGCTTTATGATAAAGCAGCGTTGGGCACAGCTTAGCAATATCCAAAGATCAGAACAGCTGTTATCTGCAGAGCCACTGGGGTGTATCTGTCAGATGTTTGCATATAGAACAAGGTGTTCCAGTTAATATGTCGTGATAGTTTAATTACATCACCTTTCCTGGGAGTTTACTTGATTCCTGGTTCAAGAGCATCCAGTGAGATGGCATTCTATCAATTTCTCTTCCTTTAACAGCTTTCATTTTTCTTACTATTGGGTCTAGGTTATATGTATTAATTTCTAAAATATATGTTGAAATAAATAAGTCTTATATATAAATAACTTTTTCTGTCCCTCCCTACTAAATTCCTGAATGCTAAGATGTTTTATTGTTTTAGCACTTTCTTTCTCTGCAGAGCATGTATAGATATTAGGAACTCAGGAAATGTTGTTATTAGCTGGTAAACAGGAATAATCCACAGATCTTCCACTGGCTGGCAGCTCCAGAGACACTTGGATCTTAGATGGAGTCCAAGGTACTTTGTGCTGTGCTGTGTAATATAGGACCATTTTCCATTGCTCTCAAAATTCTCTATTTGAACAGTTTTCTACCTCCTTTGTTCCTTTATAAATAGAACTTAGCTGAAAATAGTTTGTCTCTGAATCTCTGTACTTTATGTTCAAGACTAATTAGATTCTTAGTGTTTTACTTTCCAGAATGGAATGGTGCTATCCAGCAGACCTTTCTGAGATGATGGAAATGTTCCAGACTCTGCAGGGTCCAATATGGTAGCCATTAGCTGCACATAGCTTTTAAGCTCTTGAAATGAGTCTGAATCAACTGTGGAACTAAAATTTTCATTTAAACTGAACTTAAATAGCCATGTGTGGTTGGTGGCTACCATATTGGACAGCACAGTCCTAGAAGCTTGCTGCTGCTGCTGCTAAGTCGCTTCAGTCGTGTCCGACTCTGTGCGACCCCATAGATGGCAGCCCACCAGGCTCCCCCTCCCTGGGATTCTCCAGGCAAGAACACTGGAGTGGGTTGCCATTTCCTTCTCCAACGCATGAAAGTGAAAAGTGAAAGCGAAGTCGTTCAGTCATGTCCAACTCTTTGTGACCCCATGGACTGCAGCCTACCAGGCTCCTCCATCCATGGGATTTTCCAGGCAAGAGTACTGGAGTGGGGTGCCATTGCCTTCTCCCCTAGAAGCTTGAAAACAACTCAATTCATGTATCTTTCCTGTTTTCCAGTTGTTCTTTATTTTTTCTCTTAGTTCTACTTACTCTTCATTCCTTCCATCTGAACAACCTGTTAGCATTGTATCTGGGAACATGTTTCTTAGGAGACACTGCATAAATGATGAGAAAAGATTTTCAAAAAATCTCTTGTGCCTTGTATAAATACAAGTGATGTAGAGAAATGGAGCTTTTCTAAGAATTCAAATGTACAAGTGAATTTTTGTACCAAAAGTACAGCAAAAAAATTATTTAAGCCATTGAAACAATTGAAGTGCTCAGCTTGCTATTTGGGAGCTAAAGGAAATGTTTGTATTCAGAATTAATTGAATAGAATAACTACACCGAGTGTAAGGATGCAGTTCAAAATGATTTAGGTTTCACACAAAGTTAATTTCATTTTAATTACTATTACCTGCAAACAGTGATGCCAGACATGGTAGTAAATATTACTTTTACATGAATACATGTATTTGTCCTCTACAGTATCTGGTGCATGATTTTTCCTCCCAGTAGATGAAGAAGTACTTACTGTAGGATCCATGGACCTTAAGGATTTACAAATAGCCTGAGACTGTTAGCAAAGTGTTGTGTTTTTTTTCGGCCTCTGTGTTTGTTTGGGGAAAAGAGTTGTAATTTTTGTAGAATCTGAGAACTTCAAAGGTCAAGTCACTTATTAGATTGAGATATTCCTGACTGCAGGGGCTATGTTTTCTTACCGCTTTATCCTCCCATTTCCGTTATAGTACCCTCACATTCAATCAACATTTTTGGAATGTAATTGGAAACCATTTCTTTCAAAGTTGATGCATTGCCTTTCTTTTTATCCAAGTGTTAAAATGAATCCATAATAACTTTTATTTTTTCTTTGCTTCTGGTGTAAGGTTTCTACTGCTCTCCCTCATATGGTGATGTGGAACACTTAATCCTAGAGGAAATAGCTCTGGCATTTGGAGGATCAGGAGAAGTTAACGTCCCCATTTCCCACCACTTGCTTTCTGTTGAAGCTGACTGATTTCACTGCAAACCTTAGCACCATTCTGTTTTAACCTTACCTGACCCTCATATCTCTCTTTCTTTCCTTTCTTCATCCAAGGTGGGTTAGTGACTCAGTTAACTATTTTTTTCAGAAATTAAACCTTAGACTGTTTAATGAGCATCTCTCTGGGCTTGCCAGGTGGCTCAGAGGGTAACGAATCTGCGAGCAATGCAGGAGACCCGGGTTCGATCCCTGGGTCAGGAAGTTCCCTTGGAGAAGGGAATTGCTTCTCCAGTACAGTATTCTTGCCTGGGAAATCCCATGCACAGAGGAGCCTGGAGGGCTACAGTCCATGGGGTCACAAAGAGTTGGACACAACTGAGCGACTAAGCATGCTATCACTTATATCTGCAATTTGGACAGAGGCACAAGATGCAAAATGCCAGAAGATGGAAGACACTTCAGTAACCATGTGTTTGGTTGCTTTCTGCTCTTTAATGTGTGTGTGCCTTGGCTTATGTGTGCTTCCCAACCTGCTGACACACGCATGATTTGAGCCATGTTTTTACTCTGTACCACTCACCGAATTACTGTTTAATAAGATGGTAAATAACCTGGAGAATCAAATGCAAGTTCCAAGGAGAGGTAGGAAGGCTGTAACAACTATTAGATAACTGAAGGTGGCACTTGGTTAGTGTCAAAGGAAGAGACTCCTACTGGAGTTATTCTATCAAATTATGTGACTTCTTGGAAAAAAATTAGAATATGAAAAAAGATATGAGTAGTTGGTTTCATAGTCTTATATTCACTTACTGGCAGCAGTGGCCCATTCCTTGTTTTCCCCTCTGTTCTTCAGTAGTTTTTGAGTCATGGTGAAGTGACAGGTCCATCTTGATGATAGATGGTGTGATATATATATACACATAGAGAAGATCTTGATAGCAATGAAGGAAAGTACTATTATATGCTTGAATATGACAAAGGATTAGGGACCACAGGGAGTACTATCCTTGATTGAACATGTTTGCATCCTCTCAGCTATATCTGGGCTATTGGGGTCAATGTGTCGTCTATCGTATAAAATCACTGTGAACATGTCATTCATACAAAATAAACACACAAGCTCACATCAGAGCCAGAGGACATTTGATATATTACTTATCTTTTGCTGTGTAAGATATTATCCCCGAAAACTGAATCTAACAATGCATAAAAAGACTTATATATCATGGTTCATCCCAGGGTCATAAGGATGCTTCATTATATGCAAATTAATTAATGTGGTACACCACATAGACAAAAGAAAAGATGAAAACTACATGATCATATCAATAGATTCAGAAAAGGCATTTGAATGAATTCAACACCTATTAATGATAAAAAAAAAACCTCTCACCAAAATGGGTATTGAGGAAGCATATGTCAGCATAATAAAAGCTATTTATGACAAAACCCACATCTAACATAATACTCAATGGTGAAAAGCTGAAAGCATTGCTACTAAAATCTGGAACAGTACAAGGATGCCCACTCTCACCAATTCAGCATAGTAGTTTTTATTTTTTTCTGTTGACATATAGGTGGTTTACAGTATTGTGTTACTGTGTACAGCCTATTCAACATGGTATTGAAAGTCCTAGCCACAGCAATCATGTAAGAAAAAGAAATAAAAGGTATCCAAATTGGAAGGAAAGATGTAAAATTATCATTATATGCAGATGACAAGATATTCTACATTGAAACCCTGAAGACTCCATACAAAAACTATTAAAACAGTTAAATGAATTCAGCAGGGTGGCAGAATACAAGATTTAACGTACAGAAATCTGTTGCATTTCTTTATAGTTAAAATGAGATATCAGAAAGAGAAAGTTAAAAAAAAAATTTTTAATTACCTAAAAAAATAAAATACTTTGGAATAAATCTTACCAAGGAGGTAGAAGGCTTATACCCTGAGAACTATTAATATATAATGTTGATAAAAGAAATGGAAGATAATTCAAAGAAATGGAAAGATACCCCATATTGTTAGATTGGAAGAATTAATATTATTAAAATAGCCATACTACCCAAATCAACCTATAGATTTAATGCAATCCCTATCAAATTACCTGTAATATTTTTCACAGAACTAGAGCAAATAATCCTAAAATTTATTTGGAACAAAAGACTCCAAGCAATTCTGAGGATAAAGAACAAAGCAGGAGGCATAACCTTCCCCAGACTGCAGATAATACTATGAAGCTACTGTAATCAAAACAGCACAGTATTGGCACAATGGTGCAAAATAGAGAGCCCAAAAATAAACCCACATACCTACAGACAATTTTCAATAAAGGAGGCAAGAATATATAAAGGAGAAAAGAACATTTCAGCAAGTGGTGCTTGGAGAGCTGGACAGTGCATGTAAATCAATTAAGTTAGAACACTCCCTCACATCATACACAAAAAATAAATTTACAATGGCTTAAAGACTTAAATATAAGACATGGCACCATAAAACTCCTAAGAGAATATAGGCAAAATATTCTCTGACATAAATTGCAGCAATGTTTTCTTAGGTCTGTCTCCCAAGACAGAAGAAATGAAAGCAAAAATAAGCCAGTGGCACCTAATCAAACTTGGAAGCTTAGGCACAGCAAAAGAAACCATAAACAAGATGAAAAGAAAACCTACAGAATGGGAAAAAAATATTTGCCAACAATGTTACCAACATGGGATAAATTTCCAAAATATATCAACAGTCTCATACAACTCAAAAAATGGACATAAGACTTAAATAGACATTTTTCCGAAGAAGACAAATGACCAACAGGCACATGAAAAGATGTTCAATATTACTAATTATTAGAGAAATGCATGTCAACATTATAGTGAAGTATCACCTCACACCAGTCAGAATGGCTATCATCAATAATAAGTGGTGGAGAGGGTATGGAAAAAGGAATTCCTACAATGCCTGTGGGAATGTAAATTGGTGCAGCCACTATGGGAAACAGTATGAAGGTTCCTTAAAAAGCCAAAAATAGAGTTACCATATGAAACAGCAATCCTACTCCTGGGCATATATCCTGAAAAAACAAAAAGTAATTCAAAAAGATACATGTGTCCCAGTGTTCATAGCAGCACTATTTATGATAGCCAAGATATGGAACCTATCTAAGTGTCCACTGACAGAGGAATGGATAAAGATGTGGATGGACTATTGCTTGGCCATAAAAAAGAATGAAATAATACCATTTACAGTACCATGGATCGACTTCATATGAAGTAATTCGGAGAAAGACAAATATCCCATGATACTAGTTGTATGTGGAATCTAAAAAAGTGAGCAGTTCAAGGAAATTGTTCACAAAACAAACAGACTCACACCATAGGAAACAAACTTATGTTTACCAAAGTGGAAAGGAAGGAGGATAAAATTAGGAGCTTGGGATTAATAGATATACAGTGTGTAGTTGTGCGTGCACACTCAGTTGTGTCCAACTTTTTGTGACCCCATGGACTGTAGCTGGCCGGCTCCTCTGTCCATGGAATTTTCCAGGCAAGAATACTGGAGTGGGTTGCCATTTCCTTCTCCAGGGGCTCTCCCCAACCCAGGGATCAAACCCATGACTCTTACATCTCCTGCATTAGCAGGCAGGTTCTTTACCAGTTAAGCAACCAGGGAAGCCCCAAGATATACAGCACTAAATATCAAGTAGATAAACAAGACCCTACTGTATAGCACAGGAAACTATATTCAATATCTTGTAGTAACCTCTAATGGAAGAGAATCTGAAAAAGAATATATACATATATGTATGAGAGAATCACTTTACCATCTACCAGAAACTAACGCAGCATTGTAAATCAACTATACTTAAAAAAAAAGAAATTATCCCCCAAGTTTAGCACTTTAAAAGCAAAACAACACAAAACCAAACCCAGTGAGTTAATATGCCAAAGTTTTTTAGTTAGTAATTCAGGAGCAGCTTATCTGGGCACAGTCATGAGGCTGCAGCCAGGGCTGGAGTCATCGGAAGACTTGACTGTGGCAGGGAGACCCTCCCTCACACTGCTGGCCCATTGTTGCCGGCTGTTGTCAGGAAGCCTCAGTTCCTTACCACACAGACTTCTCCATAGTGATGCTTGAATGTCCTCATGACATGGACAGCTGGTGTCTCCCACATGAAATAGTTGATGTATGGAAGAGGAGAAACAGTTGGATGGACGGGGGCTGCGGGTTGGGGGTGGGCATGGGCGGAGAATGGGAGAACAAGGAGAAACTCACAATGGCTTTTATGGCCAAGTTTTAGAAGATATACACCATCATTTCTGTCCTGTTTTGTTAGTTAGAAAAGGGTCATTAAGTACAGTCTTCTCTGAAGCAGGGAGAATTTCCAAGATCTACCTCTTAAAGAAAGGAGTACCAAAGAATTCCTGGGCATATAATAAAATCACCACATCTGAGCAACTGAGAGTCCTTTCTGGCCTAGTACTCATTCCTACATTTTGATTTCTTAGTCCTGCTTCTACTTTTAGACTCTTCTCAAGTCTAAAGTCAGTCCTTGGAGGGGCTATATTTCACCCTTTCAAATAGCCCCTTTGACCTTTTATTTCAACTTGATTATGACAATTATTAATGAATAAATTCTTGTTATAAGATATTGTGACTGTGTAAGATTCTGAAATGCAAGAATTCTTTAAAGATTTTAGGTAGATCATTTCTCTATTTTATAGCAGTTATTAAAGTCTTGGATGATTGATACCTTCATTGTCATTTTCCTGTAGATTTTCTTTTGATTTTTAACTAGCTGTGGTGTGAAGAGTGATTTATTTAGTAAAAAAAAAGTCCTTGATTATGTGATTTGTGTAAAGTCGTTTCTAAGTTTTCAAAAATAATTCTCAGAGTTGACTTTCCAGCTTTTTCCTTTGTTTGTATTCATTAGGGAAATATGGAAATGTTGCATAGTTCCACATTTTTAGTATTTACTTGTGCAACATAAAGTGTAAAATAAATTTACACTTGCAGATAATCCTGCTGTTACTGGCTTCCTCCCCAGACAAAAGACACCCGCCTGTTTAGCCACATCTTTCCCCAGTTGTTGGAGGAGAGGTCATCTTATTTATTTTCCTTGACCTTGCTAACCTTCATGGCAGGAATTCTGGGGAGGAAAAAGAGGAGACAGGTAAGACTGGTTTTCCTCAATCAGAGAAGAGTAGCAGGCAGGTGTGAGAAGTGACTGGGCCGCCTCCTAACCTGGCTGTGGGAAACTTCTGTGTGTGGCAAATCCACCTCAGCTTTTACACACAGGGAGACTTTTTAACCTTATTTTAGTCTTATTTTCATTCCTTCTCAATGGTGCATCTTTTAACTCCTCTGGGTAGTTATCATCTAATAATGCTCTCAGGTCCAAAGTAGACGTTTATTCATAGAACTCATGTGCTAAATGTTGATTATTCAGGCCTTTTGCTAAGTTGTGGGAGGCACAGGTAAGTGATTAGGATTCATAGAGGGCCGCAGATATACTAACCAAGGAGAAAATTTGTTTTCCTGGGTATTATGCTAAAACAGAGGAATTGGCAAAGCATTTTTCTAAGTTTTTTCTACTGAGCAGAGAAAGTTATTTTTCATCCTTCTTGGCACTTATCCGTTCCGTGTTTTATTAATTTATTTTTGGCTGTACCCAGTCTTCATTGCTATACTGGATTTCTCTAGTTGTGATGTGCGGGGCTGTTCCCTCGTAGTGGGCAGGCTTCTCACTGTGGTGGCTTCTCTTGCTGCAGAGCGTGGGTTCTCGGGTGCTTCGGCTTCTTTAGTTGTGACACGTGGGCTCAGGAGCTGCAGCTCCTGGGCCTGCTCAGTAGTTGCAGCTCCTGGGCCTCAGAGCGCTGGCGTGATTGGTTGCTCTGCAGCATGTGGATCTTCCCAGATCAGGAATCGAATCCGGATCTCCTACATTGACAGGCGGATTCTTTACCACTGAGCCATCAGGGAAGCCTCCCCGCCCCATTCCATTTTTTATAGGCAGCATTTATTGAGGTGTGTTCCTTGCTCTCCTAGTACAATTTGTCTTGGAACACTATCATGAATGAGTCTTGGTTTCCTAGTAGTAGCATAAATTGAAGGCTACACTGGGGCGTTAGTCCACATACCTGTCTTGGGAACGCTTGGGAAATCATGGTAAATCACCAAGCGTCCTAACTGCCCATGGGCTCCTGCGCCTCTAGGAAGAGGTAAATGTGTATATGCGTAAATGGTTGCTTTAGGACTAATCAGCTGTGCCCAGGACACCATCATCACACTTGTGAGCAAAGCATAAAGGCTGACATAAGCTCTTAAAGGAGCGAGGGGAGACAGTAGGGCGTCAGAGAACATGGGCTGAGATAAGAAGGAGTAGGACGTTGCTGTGTGTCTTGTCTCGGGACGCTGGACGGCGAGTGGCCACGAGGAGCAGCGTAGCAGTCCTTGTGGTCCCTAAGAGTTACAGTCTGTCTCTGCTGGATCCCCCTCTGGTGACTCCTGCACTGTGGAATGCAGAAATCTAAATGGAAGATGTTGCGTTTTCCTACTTCGATTTTCTCACCAAGCATCATCTCCCAGAAATAAAGTCCACAATGTTTATATCTGTGCCTGGCCCACAGAAGGCCTTCTGTAAATATTAGTTCCCTTCCTCTTTGCTTCTTGTGCAAGTCATTTCCCTAAGTTGGTGAGGCTTCTATAGCTTGGTGACTTTGTTTTGGAAGTGATTTGAGGAGACGTATGTGACATCGGGGATGGAGGAAGGAGCGGAGTTCAGTGAGCATCTGGTCCAAAAACAGAGAGTGGAGAAGGAAGCAGGCTCAGGGAAGCCTCTCCCACCAGTCCAGGTGGCCTGCCCCTGCCACCAGCTACCAGGTGCAACAGTCACAGAAAGCTGCAGGGCCGTAGCTGGGTGGCAGGGCTGGTGCTGCCCGCATGAAGATGGCATAGAGGAAGAGGATGGGTCTGACAACTAGCTGTGGGTTCAGTCTTTGTTGGTCACTAGTTCTGATGCCAGGGGAAGTCGCTTGAACACCCTAGACCTCACTTTCCTTATCTTTAAAATGGGGATGACAGTAATACCATGTCAGAGGGTTGTTTTAAAGATTAAATGAGATCACTTGCCTAAAGCACTTAGGATGGTGCTTGGCACGCAGTGAGGCTGTGCCTAGTGAGAGAGGGAGGATTGGGTGGACTGAGACCAGGGAAAGGGGGCATGGCCCAGACACCAGGATGCTGTTTCTCACGTGATGCTGTTTTGCTCACTCTCACTCAAAGACCCTCAAACTTGCCTTTCTCTTGGCGTGGAAGCCTTTTCGTCCTTCACTCCTCCTCCCTCCAGGTCTCTGCTCGAATGGCCCCCTGTCACAGAGATGGTCTCTAACCACCCGTATCCTGTTTCTGCATCATAGCCCTAATTAGCGCCTGAAGAAAGGGGCTGGGTTTTGCCTGCGGCTCCCTCCACAGAGCCCAGACAGCACTCAGCACATAGGCGATGTTCAGTAAAGTTACTGAAGAAATCAGTTCAGGCAAGGGGGCCAGATAGTAACTATTTTGGGCTTCACGAGCCATATGGTCTCTGGGACAACTGCTCAGCCCTGCTGATGTGGGCAGAGTGGAAGGTATGCGAGCAAACGAATATGGCTGTGGTCCAGCACATTCTTATCTGGAGTGTGGGCTGCAGTTGACTGGTCTCGGCAATGTCAATGAATGGTGAAGGTCAGGAATGAACATTTAGTGGCTGTGGTGGTTTGAGCTTATGGGAATGGGGTATCTCAGCAGTAGGGGGAGACTATAATCATGGCGGCAGTTGGGGGACAAAGAAAACCCATAGCCCTGATGGGGAAGCAGCCTGGTTTCTGGTAGCTCTGATGATACAAATGGATGGGGATCATGTACTTCGCTAGCCAGACCAGTCCTGTGGGCGCAGCCTTGGAGATGAGAGCTCTGCTGTCACATTTGGTGAATGAGTTTTTCTTAAACTTTAAATAAGCATTTAAATGGTGGAGAAATTCATTGTTTAAAATCCCCACAAAGGAGAAGAAATCTAATTTATCCTATTTTTAAGTTTTATATATGAGAACCCTAGATTTAGTGAAAGGAAGACTATACATGTAGAGTGGAGTGTTCTGTTCTCAGCCGACATCAAGCTCAGATTTGAAGCTTTCCCTAATTTAGTGTGTTTCTTGATTCCAGTCTGGCACTAGTGGTAAAAGAACCCACCTGATAATGCAGAAAACATACGAGATGCGGGTTTGATCCCTGGGTCGGGAAGATCCCCTGGAGGAGGGCATGGGAACCCACTCCAGTATTCTTCCTTGGAGAATCTCATGGACAGAGGAGCCTGGCAGGCTACAGTCCATAGGGTCACAAAGCATCAGACACGACTGAAGCAACTTAGCACTCATGCATATTCGACATAGAGCCTCTTCCACTAGCAAGTCTCAGGCAAAAAAGGAAAAATAAAGACCTGAGCATGGGAGCCAGAGCTGGATCAAATACTGACTGTTGAAATGTCCCCAGATGTGGGTCATCTCTTTCAGATGTTGGCAGATGTCAGTGTGTTCACGCTTTCTGAGGTAGGACTGGTTGGCTCCGTACCTTGTCAGGAGTTTACTTGGAATTCCTGTGTATTGGGTTGGTTTTGTTCTTTCATGGAAGGGGAACAGAATTGTTTCTTCTTCTTGGCTAAAGTGAGTACATTTTTAATAGTAGTTTTAGAGTTCTTGTTTATAGATTTAAAAATACCTTGTTTATAGGTTAAAAAAAGAATAGGATCGAACTCTCAATCCTCTTCAACTCTTCTTGTTGCTGTGTCGGTCTTATTTACGCAGCTCTATTCAGTCCTTGGGGGCTGCTTTGAGAACTCAAGGGATTCCTGACAGTGAGTTATCTTCTGTCTGTTTTTACTACTCTGTGGCTTCTGGTGAATGCTTATTTTAGCAGAGTTATGAACCTGTAGCCAAAGGCAAAGTCTTTTCCTGGCCTGATTTCAGTTGGTTGCTGGGAACATCTTGACTTGTCCTTCACTCCTGAAACTTTGAGAAGAGTTTTCTTCCCAGAATGTGTGGGCTGGTGGGGATGGGGGTTCAGAACAGAGGGCTCCTGTTTGGGGGCCAGACCCTTTTGTGGAGAATACATAAAAGTATATGAGCTTCCAGTAATGGTTGGCCATCCGATCAGACTTTTCAAGAACATTATAATCGATAATTGGAAGATCAGAGGGGTCAAGTTACTCATGCACTCATGACCCAACTGAATAGTAGATTATGAAGGAAAGTTAAGATGGAGTCATTTTCTGAGAGTCTATCAAGCTATTCACTGCTTGTGTTTCTCCTCCTCCTTGCTTTTCTCATCGCATTTCCCACCCTCTCCCTCCCGCCTCTTATGTCTTTCCAACTCATTGTCTCCTCCCCATGTTTCTCTGGCTCATATTCCCCTGGGGGCTTGTAGGTTAGGGCTCACCTGACTCTTGAGGGCTGGGAGTCCATGTGGTGGATGATGACTTGGGAAGCAGCCCTGGGATGTTGTGACTGAACAAAGGAAAGCTGGGATGTTAGCACTATAACCTAAAGTTCTAGTGTAGGTCGCTCAGTCATGTCCGACTCTGCAACCCTTTGGACTGTAGCCCTCCAGGGTTCTCTGTCCATGGATTTCTCCAGGCAAGAATCCTGGAGTGGGTAGCCATTCCCTTCTACAGGGGATCTTCCCAACCCAAGAATCAAACCCATGTCTCCTGTATTGCAGGTAGATTCTTTACTGTCTGAGCCACCAGGGAAGCCCAAAGCAAGCCTTAAAACTTCGGTGTGGCTCCTAGTGGAGGTGCGGCAGATGTGTGGCAGTGAGCAGACAGGCACTGAAGCCCCACATCATGTTGGGATCTGGTCCTTAGCAGGCTGCCTTTCAGAGGCAAGAGTCAGTTGGTGCCGGACCCTGGACACAAGGCCTGACCTTGAGTTCTGGGGGCCCAAGCTAGGGATTCTAGTAACTAAGGAGCAGAGACTCAGCCTGGGGATCCAGGGTAGACAGCTGGGCAGACTGGTCAGAGAGAGACCGAGTGGTAAGAAAGATTTGGTGCTGAGCAAGGGAAAGACTGATTGAAGGTCTCATAATTTATTTATTTAGAATTATGGACTATACTCATTTATACATATTTAATAGATTTAATATATTTGTTTCTTTATTATGTGTTAATTTTGCTAAGGCTTCCCTGGTGTCTCAGATGGTAAAAAACCTGCCTGCAATGCAAAGTTCGGTCCCTGGGTCAGGACGATCCCCTGGAAGAGACCATGGCAACCCACTTCAGAATTCTTGTTTGGAGAATTCCATGGACAGAGGAGCCAGGCAGGCTACATACAGTTCATGGGGTCACAAAGAGTCAGACACGACTGAGCAACTAACACTGTCATACTTTTCAATTTTGCTGAGAGAGAAGGTTTTTAGGCTCTGTGGTGGGGGTGGACACAACCAGAGTGAAAATGTGAGGTCATGTCAGAGGTGGGGGGTAGGGTAGGAGCTGGGGAAGGGGCATGGCAACAGGGCATTAATGTCCCTGAACAGCTCTTGTCAGACTATTCTCCTCTTCCCGTCTCCCTCCCCTTTCTTCCTTGGTCATCTCCTTCTCTTTCTTCTCCATTCCCTTCACATTCTCTGTTACGCTTTCCCTCTTAAAGAAGAAATGAAGCTGATAAAAATAGTTTACATGGGCTGGCACTACCTCTGACCCCCAGAGCACTCCTTTGAGTTCTCTATTTGCCAATTTCTCAGTGACTGTTTTTCCTGTCCTTCTAAAATATTTCCATTTAACCAGGTGAGGCCCCTAAGCTGCTAAGAACGCGTGACTCATACTTCTCAGGAATGCTTTTCTGAACAGTGTTTGTTTATCTCTTGGGTCAGGGTTCAGTTTGCTACCGCTACCCACAGCAGACTTGCTCAAACAGCCCTTTTTTCCTCTTAATGTAAAATCATGAAATGAATATTAATTTATATGTTTTTCCAGTTAAAGAGCACATTATTTTTATAAGAAGGGCAGGTTTCAGTTTTTTCCTAGACACTTGTGGAAAGTTTATTTTTAGGTTCAATAGATGTTACTGATCAGAAGTTCTAGTGCTTGGTTATTTTCTTTTATGGTTCTGTCAAAATGAACCAGGCAAAGAGGAAATGGAAGGGGGAAGAGAAGAAACATGTGAGTGCTATCTCTTGCTGGGAACTTGATATTTCATCCTCTGTCACCCCCTTCTCTTGCCCTCAATCTTTCCCACCATCAAGGTCTTTTCTAGTGAATCAGCTCTTCTCATCAGGTGGCCAAAGTACTGGAACTTCAGCTTTAGCATCAGTCTTTCCAATGAATATCCAGGACTGATTTCCTTTAGGATTGACTGGTTTTATCTCCTTGCAGTCCAAGGGACTCCTAAGAGTCTTCTCCAACACCACAGTTCAAAAGCATCGGTTCTTTGGCACCCAGCCTTCTTTATGATCCTGCTCTCACAACCATACATGACCATGGAAAAACCAAAGCCCTGACTAGACGGACCTTTGTCAGCATAGTGATGGTTTAGCTGCCAGTTTTCCTCCTCCATTGGTTTTCATTTAGTTGAAAAAACACCTTGTCTTTCAATGCTTATTTTGTATTAAAAAAAACTTTATTTTATGCTGGGGTCTAGCCGATTAACAATGTTGTGATAGTTTCTGGTGAACAGTGAAAGGATTCAGCCATACATATACATGGATCCATTCTCCCCAAACTTCCCTCCTGTCCAGGCTGCCACATAACAGTGGGCAGAGTTCCATGAGCATACAGTAGTTCCTTATTGGTTATCCATTTTAACTATAGCAGTGTGTACATGACCATCCCAAACTCCCTAACCACCCTTTTCCCCCATCCTCACATTTTTACATGTTCTTTCTCTTTCCATCTCTGGAGCAGCAAGCAAATCTTTCCTCCTGCCATAGCACAAAATAGTCCTGCTCAGTCTTAGACCCTGTAAACTCAGGTATTTCCCCTATATAATGCTTATCTCTGCTGCTGCTGCTGCTAAGTCACTTCAGTTGTGTCCAACTCTGTGCGACCCCATAGACGTCAGCCCACCAGGCTTTCCCATCCCTGGGATTCTCCAGGCAAGAACACTGGAGTGGGTTGCCATTTCCTTCTCCAATGCATGAAAGTGAAAAGTGAAAGGGAAGTCGCTCAGTCGTGTCCGACTCTAGTGACCCCACGGACTGCAGCCTACCAGGCTCCTAGCATCCCATGGACGGAGGAGCCTGGTAGGCTGCAGTCCGTGGGGTCGCTTATGTTAGCAGCTTCTCAACAAAGAGAGATTTCTCTCATAAGTCCTTCTTAGACCACCTTGCTTAGAAAACAGATTTTTTTTCTGTACTCCATTAAAGACAAGCTTGAAAAGCCCAAGCTAGAAGGAAAATTACCAATGTTGTCAATCCTGAAGGAAATCAGTCCTGAATATTCATTAGAGGGACTGATGCTGAAGCTGAAACTCCAATACTTTGGCCACCTGAGGTGAAGAGCCAACTCATTGGAAAAGACCCTGATGCTGGGAAAGATTGAATGTGGGAGGAGAAGGGGGCAACAGATGATGAGATGGTTGGATGTCAGGATGTCATCACCCACTGACTTGATGGACATGAGTTTGAGTAAGCTCCAGGAGTTGGTGATGGACAGAGAAGCCTGGCATGCTACAGTCCATGGGGTCGCAAAGAGTCAGACACAACTGAGCAACTGAACACACCATGCTGTGCTGCTTTCTGCACTGGCTTCAGGGTCCCTGAGAAGATCCTAATCTCTGTGAGTAAATTCTAGTCAACCCCTTCCTGCATTTTAGGCATTAAGTGATGTCAGCATGCCTCAGCCAAAACAGTAAGGACTGGAAATTAATTAGATGCTGGACCACAACTCTGCTCAAGGTTATTGTAGTCCCTCACACCTGTGTCATTTCATGACTCTGCTTTTGTGTCTATCTCCTGCACTGTGGTAGAAGCGCCCTCAGGAAGATGCCTATGTTCATTCTGTTTCCCTTCCTCAGCCCTTAGGACAATGTCAAGTTGTTAAAACAACCATTGGCTGATAAAGCCTGCATGAACAAAACCCATAGAAAATCACATAAGTCAATTATAATGGAGTGGTGGATACCAGTGGGATTGCAGGAGTAGGTAAGGGAGAAAGGTGTGAAAGGTAATAAATAGATGATAGGTCTAGAAATCTGCGTTCTGGGCTGGATTCATGCACCAGCTATCTCTGCGAAGCTTGGTGGTTGACTTGGCTGGACCTCTGTCTTCTGAAAAGCTAGGAATTAGACTACGGGTGATTTTATTTTGTAATTCTGTAATTTTGACTTGAGGATTTCGGCTAAGAAATCCTAGAAACTGCTTCTGTCAACGGCCAGTTAGGACTGAACTAGGTCATTCACTGATTGACACCAGGGTGTAAGACTCCGTTTCCTCTGGGGAGCTTTCCCAGAGCAGGGATGGAAGAGGAAATGAAAGTTAACTTTCTGGGGCTCCACGTGCTCCGTGGCAGTGACCCCTCTTAAGGAGGCTGTTTGAAACAGTGGAAGCAACATGGGCTTTGGAGTTAGGAATCTTGAGCTTGATGCCTTTTGTACCTCCTGAGCTGATAACTTTGCAGGGGTTACTCTTTCCCAATGTGTTTGCCCATTAGTAAAGTGGGCGTAATACTACAACCTGCCTGGGAGTCTACTATCTTTACCAGAGGGGAAGTAGGTGCAGAATGTCAAGTTTTGTGGCCTTGTGGGGACTTTCCCTCTGAATTTAAATGCAGAGACGATGACTGGTGAGAATATTCTCTGCCTCCTTTGTTAACCACGGTCAGAATCTTTAGTTATATTGCTGGTGGGGACACTATGGTACCAGGGGAATTCAATGTCTTCAGATACATAAACAACTTCAGGCATAGATCAGATCCCTAACTAAAGGCCAAGGACATACCCTGAATATTAAAGAGACAGAAAAATAGGCGATGTGTATGCAAAGTCAAATCAGTATATTCCTTGTACTTCTCTAGTGTTGTCATTTCTAAACTAAGAAAAGTGCTATGTTGCAAAAACCTGTAATATAATATTAACTGTTTTTTCATCTGTAGACAGTTGAATTTATTGCTTCATGTTCAGATCACAATTAAGTGCCTGCTGTGTGGTGCTTTGTCCTTGGGACTGATGATACTGCTGGCGGTGTGTGTAGGGGGCGGGGGGATGTTCATAAGCAAAGGAATTAACTTTCTTGAAGTTGAGTTGACAGACAACAGCGAGATTGTGGTATCAAAGTGCTAATTTACATATTTCTCTCGGGAGGGAAGAAAGAAAATCAATTCTCTTAAGAGATGGAACCAGTGGTGCAGCTCTGTTTAGGTGAATGCCATCGTAGTTTGATCTACTAACGTATGTTAGGATGTTTCTGAAACACTTTTATATTGCTAATTGAAGTTTGTGATTCAAAGAATTAATTACAAAACTGAAGATGGAAAACGATATTGGTATCTAGTACATCTTTCAGTTTAAATATGTTCTATTGAAGTAGCTTTCAAAACATGCATGTTCATTGAGAAAGTGAAATGCAATGAACAGCTAAATAGGTTGGGTAAATTCATGTAGCTCAGGAAATGGTTTGCTTAACAAATTTTGTTGACATGAACAGTTCTCGGTCAGATCCTATCTATGCTCTCTGTTTTTTGCCTGCTGCACTCTTGTTCTCAGAAGGTTTTAAGATGACCTACAGTAACACATAACTCAGCAAGATGAGTAACTTGAAAATAGATGAAGACAGACGAAAGCAAGTGTAGAGCACTGTCTTACCAGTGGTATTATGGATGTTTTATGTGGAAATAACCCTGTTGTTGGGGGTTGTCCTGTGCCTTTCAGAGTGTTTAGCAGCATGCCTGGTCTCTGGCCAGTAGATCCCAGCACATGCCCTGCCCGCTTTATGTTGGACAAACCAAAAATGGTTCCAGACGGACATTGCCAAATGTCCCCCAGGCGGCAAGATTACCATGACTTGAGACCACTGGTGTAGAGAGTGTCTTAGTTTGAACCACTGTAACAAAATACCATAGACATAGACTGGTTACCTTAAAAGCAGAATGTATTTCTCATAGTTCTGGAGGGTGAGAAGTCCAAGATGGAGCCACTGGCAGATGAGATCACAGCCACAGTCTGATGAGAGCCTGTTTCCTAATTCATAGTCACACCCCTTCTAGCTATGTTGTCACATGGTAGAAGGGGCAAGGGAACTCTGTGGGATTTCCTGTTTGTGACAACTCTGCCCTCATGAGCCGATCACATCCCAGAGGTCCTACCTCCAAATACAATCACTTTGAGGGGTTAGGGGTCGACATACGAATCTGCAGTGGGGACACAAGCATTCAGTCCAGCAGAGGGTAAGGTGAAATCCAGTGCGGTTATGCAGCAACCAGACCCATGACATCTTGATAGAAACTGGACAGCCACACTTGCTGATGATGGACTGCCAGCTTTACCCTGTGCTTTCTAGTGGCTGAGTTAGAGGAACATGATTCATTTTATGGTTCGTGGGCTTCCTAGGATAAAATAAGACCATAGCCCAGCAGAAGCAGAATGGTTTCTAGTGCAGAGAACTGACAGCATTTTCTCCTGGGCTCTGTCTCTCCAACTGGAATGAAGCTCCTAGTGGGCAGGAATTTTTCCCTTTTCTATCCACTCTTGTGCCCAGAGGAATATCTGGTACACAGCTTCTTAATATTTTCATAGCGATGAGTCTTGACAAGGACTTGACAAGGAGGATACTGTTCAATACAGGCTGTTATGTTTATAGAACAAAGTGGCAGGATTTACAGAGGGCTCTTACAATATTATTAAATGGAAGCATGCATTCTGGGTGGCACAATCCAAAATGAATGCCAGCAAATTCAGTTCAATGGGCCCCAGAAAAATGTGGTCCAAGATTGTAGCTCTCTCAGTGTCTAACTCAATCTGTAGTGAGAATTCAGGATGCTGGGGAAGGGAGGTTGTGTATTATTAGTGCTTCCATGTGCCAAGCACTCTGTCAAGTCCTTTGCATCCATCTTCCCTCTGCATCCTAACTACCTCTGAGGTCCACGAGGTCCATTCTTCAGAGAGGAGTTAAGTAGCATGCCAGTGGGATTCTGTGCCTGAGAATTCAAATTTGGAGTAGGCTTCTCACTTCTCACATGCTGAGAACCTCATGATCAAGACCCAGGAGTTGTGCTCTAGGGCCCAGCATGAAATTACAGCTTGAAATGATTTTTATTTATTTATCTAGTTATTTCTTTTTTGGCCTGAAAAAATTTTAAAGTGGTTCATTCAAACCAAGTTCTCATTTGAGTCATAAAGAAAAAGAAAAGACAACTCAGTAAAACTGTAATCAGTTTAATTTCCTTGCAAACCATTTATGATGAAGCGCACATGCAGAGATGTTTCCGAATGAAGTGACTTCCTACACGGGGATGTTAATAACCAGCACAGCTAAATTGTTTTAAGTGCATATATGAATTCTTTTAAACTTCATAACCACCTCAGGAGATAGGTAGTATTCCTATTAACATTTGTAGACGAGGAAACAAGCGTAGTAATAGTTAAATGTCCTAAATAGGATAGCAAGTATTAGCATTCCTAGATGCTGAGGAATTAGTATGAAAACAACAATGACTGTCTTAGCTATAGAACCTTATCAAATTTTAAAATGTTGTTTATAGGCTTTGGTTTAAATGTAAATAAAGCCAAATTTTGCAATAAAGTCATTTCAGGTTTTTAGTTTGATTCCTTTCTGGATGGAAGCAACAGAGCAGTTAATTAAGATTACAAGCATAGTCTATGCACTGGTACAATTATGCATTTATTTTCATATCTATGGTTTCGTAGAATATTTAAAATCAAGAAACAGAATAAGTGAACAGTGTCTTCATAACCCCATGTTACTAGTCACTTTTTCTTTACTGTGAAATCCCATCCATTATGTATGCAGTTGACATCGGTGATCCCTTTGAACTAGTGAATTTTGGCCTCAGGACACATGCATTCTGGATGGGTCTTTAAAATACAGGTCCCACATCTTGAGAATCAATGAGGAATTACCAAAAGGAGGAACTGATAGACAAAGTGATATGCTAGTTCAGTTCAGTCACTCAGTCGTGTCCGACTCCCTGCGACCCCATGAATTGCAGCAGGCCAGGCCTCCCTGTCCATCACCAACTCCCGGAGTTCACCCAAACACGTCCATCGAGTCAGTGATGCCATCCAGCCATCTCATCCTCTGTCGTCCCCTTCTCCTGCCCTCAATTCCTCCCAGCATCAGAGTCTTTTCCAATGAGTCAACTCTTCGCATCAGATGGCCAAAGTACTGGAGTTTCAGCTTTAGCATCATTCCTTCCAAAGAACACCCAGGACTGATCTCCTTTAGAACGGACTGGTTGGATCTCCTTGCAGTCCAAGGAACTTGCAAGAGTCTTCTCCAACACCACAGTTCAAAAGCATCAATTCTTCAGTGCTTAGCTTTCTTCACAGTCCAACTCTCACATCCATACATGACCACTGGAAAAACCATAGCCTTGACTAGACGGACCTTTGTTGGCAAGGTAATGTCTCTGCTTTTCAATATGCTATCTAGGTTGGTCATAACTTTCCTTCCAAGGAGTAAGTGTCTTTTAATTTCATGGCTGCAATCACCACCTGCAGTGATTTTGGAGCCCAAAACACTGTTTCCACTGTTTCCCCATCTATTTCCCATGAAGTGATGGGACCAGATGCCATGATCTTCATTTTCTGAATGTTGAGCTTTAAGCCAACTTTTTCACTCTCCTCTTTCACCTTCATCAACAGGCTTTTTAGTTCCTCTTCACTTTCTGCCATAAGGGTGGTGTCATCTGCATATCTGAGGTTATTGCTATTTCTTCTGGCAATCTTGATTTCAGCTTGTGCTTCTTCCAGCCCAGAGTTTCTCATGATATACTCTTCATATAAGTTAAAGAAGCAGTGTGACAATATAAAGCCTTGACATACTCCTTTTCCTATTTGGAACCAGTCTGTTGTTCCATGTCCAGTTCTAACTGTTGCTTCCTGACCTGCGTATAGATTTCTCAAGACGTAGGTCAGGTGGTCTGGTATTCCCATCTCTTTCAGAATTTTCCACAGTTTATTGTGATCCACACAGTCAAAGGCTTTGGCATAGTCAATAAAATAGATGTTTTTGCTAGTTAGGATAGAGTTAACAGGTCTACTAATTCATTATTAGGAATTACCTTCAGAGGTAGCAGTGCTCAAAAAGTAGCATATTAGTTTGTATTTAGAAAAGATTCTTTTCAAGATGCCATTTGCTTAAACCTAAGGGTCTTTTTCATGCATATAGTGTTCAACTTTGTCAAAATTCAAAATGTTAGAGACTCCCTTTAGTATTTTCACATTGAGTAACATTTAATATTCGAAGCTGATTCTATTTTTTTTTCAAGTAATTGAAACCCTTTATTGTGTATGTTTTCATTGTTGTTGTTTAAACCAAATTTAATTTGTTTTTTTGCAATTTGAGAGATTTGCAATTTGTTCCTTCAACCAATATTGACAAGATGCCTTTTATGTAGAACAGTGGACAAAGAGAGGACAAAAGAGTAGTATATAATTTCATGTAACTTACTTTCGAGTGGGAGAAGAAGAAGAATAAATATGAGAGATCTAACATGCCATGTGGCAATAGATGCTATGGAGGAAAAATTGAAAAGGGAAAAAAGTGGTGGGCATGTCCTTTTGTAACCAAGCAAGATCCTATGGGACTTTCCTGGGACAGAACCCTATGGGGCCTTCCTGGGATAGACATCTCCCCCATATTCTCTGCTTTAGCTTCTCTCTGAAGTACCTATATAGTATGCTCAGTTGCTTTAGTTGTGTCTGACTCTTTTGTGACCCTATGGACTGTAGCCTGCCAGCTCCTCTGTCCATGAGGTTTTCTAGGCAAGAATACTGGAATGGGTTGCCATTTCCTTCTCCAGGGGATCTTCCTGACCCAGGGGTTGAACTCACATCTCCTGCATTGCAGGTGGATTCTTTACCACTGAGCCACCAGGGAAGCCCCACCTAGATAGTATCTCATGTATATTCCTGAGTTTTTCTGCAGGAAATGGAAGAAATTCTTGCTTAATGATCATGAGCACCTAGCCCCCAACCTTCTGCTGACTAAGGATTGATCATCATCAACCAGTCAGAGACTTGTGCACGGGCTGATGATAAACCCTGGGATGCCCCTCCCTCATCTTCTCTTTAAAAATGCTTTGCTGAAACTCTTCAGTGAGTTTGGGTTTTTTGAACACAAGCCACCCATTCTCCTTGCTTGGCCCTGCAATAAACCTCTCTCTGCTCCAAACTCTGATGTTTCAATTTGTTTGACTTCACCATACATGGAGCATTCAAATTTGCATTCAGTAACACATTTACATAGGGCAATTAGAAAACCTTCCCCCTGCCAAAAAAAAAAAAAAAAGAGTGACTTTTGAATAGAGACCTGGAGTATGTGGGGGAGCATGGTAGCTAGTATCTGCAGTGCATCCCAGATATAGGAGGTGATAGGTGTAAAGGTCATGAATGGAAAGATGTCTGGGGCTTTTCAGGTCCAGCAACAGAAAGGAAGTGGAGTGAATGGAGGGGTAGGAGCTGGGAGCAGAGTGATAAGGGGAGAGGTGTCAGGACCTTGTAGGTCATTGTCAGGACTTAGGATTTTGTCCTGGGTAGAGGGGAAGTCAGAGGAGGACTCCAAGAAGAGGATCTGGAGCATCTGGCTTACGTTTTACAAGGGTCACTGGCTGCTGTGCCAAGAGTAGGATGGAAGCAGAGAGTTATTGGGAGGCTATCACACGAGAGAGCTGAAAGGCAGAGATAGGAGTGGCAGGAGTGGAAATGGTGATGTGATTGGGTTCTGGATATATTTCAGAGGTTGAGCTAGGGGATTTGCTCATTGGCTGTGGAGTAAGAAGGAGAAGTTTAGAGCAAGTGTAAGGTTTGTGACTTAAGAAGCTAGACAAAAGGATTGCCATTTACCGAAGTTGGAAAAATCTCTTTAGTTTCCAAGTAATGATGGCTATGTGAACATGTGTAAATGAGAGAACCCATATGTTTGGGCAGGAAAGTGTCAGGAGATGAGTTTGGAGAAAATTGTCAATTAAGAAGGCTGCAAGTTCAATGTTCATCAAAAGTTGTAATGTGCCTTTTGAGAAAGAAATGGATGAAAAACTATGGTATATAGCCATAGAAGAATAAATCCGTGGTTTATGTTTGGAGGTGGTGGTGATGGTGATGGCAGAGACACTGAACGAAGTGGTAAGACGGAATCTTATAAATAATTTGCCTTTAATTCATCTTTCCTGATGGCAGTAACCATAGTGTAATTGTGGTGGACTCTTGTGTTTTACTCGGCATAATACTTGTAAAACAGCAAGCAATGGGTGGGGATGATCAATATAAAAAACTGATGTGGATTTCTGGTGATTAGTGCTTCTATAGGACTGGTAATTTTGGAAACTTTACCCCAAGTCTGTATCAGACTTAGAGTAGTTGTGTATTTGTTCTCTAAAACACTTACCTGTGTCCCATGATAAACGATTAGCAAAATTATTGCTGAAATGCAAATCAAAACTACAAGTGTCTATCATCTCATAGATACATCTCATAGATACATCTCATAGATCCAGTCAGAATGGCCATCATCAAAAAGACTACAAATAATATAAGTCCTGGAGAAGGTGTGGAAAAAAAGGCTTCCTACATTCCTGGGTGGAATGTACATTAGTGTAGCTACTATGAGAAACAGTACGGAGATTCCTTAAAAAAACAAATAGTTATCATATGATCCAGCAATCCTACTCCTTGGCCATTATACAGAAAAGAAAAATACTCTTAAATGGAAAAGATACACGCACCCCAGTGTTCATGGCAGCACTGTTTACAATAGCCAAAACATGGAAGCAACCCAAGTGTCCCTTGACAGATGAATGGAGCCTGTTCCTGGAGAATGCGTTTCAATCCAGGATACTTTGTGGCTAGCAGTGTCTTAGGTGAGTATGTGACAGGAAAGAAGGGGCTGGCTTTCTAGGAGTCTACTGACTACTTGGAGAGGGAAATTAGAAATGTTTGGAGCAAGTGTGACAAGTGCAGGCTTAGATGTCCTTGAACATGCGTGAAAGTTGAAAAGACACCCTCTGTTTTCAGTTGAATTCCTTGTAGTATGGGGACTTTTGTGAGTTTGGAAAACATTAAACTGAAATCATTCAGAGGGCAATGTCCAAAGTGATATGTTGAGTGTCTGCCATAAGCTCCAGGGTCTGATGAATTGTTTTTAAAGGGATCATGAGTGTTTGAAACAGGACAAAAATGAAAAATATATTGCAAGGCTGTAGTGGACCATTTTGAGAAGCTTTGACTAATTGTAGAAAGAAAAGTAGAGCCACTGACAGCACAGCAAGTTTGGAAAAACGATGTATTTAGAGAGAGCCCTGTTGGGAGTGTGATTTGAGGTGAGGAAGGAAATGGGATCCTGGAATATGGCACAATGCTTATAGGTTTTTCTGCTTATACTGTGTTGGAAACATTTGCGGCACTCACCATTCACCACCTAGATTTTGCCAGATTTAAAAAATAATACCCTCCTCTTGGGGTTGTGATTCTGATGAAAAACTTAGGCTTAGGGACTAATAGCTTATGATTCTATACTTGATGAAATGGATTTTATTTGCCTACACTTTCTCCTTGATTTCCTTCTCTTTCTTCTACATTTTTTCATGTCTTTTATGGCTTTGTTGGAAACATGTAAGGAAATCACATAATTCCTCCTTAGGAATTATCTTCTTTCCTCTGCTATTTTTTCACCCTCTGTTAATTGGCGATATAACAGTCTTCCCCAGAGAAATTAATTATAATTCCGCAAGCTGAAAAATTTAACTTCAGGTGAAAAATACGTAGCAGAAGTTGATGAACCTTAAACAAAAAATACGTGTATTTAATGCAACTGCCACTAGTAATTAAGAGAAAATGACAAAATGGGAGGAACCCTAACTTTCTTGGTTATTCTGAGGGGTTACTGGTGCATTTACACAAAGAGTAGGGATTATGGAGCATTTTGTTGAATGTCTATGACGCATTGCCACCTTGTGGCTGCAAGCTTTGCTTTCAGTGTAAAAGCAGATTTGTTAATATTAAGTCTACATGATATTTTGTCTTATTCCTAGCATTTAAACTTCCCTTAGAAAAGGAAAGACTCGCGACAGAAGAATACATACAATACAAGGCAAGAGAATTTACGAGAATGCCTCTTCTGTTCTTAGAAGAGGTAGACTGAAGTATTGAGGGGTAGAAATTCACAATGTCTGGAACTAACTCTGCTGTGGGATTGGTGCATTAAAGAGAAAGAGAGAGAGGGAGAACAAGGTCAGCAATTCACCACTTGTCAAGGGAATATGGTGTTCATTGTATTAAACTTTTCTGTTGTTGTAGATTTGCTTAAATTTCCCCAAAATATTGGCAGAAAAAAGAAAAAACAACCGGGATGAGGCTACAAATGGAGCTAAGAAGGAGGCAGAATCAACCTCTGCATTGTGTAATGGACTGACTGCATTTGGAACCCAGAGTGGGTTCTGCATTTTCTAGTAGCTGACGTGTTACTGTCCAAGGTGCCCTTGCTACATTTCATCATCCATAAGGTTTAAGGGCAAAGTGTCTAAGACTAGACAGAAATTGGAGTGTCCTTGGAGGCCCTCCAAAGTAGGACACCGATGAAATGAACATTAAAGTAACAAGTATTTCCAGAAATACAGTCTGTAATTCCTTTTCCCTGCTGGTCAGGGCAGATCCTGGAGTGGGTGCACCGCTAGCTTGAGGACCTCTCACTGAACTACTAGGTAGCAATGAAATGCACCAAAACACTGACTGGCAGTGAATTTCAGATGGTACTTATTGACAGGTGCTTGAAATCCAGTTGTTCTGTGTTATCAATGAGTACAGCTGATCTTGGGGGAGAGTTGACATCATGTAATAGTTGAGCAAGCGTAATCTATGGTTGCATGGCATCACTGACTCAATCGACATGAGTTTGAGTAAACTTAAGAAGTTGGTGATGGACAGGGAAGCCTGGCATGCTGCAGTCCATGGGGTCTCAAAGAGTCGGATACGACTGAGTGACTGAACTGAACTGAACTGAATCGACTTCATCTCAACCAGCTTGAGAGGAGTAACTCATAGGCAAGGTCAGTTTTCTCTGTTGCCATGGTTTTGAATATGCTGCATTGCATAGTCAGACACAGACTATGACTTGACATAGTCCAGTGACTTCACAGATGATTTCATCCCTGATTTATTTTTCCTATGAATACATCCATGAGAGTCTTAATCTGAAAAAACTGACAGGTATAAGCAGATGACCTTCTTTCTACCCAAGAAAACAAGACATATCTTAGTGAGTTCAGTTCAGTTGCTCAGTTATATCCAATTTTTTGCAACCCCATGGACTGTAGCACACCAGGCTTCCCTGTCCATCACCAACTCCCGGAGCTTGTTCAAACTCATGTCCATCAAGTCTGTGATGCCATCCAACCATCTCATCGTCTGTTGGCCTCTTCTCCTTCTGCCTTCATTCTTTCCCAGCATCAGGGTCTTCTCTAGTGAGTCAGTTCTTCACATCAGGTGGCCAAAGTATTGGAGTTTCAGCTTTAGCATCAGTCCTTCCAATGAATATTCTGGACTGATTTCCTTTAGGATAGACTGGTTGGATCTCCTTTGCAGTCCAAGGGACTCTCAAGAGTCTTCTCCAACACCATAATTAAAAATCATCAGTTCTTTCACACTCAGCTTTCTTTATTGTCCAGCTCTCACATCCATACATGACTACTGCAAAAACCATAGCTTTGACTAGACGGACCTTTGTTGGCAAAGTAATGTCTCTGCTTTTTAATATGCTGTCTAGGTTGATTATAGCTTTCCTTCCAAGGAGCAAGCATCTTTTAATTTCATAATTGTAGCCCCACAAGAGACTGACCCAGACTTGCCTGTGAGTATCCAGGAGTCTCCAGCAGACATGTGGGTTGGCGGTGGCCTGCTGCAGGGTCCGAGGCACAGAGTGCAGCAGTGTGTGCATGGAACCTTTTGAAGGAGCTCACCATTATCTATTTCTGCTTTATTGACTATGCCAAAGCCTTTGACTGCGTGGATCACAATAAACTGTGGGAAATTCTGAAAGAGATGGGAATACCAGACCACCTGACCTACCTCTTGAGAAATCTGTATGCAGGTCAGGAAGCAACAGTTAGAACTGGACATGGAACAACAGACTGGTTCCAAATAGGAAAAGGAGTACGTCAAGGCTGTATATTGTCACCCTGCTTATTTAACTTCTATGCAGAGTACATCATGAGAAACTCTGGGCTGGAAGAAGCACAAGCTGGAATCAAGATTGCTGGGAGAAATATCAATAACCTCAGATATGCCTG
>NW_011494790.1:5521133-5526546 GCF_000754665.1 Bison bison bison
GGAAACAGTGTCAGACTTTATTTTTTTGGGCTCCAAAATCACTGTAGATGGTGACTGCAGCTATGAAATTAAAAGACACTCCTTGGAAGAAAAGTTGTGACCAACCTAGATAGCATATTGAAAAGCAGAGACATTACTTTGCCAACAAAGGTCCGTCTAGTCAAGGCTATGGTTTTTCCAGTGGTCATGTATGGATGTGAGATTTGGACTGTGAAGAAAGCTAAGCGTCGAAGAATTGATGCTTTTGAACTGTGGTGTTGGAGAAGACTCTTGAGAGTCTCTTGGACTGCAAGGAGATCCAACCAGTCCATTCTGAAGGAGATCAGCCCTGGGATTTGTTTGGAAGGAATGATGCTAAAGCTGAAACTCCAATACTTTGGCTACCTGATGCGAAGAGTTGACTCATTGGAAAAGACTGTGATGCTGGGAGGGATTGGGGGCAGGAGGAGAAGGGGACGACAGAGGATGAGATGGCTGGATGGCATCACTGACTCGATGGATGTGAGTCTGGGCAAACTCTGGGAGTTGGTGATGGACAGGGAGGCCTGGCGTGCTGAGATTCATGGACACAGCTGAGCGACTGAACTGAAATGAACTGAACTGAACCATTATCTTCATTACCTTCACCATAGTTTGGCCTCAGGTCAAACAACAGGGAGGAAACACAGCCCTGCCCATCAACAGAAAATTGGATTAAATATTGACTGAGCACGGCCCCGCCCATCAGAACAAGACCCAGTTTTCCCCTCAGCCAGTCTCTCCCATCAGGAAGCTTCCAAAAGCCTTGTATCCTTCCCCATCTTCATGAAGAGGCCCTTAGAATGCCTGGCTTTGAGCAATGCTCCCCAACTCTTATTTGTTTTTAAATTTCTGTGAAATTGATTCCTTTCTGTGGTGGTTGGGGTATCTGCGAATATTTTTTGTAATTCATGTTCCTTCTTAATAACTTGCTGAGAATATGGGACTCAGGAATATTTAGTGCTCAGGAATATTTTTGTCATTAATAACTATCCAGACACATATACATGCCTGTGTACTTACTTGGAGGAAACCATTTAAAAACACAGGGCACTCACTATTCAAGTGTGAAAGGTTTCCTTGTGAAAGCAGGACAGATCTTGAAATAAGTTTCATGACACAAGGGATTCTTTTGTAGAAAGCTGTCTTTTGAAGTGCCTTTGGTTTCTCTGACTCTTGTGACAGATTTTCTTTTAAGAAGCTATAAAGTGATCTAGGGATGTATTGATTTCCGCTAAGGGCTGTGGTGCTTAGAAATTTCCCTTCCTTACATATATTTCTGAGCACCAAAAGCTTGTGAATTTTTTTTTTTTTTTGTGAACAACCGGAGAAGTGATCTATGGATTATCCCTAGAATCGATAGAGCAATATTCTTCATTTTTTATGGGGGATCATGGCCCATGTTTTTGTTGTTCAATCACTAAGCCATGTCCAGCTCTTTGCGACTCCCTGGACTGCAGCATGCCAGACTTCCCTGTCCTTCACTATCTCTTAGAGTTTGCTCAAACTCATGTCCATTGAGTCAGTGATGCCATCCAACCATTTCTTCCTCTATTGTCCTCTTCTCCTCCTGCCTTCAGTCTTTCCCAGCATCAGGGTCTCTTTCTATGAGTCAGTTCTTCGCATCAGGTGGCCAAAGTACTGGAGCATCAGCATCAGTCCTTGGTACATGGAAGTACATATTTTACATAATGACTCTGGATACCCACACACCCATGTATAATGTATGCATTTCATGTAACAATTCTTTTCCTTTCTTCCTTGGACTCTGATAATTTTTGTTCTGTTGCACTAAAAAATACTAGTCACGAACTACTAACTTGATTTCATAACCCACTAATATACCATGGCCCGCAGCTTGATAAACACTATGATGGAGATTGTGCAGCCAGCCAGATACTCTTTCAGAGGGAAGACTCAACAGTGGAGCCCCGGAGTCTCTAAACCAGGGTTGGGAGAGAAGGATTTAGAGAAGGAAAAGAAGGAAGTGTGCCTATGGTGGGGGTCTTTCATTGAGGTTGAAAGTGTCCCCAGCAAGTGATGCCACTGTCCTTCTCTCTGCAGCTTGATCACATATTATCCCCTCCACCTATGCCATTTCGGAAATGCAGCAACCCAGATGTGGCTTCTGGCCCTGGAAAGTCGCTAAAGTTTAAAAGACAGCTGAGTGAGGATGGAAGACAGCTGCGACGGGGGAGCCTGGGAGGTGCTCTGACTGGTGAGTTGTGTGAGTGGCCTGCTTAACAGATGAAATTGTGTTTAGACAGTACGGGCTTCCCTGGTGGCTCAGATGGTAAAGAATCTACCTGAAATGTGGGAGACCCAGGTTTGATCCTTGGATCAGGAAGATTCCCTGGAAAAGGGAATGGCAACCCACTCCAGTATTCTTGCCTGGAGAATCCCATGGATAGAGCAGCCTGGCAGAGAGTTGGGCAGGACTGAACGACTAAACGACTTTCTAGAACAGTCAGCCCTCCATATCCATGGGTTCTGAACCCACAGATTCAACCACCTGCAGATGAAATATATATATATATATGTAAAATTCTAGAAAGTTGCCTAAAGCAAAACTTGAGTTTGCTGTCTGCTGACGACTATTTACATTTACATTGTATCAGGTATTATGAGTAACCTAAATGTGGCTTACGTTATCCAGTAGGATGCGCGTGGTTGATAAACAAATACTATGCCATTTTATTTAAGGGACTTGAGCATCTGTGGACTTGGGTATCTGTGGGAGCCCTGGAACCAATCCCTGTGGATAGGTAGAGATGAGTGTAGAGGGTCCCAATGACAGCAGAGTTCCATGTGTGAGCATCAACCCCTTGAGGGGGTGCCTGCCCCTCCAAAGATGTGGTAAAATCTAATCCAATTCAGAGAGTAGTTAAATTGATGATTAGATTAGTAAATTTTACTGAAGTGTAATTTACATATAAGATGTATTCATTCTAAGTGCACATGTGGATGGGTTTGCTGCTGCTGCTAAGTCGCTTCAGTCGTGTCCGACTCTGTGCGACCTCATAGACAGCAGCCCACCAGGCTCCTCTGTCCCTGGGATTCTCAAGGCAAGAATACTGGAGTGGGTTGCCATTTCCTTCTCCAATGCATAAAAGTAAAAAGTGAAAGTGAAGTCGCTCAGTCGTGTCCGACTCTTCGCAACCCCATGGACTGCAGCCTACCAGGCTCCTCTGTCCATGGAGTTTCCAGGCAAGAGTACTGGAGTGGGGTGCCATTGCCTTCTCCAGTGGATGGGTTTAACAAATTTATATACCAAAATATCTTGATTTTGGAACTACAACCAAAATCAAGATATAAAACGTTCCCTGCATCCCTTCCCTGGGCCCAGGCCACTCTATCTCTGCTTTTGTCCATATTAATGGAATCATGTGGTACATGTTTTTTTGTGTCTGTCTGCTTTTGCTCAGTGTGTTTTTAACATTCATCCATGTTGTTAGTGGAAAAAGAAATGGTAACCCTCTCCAGTATTCTTGCTTGGAGAATCCCGTGGACAGAGGAGCCTGGTGGGCGATAGTCCATAGGGTTGCAAAGAGTCAGACATGACTGAAGTGACTGAGGATGCTCTCACGCCATGTTATTAGTTGTATCAGTACATATGTTGAATTTTATAAGAAACTGCCAAACTGTTTCCAAAATGATTTATTTTTACTTTCCCACCACCACCAACTGAGCTAATTACTCTGCATTCTTAACCACCTGTGGTATTGCTAGGCTTTTTAATTTTAGCCATTTTAGTTGGAAAGTAGTTCTATCGCATTCTGGTTTTAATTTGTATTTTCTTGATGACTAAGTGATGTCAAATATCTTTTCATGTGCTGATTGGACATTCGTATTTTTCCTTTGGAGAAGTGCCTGTTCAGACCTTTCACCCATATTTTCTTTTCCCCGTTTTGGTGTTGTTAAAATAAATTAATTGAAAAGCTAAAATCCCTAAATCTATAAATGACTTTTGTTGACTTGAAAGATAAATTAAAATTTTTAAAATTAAAATAACTTAAAGTATGTTGTTAAAAAATAACTTGCCACATAAATGTTCATGTTATTAAACCTAATTTTAAATCACTGAAGGTTAGATTTCTATTCATTCTGAGTGCTTTTTCCTCTAAATATAAATATTTTGGGGGAAACTTTGTTTTTGAAACCCTGACACAAAGTTTTCTCTACGAGTGACAGTCTTACCTGCCAGTTCATAAATGACCTCAAAAATAAATTGAGTTGTTTTTTGGAACATTATGAATTTTCAGTTTTGGAGATGAAATTTCTGGGAACAAAAATACTTCTATACCATGATCAGTCTAGAACATGTGACTCTGTGTGGGCACACTGCTGGGATCGAGGGTGAAGCTGACCTCAGACCAAGGAAAAAAAATTCAAAACATTGCTGTACTTCACTAACATTAAGAAAATGTTCACACTGGAGTTTTACTGACGTTCTTCTAATGCATATTAGGACATTTTCCTTGGCTTTCATTTGTATAAATGCACATTTTTTTTTTTTTTGGAGGATATCCTAAAGGTTTAGTATAACTCTTAGTTTTTTAGGGGGGGATATGGAATCTTATGGGCTCAATAAAGGACAGAAATGGTATGGACCTAACAGAAGCAGAAGATATTAAGAAGAGGTGGCAAGAATACACAGAAGAACTGTACAAAAAGAGCTTCATGACCCAGATAATCACGATGGTGTGGTCACTCACCTAGAGCCAGACATCCTGGAATGTGAAGTCAAGTGGGCCTTAGAAAGCATCACTACGAACAAAGCTAGTGGAGGGGATGGAATTCCACTTGAGCTATTTCAAATCCTGAAAGATGATGCTGTGAAAGTGCTGCACTCAATATGCTAGCAAATTTGGAAAACTCAGCAGTGGCCACAGGACTGGAAAGGTCAGTTTTCATTCCAATCCCAAAGAAAGGCAATGCCTAAGAATGCTCAGCTACCACACAATTGCACTCATCTCACACGCTAGTAAAGTAATGCTCAAAATTCTCCAAGCCAGGCTTCAGCAATACATGAACCATGAACCTCCAGATGTTCAAGTTGGTTTTAGAAAAGGCAGAGGAACCAGAGATCAAATTGCCAACATCTGCTGGATCATGGAAAAAGCAAGAGAGTTCCAGAAAAACATCTATTTCTGCTTTATTGACTATGCCAAAGCCTTTGGCTGTGTGGACCACAATAAACTATGGAAAATTCTGAAAGAGATGGGAATACCAGACCACTTGACCTGCCTCTTGAGAAACCTATATGCAGGTCAGGAAGCAACAGTTAGAACTGGACATGGAACAACAGACTGGTTCCAAATAGGAAAAGGAGTACGTCAAGGCTGTATATTGTCACCCTGCTTATTTAACTTCTATGCAGAGTACATCATGAGAA
>NW_011494790.1:5526646-5592292 GCF_000754665.1 Bison bison bison
ACATCATGAGAAACGCTGGGCTGGAAGAAGCACAAGCTGGAATCAAGATTGCTGGGAGAAATATCAATAACATCAGATATGCAGATGACACCACCCTTATGGCAGAAAGTGAAGAGGAACTAAAAAGCCTCTTGATGAAGGTGAAAGAGGAGAGTGAAAAAGTTGGCTTAAAGCTCAACATTCAGAAAATGAAGATCATGGCATCTGGTCCCATCACTTCATGGGAAATAGATGGGGAAACAGTGTCAGACTTTACTTTTTTGGGCTCCAGAATCACTGTAGATGGTGACTGCAGCCATGAAATTAAAAGACACTCCTTAGAAGGAAAGTTATGACCAACCTAGATAGCATATTGAAAAGCAGAGACATTACTTTGCCAACAAAGGTCCGTCTAGTCAAGGCTCTGGTTTTTCCAGTGGTCATGTATGGATATGAGAGTTGGACTGTGAAGAAAGCTGAGCGCCAAAGAACGGATGCTTTTGAACTGTGGTGTTGGAGAAGACTCTTGAGAGTCCCTTGGACTGCAAGGAGACCCAACCAGTCCATTCTAAAGGAGATCAGTTGTGGGTGTTCATTGGAAGGACTGAGGCTGAGACTCCAGTACTTTGGCCACCTCACGCGAAGAGCTGACTCATTGGAAAAGACCCTGATGCTGGGAGAGATTGGGGGCAGGAGGAGAAGGGGACGACAGAGGATGAGATGGCTGGATGGCATCACTGACTCGATGGACATGAGTTTGAATGAACTCCGGGAGTTGGTGATGGACAGGGAGGCCTGGCGTGCTGTGATTCATAGGGTCACAAAGAGTCAGACATGACGGAGCAACTGAACTGAACTGATCTGATGGAATCTCAGAACTTAAAAGACTCACCCCTTGCTTACTAATTTCACTTAGGAAATTTACTTTTGTTAAACTACTTTTGACCAAAAGAAGGGAAGGAGTAAGCGTTCTCTCCAATTTTTGCCACAGCAGTTTGCTTAAAACTTTCAAATAATGCAAAAGTATTATGAATATATGACCTGAAACATGAAATTTTGCTTTTGGGCTTCAAAAAAATACTGAACTTCATTCCAGTTTTAAAATAACAAATCTCAACAGCTCCAGCAATTCTAGCCTTATTTATTTTTTGAAGTCGCCCAGTCGTGTCCGACTCTTTGCAGCCCCAAGGACTGTAACCTACCAGCCTCCTCTGCCCATGGGATTTTCCAGGCAAAAGTTCTGGAAAGGATATGGAGTGGGTTGTCATATCCTTCTCCAGAGGATCTTCCTGACCCAGGGATTGAACCCAGGTCTCCCACATTGTAGGCAGACGCTTTACCATCTGAGCTACCAGGGAAGTCTTATCTATGTAATTTAGCTTGGTATAAAATTAGTTTAGGTAATTAAATCTTTGCTAAGATAATTTTCAAAAATGTTTAGTGGGGGAAAAAATGTTTAGTGATCCTTGGGAGAGCTTTAGAAAAAAAAATCTCTTGAACATCAGCCTGTTTTAAAAAGACAGTCACTTGGAAACTATTTCAGAATATGGAGAAAAAACATTCTTAGTTGGTCTTTTAGATAGCTTTGTTGAGGATTTAATGAAATAACATATTCAGAGCACTTAGCCTAGGGATGGTGGCTATTAGCGCTATGTGCATAGTGAACTGAATTTAGAATTTTTGCAGTTGATGGTAGCTTGGGCTTGGGAGCGTCAGTTTGAAACCTTTATCACCTGAGTTTCTACTTTGGGTCAGGTACTGTACTTGTGTCAGGTGGTAGAGCAGAGAGAAGAAAGGTCATCTCTGATCATTAAGAAAAGTGGTTTCCACCAGTTTTCAGTTCAGTTCAGCCGCTCAGTTTTAGGCAACTGTAAATAATCACATATGATCTTCCCTTGGGATAGACCTTGTTGCTAAACGTAAATTAAGTCAAACTGGTGTTGCCATCCCAAGTTTGTGGTATTAGATACTTACACTATCAGTTTCTGTAGCTTAAACACCAGCCACCTTCCCACTGTTTACCTTCATTTTGTTTACCTTATTGTTTACCTTTGTTTTATTCCAAGGTTTGTTTTCTTTTAGGAGTTTTCTCCTGCTTTCTTTGAAGCGAAGACTTTATGAAAGGTTAACTTTCACAAAGTCTGATAATCTAGTTTGAAAATTTTCCTACCCAATTGTCCTTTATAAGTTTCACTAAACTCTTAGGTTGTTGAGAAGAAGATCTGTGGTCTTCCTCACCTATTCATCCCTAATGATAGCGAACATGAAGGATTTACTATGTGGCAGGCATAGTGTTTAGGGAATTACATTTATTGACTTACATCTCTGTGCTCTTATGAGGGAGGCAGTCTTATCCCCACTTTACAGGTGAGAACACTGAGGCACAGACAAGTTGAGTAAATTGCACAAGATCCTGAAAAGGATGATGCCAAGACGTCAACCCAAGTTTTGTGGCTCACAGTCCATGCTTGTAGCCACTAGCCTGTGGCTTGGGTACCAGCCTTGCATAGCTGATACCCAATAGGTCTTTAATATGTTCCAGCAGGATTGATTGGAGTAATTTTTTCCAACTAATTGGACAATTTTTGCTCAGTTTATATCTGGAGCTGACTCAATCTGTACAGATCCTGTTTTATTAATTAGAAAATTAAATTAAAGGTAGGCAATTAACACCCATTGAAAGCTTCATAAAATTTGAAGCTTTAAAATTTACGTATTCCTTAATCCAGCCATTCTGTTCCTCAGATTTCATCACAAGGAAATAAGGGAATTTGCCTTAGTTATGTTTAGAGAGCACCCTTAATAAAAATGGCAAACTATCTAAAATCTAGCTATATGGCAAAAGAATATTGGTGAAACATAATATGGTATACACATAAAGTGGAAAACAGCCATAAGCATTAAATCATGTTGCAAAAAATATATTTTAACATTGAAAAAGACTCAATATATTTTTAATGTGAAATCTCATTATTGAATGGACTCATTATCTTTTCATAGGGCTTACTATAATTGTAATTATATAATTATATTTTTAATGAGAGGGAGGAAAATAATTCCTATCTTCTAAAAAGTTTTCTCAAACTGCAGTTCGATCCATGACTTACTTTTGCCCCTGAGGTTTTCTGTGGCATTAGGTGGTATTCTGGTAGACAACAATAATGCTGCTGCTGCTGCTAAGTCGCTTCAGTCGTGTCCGACTCTGTGCGACCCCATGGACGGCAGCCCACCAGGCTCCCCCCTCCCTGGGATTCTCCAGGCAAGAACACTGGAGTGGGTTGCCATTTCCTCCTCCAGTGCATGAAAGTGAAAAGTGAAAGTGAAGTCGCTCAGTCGTGTCTGACTCCTAGTGACCCCATGGACTGCAGCCTACCGGGCTCCTCCGTCCATGGGATTTTCCAGGCAAGAGTACTGGAGTGGGGTGCCATTGCCTTCTCCGAACAATAATGCTACATAACCACAAAATTTCACTGTAAAACAACAGTACATGTTCCTTTCTTTCTCCCATGACTGCAGGTCAGCTGAGTTTTGGGTGATTTAGCCTGGGCTCTGCTGTGATTGCTTCCTGGGGACAGCCTAGGTCAAGATCTGCTCCGCATGTCTTTCCTCTTCCTTGAACCAGCAGCTACCCAAAATACTATATTCTCCTTCTAAAAGATGAGAGCAAGGACATGTATATCCACTTGCACAGGCAGATTTGAAGTCTCTTCTGGCGCCGTGTCTGCTAACTTTCTATTGGCCAAAGCAAGTCACACAATCAAGGCCTGCATCAAGGGTCAGAAGCATCCCCTACCCACCATGACACCTTGGCAAAGATGCAGATATATAACACAGTTGGGGAGAAATAAAGAATTGGCACCAGTAATTCAGTCTGACATAGTTAGCCTTCCTCTCTTTTTAAACACCATCTTTTAGACTATTTACATTTACCTATTTTTCAATTAAGAAAGTATTATGTGTTCATTGTGGACAGTTTAAAAAATACAGAGCAACATAAAGGAAAAAGCTGTAAGGCCATAATGCTACCTTGCAGACACCCTTGATTGAACTTTTGACGTTATCTTTCCCAGCTAAAGCTTTGAATGACTTGAGTAGTAGATCAGAAGAAAAAGCAACCAATACCTTTTACGCAGGGCTGGCATTTCAACAACAGACCTAGAGTTTACCATGCCCATCACTGCCTGCATTTTTTTTTTTTGAGTCTGATGATGTTTTATATCTTCATGGCCCACAGCTTGCTAAATAGGCACCCAGAAGCATCATGTAAACATTGACTGAGCTTTGGAGCCCCCTGATGAGGAAAAAAAGCATTATTCAAATCGTTATACAGATTCTTAAACCAGAGCATGACTAAGTGGTAATGTGCCTGACAGTTCACAGCAAGGAAGCCGTAGAATGAAGGGCAGAACCTCGGAATTTTGACTCCTGCCTTTTTGCTGTGCGGATAATTGCCCTGAATTCTAGTCCTGCATTCCACAGCTGTGATGTCTGTGTATCACAGCCTTAACAGGCAGAAAATGAGGGAAGGCTTCTCTCTCTTATGCAGAGGTGTGTTTTTCAAAACATAACTTGGGTTGTTTGGAATATAAACCAAGAGGAAACTGTGCGTGTGCATCATGTGTGCGTTAAGTAAGATGTCAGCTTTGTAGACAGTATAAATGGAAACTCCTAAAACCGTTAGCATCATTGTATTCTATCTCGGGGAGAAACTGAGAGACTTTTCCTGCTTGGACGGTGGAAATCAGTTGAAGGTAATATCTGAAAATTTAAAAAAAAAAAAAAAAGCCATTTCAGAATGAGTTTTAGTTTAAGAGGGAAGGGAAAAACAAATCATACAATCCCAGAAAACATTCTTTCCTATAAAATGAACTTGAAGGATATTCTCTTCCAAGTGCTGTATAGGGTTTAATGGGTTTCTCATCCTAAAGGCCTCCTTAGCTTAGTGGGCAAGTCTGAGAAATTTTAGATAGAAGCACATTTACATAAAATATAGCTATGTTTATGTAGCCTTCCTGTTGTTGTTTAGTCAGTTGCTAAGTCCAGTCCAACTCTTCATGGCCCCATGGACTGTATCAGACTCCTCTGTCTGTGGGATTTTCCCAGGCAAGAATACTGGAGCGGGTTGCCATTTCCTTCCCCAGGGGATCTTCCTGACCCAGGGATTGAACCCACATCTCCTGCACTGGCAACCAGTTCGTTGCCTCTGAGCCACAGGGAAGCCCAGGTAGCCTTGGTATTCAGGAAGTATTGCGTCTGAACAGTCTCCTATGTGCTCTGAATTTTTTCATCTTTGTAATGCCATCGAAAGAATACCTATGTACAAATGGTGTATATTAGGATAATACCATGTGCTACAGCAAGCAAACCAAGGGATTTCTGGGGCTTAACACAGTAGTCATATATTTCTAGCTCATATAAGTTTTTTGGGTTATCAGGCAGCTCTCTCCTCTTGATGAGTTCATGCTCAGTTGTTCAATTGTGTCTGACTCTGTGCAACCCCTATGGACTGTAGCCCGCCAGGCTCCTCTGTCCATGGGATTTTCCAGGCAAGGATACTGGAGTGGGTTGCCATTTCCTCCTCCAGGGCATCTTCCTGGCCCAGGGATTGAACCCATGTCTTTTGCATCTCCTGCATTGGCAGGGGGATTCTTTACCACCATGCCACCTGGGAAGCACCTGTTGAGTCAGGGTCGTACATTCCTTCCACCTTCTGCTTTGTCTCTTCTTTTATGGCCTTGAGATACTCTGTTTCTAGCTGGTAGAAGTGGAACAAAAGAGAAGAAAAACCTTTCTGACTTTTTAGAAGTCCCATCCTGGAAGAGACACACTGTATTTCCATTCCCATTCATTTAACAAGATTCCCTTGCATAGGCAGAGACAAGGCTAAGAGTTAGTCACTCAGTCGTATCTGGCTCTTTGACTCTTTGTAGCCTGCCAGGCTCCTTGCCCTTGGAATTCTCCAGGTAGGAATACTGGAGCGGGTTGCCATTCCCTCCTCCAGGGGATCTTCCCCACCCAGGGGTTGAACCTGGGTCTCCTGCACTGCAGACAGATTCTTTACGGTCTGAACCACCAGGGAAGCCTGGGCTATTCGAGGCTAGTACTGGAATTAGGGGAGTGCTAGGAACTATGGACCTTGCTGGAACTGTTGTCTCCAAGGCCAGCTACACAAGAGGCAGGGGAGACTGAGAAATGGATTTTAATAAAGACATTGAGTGTGATTAACTTAGTTTTCAGTACATTAGTTCTGACATGCCTATGAGGCACGTTAAATTGGAATGTCTGGAAAGGATTGTGCGGTAACAGAAGCGGAGAGTCATATTTTGATGACGTGTGGATAAAACCTAGAGTGAATGAGCTTAGGAGCAAATGGCAGTGAAGGATGTTGGGGTAGCCGACGTGTTGATGAGCGTGCAGATAGCTCTTTTGAGAAGTCGCGCCGTGTAAGTGAGTAGAGAAAACGGGTGTGACCTGGAAGAATATGAGAGGCCAGAGGGGGCCGTCTTGATGTGGGAACCAGCCAAGTAGGTTTGTAAGGTGTTGAGAATGGTTCAGAAGAGATGACAGTTGGAGAGGTGAAGTGCTGTGAAAGCAGCCGGCAGGTATCCAGAGCATGTGTAAAACGGTTGGCCTTTGTAGAGAGAGAGGTGCTTCCTTCATCGTCATAGGAGGAAGGAGGAGAAAATGGACGCAAAAGCAGGTAGTTTAGGTACATCCATACCATGAAATGGGCTTCCCTGATGGTTCAGATGGTAAAAAATCTGACTGCAATACAAGAGACCTGGGTTCGATCCCTGGGTTGGGAAGATTCCCTGGAGGAGGGCATGGCAACCCACTCCAGTATTCTTGCTTGGAGAATTCCACGGACAGAGGAGCCTGGCAGGCTACAGTCCATGGGGTCAAAAAGAATCCTATGCAACTGAGCGAGCGACTAAGCACAGCACACACACCATGAAATACTACACAGCAATAAAAAGGAACAAACTACCAATTGTTTACTGAAAAAAACACACAACCTGAAAGTTGAGAATGATATTTTCTTCAGAGGACTTGCTGAGGACTTAAACCAGCCTCTCAGACTGCTCCAAAGAGGTAACGAAGAAGCCAGGATATTGAGGAGTTTTTGGAAACAACAACAACAAAATCAGGTAGCAGAGACATCAAAAGATTGGTGTTAATTCCAGAAAAGAACACATCAAGTTAATGCATTTGGCACTTGTCTGTGTCTGGGAAGATGCAAGATTCTGGGCTCGTTGAAATTATTCTTTTGAAGTGCACCTTAACTGTCTCGGGCCAGTATCCCCCTTCTCCACCCTGAATTCCCTCAGGGAGCACAGGTGGACGGCAGCTGCAGTGGCAGCTGGCTTGATGTCTGTAATCCTTCATTTACTGATATGGAAGGTGACATTCTTCATGCACATGATGCATGTGACAACCTGGGTGAATCTCCAGAGAATCATGCTGAGTTTAAAAAAAAAGAGAGAGAAAACAGAAGAAGGAAATGGCAGTCCACTCTAGTATTCTTGCCTGGAAGATACCGTGGACAGAAGAGCCTGGAGGGCTGCAGCCCATGGGGTCACATGACAGCACACGCGCATGAGAGGGGTGGAGGAAGAAGGGTTGATAGCAATAAACAGAGGTAGAAGTAAAAAAAAAAAAAGAGGTTACATTCTGTGTAGTTTCATTTCTATACGATATTCTTGAAATCGCAAAATGTAGACGTAGAGAACCAATTACCAATTAGAGGTTGATGAGACTTGAGCAGGTCATGGGAGGGAAGTAGGTGTGGCTATGAACTGGAAACATGAGGAATTCTGCAGTGGTGAAGAGGCTCTGTATCTTGACTGTATCAGTGTCATTATCCTGGCTGTGATTGTACACCACAGTTTTGTAAGATGCTACCGTTTTTTAAATTGGGGTGTAGTTGCTTTACATACAGTGTGTTAGTTTCTGCTGTACAAGGAAGTGAATCAGCTATGTGTATACATATATCCCTCCTTGGACCTCCCTCCCAGCCCTTTAGGTCATCACAGAGCATGGAGCTGAGGTCTCTGGGATTTACAGCAACTTCTCACTACTATTTCACGTATGTGCAGGGCAGGCGCAGAGATGTTACTGTTGAGGGACACTGGGTAAAGACTATCTGGGGTCTCTCTGCATTATTTCTTACAACTGCATGTGAACCTACAGTTACTTCAAAATAGCTTTAATTTTAAAATATGTCCTTTCCAGATAAGTGATTTTAATAAATTTTCTTTTCATAAAAAGCAGGTAGTTTAGTTGATTTAGCGGCTTTTCTTCTCAGTGCCTGATGAGAGATCTGGGTGGGTTTGGAGAGGGTTATATGGAACTGACAAGAGAAGCAAGTCTGAAATGGTCTCAGAGAATAGGAAGGGGAGCTATAAATGAAGTCGGATTTCTTGGAAGCACTGGCAGCCCATATAAGGTCTTCAATCATGAAAGTGAAGTCTGTGTACGTGTTTGAGGGAAAGTTTAAGGCACCAGGGAAATTTGTGAACTGGGAACATAGTCCCACGGAACATAGCAGAGAGGCCTGGGGCATGGTCACCCAGGAGAGCCATGGGGAGGGTGGAGGGAGCTGAGCTGTGTAAGAGTCAGGGAGGGGAGTTTTGCTGCCCAGCGTGGAATTTTCCAGGGGTAGAGCCAAAGCCCATGGGAGCTTGTGTGATAGTGCTCAGTAGACTGAACAGTGGGTAGGCTGTTCAACTTAACCAGCCTGTGAAGGATGACTGGTACGTTAATATGCTGAAATCTGGCAAGTTTTAAAATGTTTAAAGGGCAAAAGTCTTTACAGTTGTTGTGAATGATGTTCTCATGATGCTCTTGATTTGAGTTCTTGGCCGCTGGCCAACAGGGAAAGGACCCCAGATAATTCATACTTAAGATTATAGTGGCTTAAAAACATCCTGCTTCTATTTGTTTTACTATTTCTCAATACTTAAACATTTTCTACTTAAGGTAAGTCACTTCAGTCGTGTCCGACTCTGTGCGACCCCATAGACGGCAGCCCACCAGGCTCCCCTGTCCCTGGGATTCTCCAGGCAAGAACACTGGAGTGGGTTGCCATTTCCTTCTCCAATGCATGAAAGTGAAAAGTGAAAGTGAAGTTGCTGTCATGTCTGATTCTTAGCGACCCCATGGACTGCAGCCTACCAGGCTCCTCCGTCCATGGTATTTTCCAGGCAAGAGTAGAGGGCATATAACTGGGAGCTGGGATTCTCTTCAGTCGCTCTAGTGCTCTGTTTTAGAGCTTGTAACATTGTGTACTTCATCAACAATGGTTTATGAGGCTGCAGAGTATCTCTAACTATTTTTCTGAGTCCCTGAGCAATCAAAAGGCAAATCTATTAGCATCTTCCTTTTGGTGAGGGTGCATGATTCTCAGCCCTTACAAATCACTTGCTGGTAGTTCTATTTCTGGTTTCTTAAGGAACCTCCATTCTGTCCTGTATAGTGGGCTGGGGGTGGGTAGGAGGGAGGGAGGTCTACGAGGGAGAGGATGTATATACATATAGCTGATTACATATACCTATATACATACAGCTGATTCACTGAGTTGTACAGCAGAAACTAACACAGCATTGTAAAGCAATTACACTCTTTTTAAAAAACAAATAAACCAAAAATCACTTGCTGTCTTCATTGCCCCATGCCAGTTTGTCTGGATATTTTATTTTCTATCTAGGTGTTCTAACTGGAAGATGGTGATTTCGGTGTATGTTGTGTTTGCAGCCTCTCCATATCAGCGTAGGAAGCTCTCCTGAGACTCCCACTTAATGGGGCACACAGCTGTTAGCCCACTCCTTTGGCAGAAGCTGCCTCCCAGTGGCTGGCTGTCAGCGGCCTTCTGCTGCAGCTCATCATCCATGCAGATGGCCTACCCATGAGTCATTGCTCCTAGTGATGGGCATGGGGGGGAAGCATCACATGGCAGGTCCCAAGTCCTGCTTAGGGTCCCCATAGCAATTTATCTCTCTTCCAGTCTCTCTCCCAGTTATCTGTTTCTTTTTCTCCCTATCTCTCCCCATAATTTCTTGTGTTCAAGTGTGATTCTATAAATAATGGACTTTGGTTATTCCTGCTACCTGGGGGTTGCCAAGCTGCCACCTTGTTCAGAGCCAGGCTACAGAGTCCTATTTGAGGCTCAGTTTTCTCCCTCAGACATTTTGTACCGTTGACAGCATCACAGGAAGTGATGTCAGGCATGAGAGGAGAACCGAAGGAAGAGCCTACGTGAGGACTTGAGGACTCAAATGTGTTGCTTGTGTACCGAGAGTCAGATGAGAGCCTGAGCTATTTGCTTTTATGTGTGCAGAGGACTCCGGAGAGGACTGGCAGCCCTGCTCCATCAGCAAATCCAGCTCTTCAGAAGTCCTTTGTCGAGTTCTGTACCAGATAGAGTTTGAAGGACTTAAAATTAGTCCCAAGTGTTAAGAACAGATTGTTGCCAGAAGATCTGATTTCTCTTAAGTTTCTTGAAGTGCCTTCTGTGAGGCAAAAAGTAGCTTGGGCCTTAAATCATTGTGACATAGAATTCCAAGACTGCTAGCGTAGGAGCATCAGTTGCATACTGAGAGAGTTAAACTGTGATCACCTGCAAAATGTCATTCTGGGCCTTACTGGGTATGTTGGATGTGATCAAAAACAGTGACTGAAATTCTTCAAAGTAACCCCAAAAAAGAGAGCGCCTAGTGGTCATTTGAAGTTTTTGCTGGCATTATTTTAAAGGTTGTATGTGTCCAAATGTATTTATATCAGGAAGTTCTCTATACCAATTAGACTAATGAAGAAAATTAACAGAAACTAACCAAAGATGTATGAACTAGGTTTCCCAAAGCTGTTTATCTCTCTCCCAATTCCTCTCCCCGTTTTCACTCTCTGTCTTTCCCCCTTATTTCTTATAGTCAAGTGTGATTCTGTAAATGATGGACTTTGGTTATTCCTGATTGAAAAAATGAATTTATTGAATCCATATATCAAAAATTTAAGTTGCTTGTTCTTAAAAATTTTTTTAGAATAGAAAGTTGATTTCAGATTTTTTATTGAGGGATTGAATTTTTTGAAGGGGTATAATCATATTCCCTTTTTTCTCCCCAGTTTTTTTTTTTTTCCAGTGCTCCTCTGAGAATCTGTTTAACTGATAGAGTGGACTGAGGCCTGGGCATGGCTGGACATGGTTTTCCTCTCCTTCATGCTCTGTGTACTTGTAGGTTCTGAGAAGCATGCTGATTCCAAGTTTGGAATATATATATATACACACACACACAACTTGGATATATGTTTTGTATGTATATTGTTTTTAAGAGGTGAAGTGATTAGACCCCTGTGACTCTTCAGCATATATGAGCAAGTCACAGAAGTTGAATGAATTGTGTTAGTTAAGAATATGAAATTATGAATTTAAATAATGGAAAATTAGTATTGATTATTAAATCCCACATACAGCACTCTTTGAATCAGGGGGAGGTAAGGTTGGGAAAGGCAAAGAAATGGTGGGTGCTGCCATTCCCCGCCACACTGGCACCCAGGTGCGAAGCTGACTCTCGCGGTGATGCTTTCTTACACACAATCTAACTTCAGTGCCGCAGCATGAAGGTGCGTGTGGGTGCTGCAATCAGTAAATTCGGCACAGGTAAGTCCTCTGGAAAACACGGACATGGTAATAGGCTATAATACAGTAGTGACTAGGGGAGACACAGATATGAAGGAGAATGGAATGCCTGACTCACACTGAACGGGGTGTAAAGACGGGGAAGCAAGTGACTTGTCTGGCTGGGGAGTGTCTCAACATCTGTGCTGATTTTTCAAGGTGTGATGAGAAGGGCCTGAAATGGGTGTCTGAGGCTTAGATTCTTGTCCCATGTCAACTGCTCAGTAGCTGTGGCTTCATTTCTGGTTCTCAGTCTTCTTTGTAAAATAAGCACATTGAACCAGATACTTTCAAGGTCCCTTGGAGTTTAAGTAGTAAATGCCTTTAACTCGCAAGATGAGGAGTAGCGGGAGTCTTTGCAGACACTGGTTTGCTTCATTTTCTCACTTCACACTTATATCCTGGCTCCACTGTTGAGCGGGGAAGCCCGCCTCCTTCCCTGGATGGCAGTTATGTTCTGTCCTCTGAGACCGAGCACACCAGGCCATCCATCTCCTATTTAAAACTCATTTTCATGGGCTAATCAAAGATCAAGAATGTAGACTTATTTTTAACTTCCTGGATGGAAACTGAAAATGAAGCTGACTTTTTGTCATCTCCACAGGAACAAGAGTAGGCAAAGAAATGCAAATGCCACCAACCGGGATGTTTAAAGATTGATAAAAATTAGTGTTTCTGATGTATTAATGACCCTGGTGGTGGTAGCCTGCATTTGTCATTGTCATGTTCTGTTGTCATTCAAGGACTTAATCAATGCATATTGTCAGGGCTAAATTTATTTTCTTGTGTCTGCCTAGCAAGATCATTTCTCTGGTTTTTGACAGTACTGTCTCAGGCCCCTGCATCCCACCAAGGCCTGAAGGGACAGCTGAAAGTAAGCCTCCTTGTTCTTTAACTCCTTGCTGACTTGATCCCTGGGGGGTAAAACTTTTGAAAAGAGAAAACAGTACCATTTAAAAGTCTGTTTCTCTTTTTCTGAATAAGAACACAGGTGGAGTCCTTACCACTGCACCAAATTAGGCTTGAAAAAGAATTTGTTTAAGGTCCCTTAACTCCCAGTTTACAAGTCCCTGTAAAGGAGACTTAGGCGTTCGCATGCACACGTGTACACACAGCATCGCATCCTTAGTTTTTATTTAGTGCTACATGATGTAAGATGCACCTGCAATTTTGCCCTAAAGTACTCTAGACAACATTGAGAATTACGTATGCCATTGCCCTTTTATTAAAACCTCAGAAACAAATTGCTCTAAGCTCAGAACAAGGAAAAGGGGGTTAACTTGGTCTAATAAATTTGAATTATTTCTTTTGCTGAGTAGTGAGAGTTGGGTTTCTTACTGTGCTTCTCTCTCTGTTTTGGTTGCCAGAAATCTCAGTGCAAAGTATTTTTATTGTTTTGTTTTCACTCCATTTTGCTAGCTTTTGTCTGCACAGGTATGTATAAATAATGGAAAAATAATGGTAGGTGATACATGCACAGACCTGGAGCAATGAGACCTCCATCTCCAGTGTACAAAACAGGGAGATGAAGCTCACAATTCTTTGTTACATTCACATTCCATTTCAAACCCCTTCACATCACTTTCACAGCTACACTCTCACTCTATCTTTTCTGTTACCATCTCACATTGTTCTTTTCTTCCAGGATGGATCACTTTTAATTTTCTTTTATTTGTGTACCTATCGTCCCTTTTACTACTTAATAGATGCCTTTTCCTGTACCCTCATAAAAAGCCTCCTGCCAAAAAGCCATTGCCAATCCTAAGTGCTCAGGAAATAGGGTCACCAGATAAAATACATGACATTCAGTTAAATTTTAATTTCAGAGAGACAAGGAATAATATTTTTAGCACAGAGGTGGCCAGTGTAACATTTGGAGTATGCATATTCAGATTTATTTGAATTCCAGTTTATTTAGGCATCCTATATTTTTCTAAAATCTGGTAACTCTATCAGTAACTACAGCGAGGGTCTGTTCTGAGGCTTTTATGAGAGATGTTGTCTCATAGGTACATGCATGGTAGAAGGGGCAAGAGCCTGGGGCCTTACACACAGACATTAGTACTCTATCCTTTCTCATGCCCCACTTCCCTTCCTTTATTTGGAGACAGGTCACTTGGAGACAGGACCAGCTTTGTAGACAACCATAGGTAGATCTGAGGTGTCAGTGTGTGAAAGTCTGTGTGTATATGCTCACTGCCAATCTTTCAGCAGGCACAGTGTTCTCTGTGAACTCAAACAGCAGGAAGTTAAATGCATTTAATGAATGACTGGAAGAAAATGATCAGGCTCTCAGTCTTGAGAGATGACAATTTGGAGGATGATTGGAACAACCAAATGGCTACCTGAGCCCCAGAGCACAGATTTCCTCATAAGCATGACTGAATTCCCTAAAAAGGAATGTTAAATAGCCTAGTGATACTGTTACTTTAAGACATGAAGCACTGACCCTGGAATTCAGGGCTGAATTTGCCTGAAGTTCGTAATGTCACCTGAACTTTCAAAAGTCAGGGGCTAAATAATTGGCTAGAAATATAAAGCCTGAATTCCAACCCTACACTGCTCATTAATTTCCAAGCAGTGCTTGAAGCATTCATGAGGCTAATCCTGGCTTAAATTTCTTTCTTCTTAAAAACAAGGGCAATGCCATATTTCGCAAGGCACTTAAGTGACTTTGTTAGAATTTAATTCGGGGTGCAGGGCTATAGTTTGGATAACCGGGTTTCCTGAATCCTATCGCTTTTAAACCAGGTAGAATAGACATTCACTTTCCTAGTAGGGGTTACAGAGTCCAGGGGTCCCCAACCTCCAGGATCTAAATCCTGATGATCTGAGGTGGATCTGGTGTGATAATAGTAGAAATGAAGTACACAGCAAATATAATGCACTTGAATCATCTCGAAACCATCTCCCCAACCTCACAGCAGTCTGTGGAAAAGCTGTCTTCCTCGAAACCAGTCCCTGGTGCCAAAAAGGTTGGGGAAGACTGATTAGTCCTTGATTGAGATCGCCCATCCCAGAAACAGGGCATTTTAATAAATTGTCATTTGAAAGTGCTGGCCGAGATCTACTATGCATTATTTGGGGGGAAATTTTACAGCTGTGTCTTAGATTTTCTGTTTATTCATTAACCATTATCAACAAAGATTTCTTAAGACAAGAATAGTATATTCTTTAGGAAGCATACATAGACATTCAGGAGGAGGAATTTGAATTCTGTTTGGAAGAAAAGCCAACATAAAACTAGACACTGTTCCAAAGAAATATATTTGGAAATCCACTGGTGAGTGAATTAGATTGAATATAAATGTTTCCTTATAAAAATATAGAACTTGTTATGAAATTTGGACGTGTCTGGAAGTTTTTGCTTAGATTGTCATATGGAGTTTATTTTCTCTCTGTGGCTGCCTTTGTTCTTTTTGTTTCTCTTGGAAAGCTCTCGATCCCCAATTCCTCCTTGGCCTCTGTCATAACTGTTTAGATGTAGGGCAGTTGTCAGAATGTTTACCATCTCAGGATGCCAGTGACATTTGGGTGCGTCAATCAAAGCATCCTAGCATGCAAAGGAATGTTACTGAGTAGGATTCGTAATTTCTCCAAAAAGTAAGTTACTGACTACAAACTGTTCTCATGTGTACTCAGGTTCATCAGTTTGCTTTGGAAACAGACAGTATTTTGTGGTGGTGTCAGATCCTTTTGGAGAAGGGTTTTAGAAGAGAATATCAAAGCCAGGAGAAGTGACACGATGTTTTTGTATCGTTTTAATGCTGCTGAGCCTTTTCACTATTGTTATGGTTACAAAACAAACAGCTGAACCATAGTTGAATATTTGAGGCAATGTTGTTCAGTCGCGCCTGCTTCTTTGCAACCCCATAGACTGCAGGCTTCCCTGTCCTTCACCGTCTCCTGGAGTTTGCCCAAACTCATGTCCATCGAATTGGTGATGCCATCCTCTATCGTCCCCTTCTCTTCCTGCCTTCAGTCTTTCCCGGCATCAGGGTCTTTTCCTATTTGAGGCAATAGGGATTTAAACAAAGATGGAAAAATCTGAACCTTGGGAGAAATATAAATGAGAGACAGAATGGAGAGTTAATATGCACAGACATAAGTATGTGATTCTGTAAAAAGTTTAGTAGGTTCTGTGTACTAGGTGCAAGTGGGACTACAAAGACAGATGAGATATGTTTCCAGCTGACACTGAGTTTCCAGTGGAGGAAAGCATATTGTGTACAGAAATAAAGGGCATTCTATACACAGGCAGCCCCATAGAAGCAGGTGGCTGATGGGGGAAGGTAAGGCGAGAAGTGCCCCGGTTGTGGATTCAATGCCAATAATACCAAAATGGGTAAAGCATCTTGGAGGGGACCCTAGCCAGCACTGAATACACCGTGTGTGTGCTCAACACCGCACTGGGCACTTGACACGTGTTACCTACAATCATCCCCACCTGAGGGGATGGACAGGGAAGCTCAGAGAGGGAAAGTCATTCATCAAGGGTTTCCAGCGAATAAATGGTGAAACCAGGGTGCAAATCCCTGCCTGACTGGTTTCCAGCTCTGTGCTCTTGAGCTCACTTGGTGAATGAAATAAGAGCCATGTATCCCAAAGGGCCTTGAGCTGGAGAATTTTTGATCCAGTTTGAGGATGACACTGAGGAGGAGTGCCCTTCGCAGGAAGAGTTGTTTAGCAACGGAAAGTAGAGAGGGTAATAAGCCATTGTTTATTGTGGGCCTTCTGTTTGCCAGATGGTATGACAGGCTCTCAATTTACATTCTGTGTCCTCACAGTCACCCCAAGATGTTGGTCAGTCATGTCCATTTTAAAGAGCATTTATGGCAACTTGAGGCTTAAGAAGTTAACAAGGTCACGCAGCTACTGCGTGGCAGTAGTCAGGCTTTGAATTTTAGATTTTAGCTTTATGGCTGGGGCCAAAGGCTAGTGGATTTGAATTCAGCCATTTCATTTCATGAGTTTAAAAATTGAAAGTACAGTTGACCCTCAAACAATGAAGCGGTTGAGCATGCCTACCCTCTGCGAAGTCAAAAAGCCTCATGGAACTTAAAGCCAACCATCTCTAACTATGGTTCCCTCCAGCCATGGTTCCATATCTGCAGATTGAACCCTTCACAGTTTGGGCAGAACTGCAATGTTGACCACTGAAAAAAATCCACAAGTAAGTGGAACTGTGCCGTTCCAGCCTGTGTTGTTCAAGGGTCAGTTGTCTTTCCGGGATCCAGAGCAGGCAGCCAACATGTTCGAATGGAATGAAATTTTGGAAAGGGTTGGACTAACTGGTTGAGAAGCCAGAGTATGACAGGGGAGGAGGAGATGGCTCTTATGACTTTGATTATTATTTTAAAAAGATGCTGGTCCTCCAGGAGGGTTTAGAAAGGTGTAGAGAATGCAGAGGAGGGTGAGGAAGAAGAAAGACGAAGAGAGCACCGGGAGCTGACAAGTAGTTTAACAGCTGCTCCACATATCCGCAAAATGACTCTGAGAAAAAATGGTTCTATTTATTTGCCGTTTCCTTCCATATATCTTCCCAACAGCATTCATCAATATCTGTCATTTCCCAGGAGGTTTAGACATGTCTAGCAATTCATTCTGCTGAATTATATTTCAATACGAGGATGGAGGGAGGCTAGATTGCAGATGTTCACTCTGACCTGTGCCCGGCGTCACTTAGACACCATCCCCTCGCGGCTCCCGGGTGCCCTCACTCACACAGACACTGCAGGCAACGCTGCTTGATGTCAGATTCGTATTGCCATGTTCTCATTAGGGTAGCTCTATTTAATACTTCCTTTAAAATCAATTTTAAGTTGTCACGTTAGCCTTTGGTCTGTACAGCTAGAGCTTAGAGTCAAACCATTATGTATTTTTTGATAGCAATTTTATATCCAGACGATCACCCCGTGAAAGGTGCAAGGAGTCGCTGGTGAGGGCTGGTTGTCATTGCAGAATGGGAGAATTTACTGGGTGTTGGTCCATCAAACGGAGAAGGCAATGGCACCCCACTCCAGTACTCTTGCCTGGAAAATCCCATGGATGGAGGAGCCTGGTGGGCTGCAGTCCATGGGGTCACTAAGAGTCGGCACGACTGAGCAGCTTCACTTTCACTTTTCACTTTCATACATCGGAGAAGGAAATGGCAACCCACTCCAGTGTTCTTCCCTGGAGAATCCCAGGGATGGGGGAGCCTGGTGGGCTGCCGTCTCTGGGGTTGCACAGAGTTGGAAACGACGGAAGCGACTTAGCAGCAGGTCCATCAAAAGGCAGCAGTCAAGTACTAAAAACAATAGGAACACCAAAGCTTACTAAGCTCTGTTTCGTGTATTAACTCACATGATCCAAATAGCTTCCCTTATTAGAATTTGGTGATCTCACTAGATGAGAAGAAATATTTCTTCTTTCAGAACAAGTTAGGGGAAAAGAAAAGAGGCCAAATATATTTCTCTTTAAGTGTAGATCTGAATTGTTTCCACTTAAAAATAGACCACGTGTTGGCATTTTTGCCCTTTTGCCATTCAATGGCAAGGGTAACAGGGGATCTCTCTGTGACTGGGGGTGAAAAGACCACTGTACTGTTGAGTCATCTTGACACATTTTCCAAAGTTACTTTTGACTAAAAACTGCAGTCGGCAGTGGCAGTGGCAGCTTGAGTTGCTGCTCCATAGCCTTGTGGTTTGTCCAGGGGCTTGGATTTCCATAGATGTGTGTTGTTCTGGTATTTTTCTGCGGTCCCTAGCTCACTCAGGGTATGGAATTAGGCTGTAGAGACGCCTTGACATATTTGTCATGGACCCAGTCAGTCTGGGCTTGCTCTATCCGTTCGCATCTCTACTTGCTGTGCTTGCTGCAAGCTTCCTTTTGAAGTGTCCCCCTAACTTTGTCAGGTTTCTCAGGTGGTGCTAGCGGTAAAGAACCTGCCTGCCAATGCAGGAGATGTGGAGGACACAGGTTCTGTCCCTGGGTCAGGAAGATCCCCTGGAGCAGGGCATGGCTCATCTACTCCAGTATTCTTGCCTGGAGAATCCCAGGGACAGAGGAACCTGGCAGGCTACAGTCCATAGCATCACAAAGAGTCAGACATGAGTGAAGCAACTTAGCATACATGCACCTTGTCACCTCATCAGGCCCATGTGGTTAGTAATTCTGCCTTGCATTTCGTGTTTAATACAGAATGCTGCTGATAATATTCTAAGAAGTGAAATTGGGCATCTCTGGTGGGGTTGAGTCTTAGTAGCAAAACAGGAGTTGACTGCTGCATTGGGAGATTAATTTGAATCAGACCTTGATACCCCATTGGCATCACGGTGCTGTGACAACCAGCCCCCCCAAAAGTATGTGTTCTCTCTTCGTTTGGCTTTCAGTTCCTGTCAGTGGATATCCCTGGCTAGTAGGCAGTGATGTCTTCAAGGACTTGGGGTCATGCCTATGCTTTAGACTTTTCTTGTGTGAGTCAACACACACTTTTTTTTCTTTTTTTAAGGCTAGAATAGCAGCTCAATATAGGAGTCAGTGAACTTCAGCCCTCCCTGGTCACAAGTCTGTTGGTTTCTCAAATTATATTTATTTATGCCATTAAGAAGAATGATTTAGCAGCATTGTCAGTGCTGTCTAGGTATAGTTATTCTTTTGCAGTGGGGACAAGAAATTGGAAGTCAGTCACCCATGTGAGAGGGAAGATGAAAGAGACCGTGTCTCTGTGTTGCAGCAGCCCAGCTGAAGATGAATAAAGGGAGCCTGTAATTGCCTGTGAGCACAACAGCCACTATGATGCAGGAACCGATGTTTAGGGCTGAGCAATGGGGCATGAAAGAGGAATATCCTGATGATGATGGAGTGCACTGTAGGGCGATGGCTGCTGACTCGCAGACTCTGTCCAGGTACTGTCGGTGTCTTAGCACGCTCTTTAAGCTCTCTCCGTTTTGAAAGTTTGGAGAGGTCTTGAAAAACTCAGTTCCTCTGACTAGTAAATGATTTGGAGGGCTTAAGTATAATTTGAGTATAATTTGTGAAAGCAGGTCCTGATGCAGTTCACAGTAGATACCTTCTTTTGGACAACAAAAGGACGCCCTCATTTTTTCCTATATATGGTATGATAGTTTTAGCTAGGCAAGGGAGGGTGTGTATGTATATGTGTATGGAAATATATGTAACAAAACTTGCTATTTTAACCTTTCGTACTTTAGAGTACATTAAGTATACAATTCAGTGGCATTATTAAGTACTTTCGTATTGTTGTGCAACAATCACCACTATCCATCTCCAGAAATTTTTCATCAAATTGAAACTCTGTACTCATTAAACAATAATGCTTCATTCCCTGCCGCACCCCTCCCCCAGCCCTCCAGTAACCACTGTTAAACTGTGTATCTCAATGAATTTGCGGAGAAGGCAATGGCACCCCACTCCAAGTACTCTTGCCTGGAAAATCCCATGGATGGAGGAGCCTGGTAGGCTACAGTCCATGGGGTCGATAAGAGTCGGACACAACTGAGCGACTTCACTTTCACTTTTCACTTTCATGCATTGGAGAAGGAAATGGCAACCCACTCCAGTGTTCTTTCCTGGAGAATCCCTGCTGTCTATGGGGTCGCACAGAGTCGGACACGACTGAAGTGACTTTGCAATGAATTTGACTATTCCAGGGACCTCAAATAAGTGGAATCATATGATATGTTACAATATGTGTTCTTTTGTATCTGGCCTATTTTACTTAGCATGTTTTAAGCTTCCTCCATGTTGTAGAATGTGTCAGTTTCTCTCCTTTCAAAGGCTAAATCATAATCCATTGTTTGTATATGCTACATTTGGTCATCCATCCATCCATCCATCCATAGACATTAGGGTTGTCTTCACCTTTGGGCTAGTGTGAATGATACAGACTTCTGTTTTGAGTCCTTCCGTTCACTTTTTGTGTGTATATACCCCAAAGTGGAATTAGCAAGGGAGGTCTCAGTAGGCAGCCGGGGGTGAAGTGGTAGATGTGAACTTTCTGGGGACTGCTGTGGAGCTTCTGTAGATGCTGGTGACAGCAGAGCCTGCTGACAGCCCAAAAAAGAAAGCTGATGGATGAGAGACGGGAGCCTGTGGCCCCATCTGCATGCTTGTGGCACCAGCACCGTGCCAGCTGCCCACTCTTCTTTTTGTCCCAGCTCTTGCCTCTGTAATGCTCGCCCCATTCTCCATTCCTCCCTTCTGTGGCTCCCCTGCCCCTCACCAAAACCCTTGAGAGCAACACACGGGCCACCCTAGCTTCCCTTTCTTCCTGGTGGCTACCTTAGAGGGATGGTCAAACTTTGCCAGCATTCTTATATATAACTGAGCACCAGAAGCCATTTCTCAAGACTGCTTTGTTATATAGAGTTCCTAGGTCTATTTTCCCTTTACTGTCCTATTTGTAGTCAAGAGAAGTAACCCAAAATGTAAGACCATAGCCTGACTGCTAAATCTGTATTGCATTTCAGGTGATACGGAACTTACTTGAGGCTTTTAAATCTAGGCAGATACCATTATTCTCTGATACCAAAGTAGGTTTCCAGAGGCTATATTTAATTCTTTATATAGCTGTTCTGCTGAATTTGTTGCTGACCTGATATTTTCCTACTTCAGAGGGATACTTGAAGCATACATCTTTGAAAGCATGCATCTCATGTTTGAGGACATGTGTTTATGGAGGTCTTGCTTCTTGTTGGTTTTTTTTTTTTTTAATTCAGGATGAAAACAAAGGAAAACTCATGCCAGGAAAAAGACCATATGTAACCTAGATAGAACCAGGTACAATCTGAGCCTTAGTAATGTACTTATTTTTGTACATAACCTTAAAAGTTTGCAGATCTTTCTACTCTGTTGAGTAAAGACCCTGTGACCAGAACAGTGACAATAATCAGTATAAAAACTCCATTCCAATAACCCATACCTCTGTGGTTGAAGCTGGACAAATTCTTGTTTCACTCTGACCCACAGATTTCAGCTTTAATATGGACCTGTCTTTATTGCCTCTAAATTTCTAGTTATGTCAGTTGCTGCTACTGCTGCTGCTAAGTCGCTTCAGTCGTGTCTGACTCTGTGTGACCCCATAGATGGCAGCCCATCAGGCTCCTCCGTCCCTGGGATTCTCCAGGCAAGAACACTGGAGTGGGTTGCCATTTCCTTCTCCAATGCAGGGAAGTGAAAAGTGAAAATGAAGTTGCTCAGTCGTGTCCAACTCTTAGCGATCCCATGGACTGCGGCCCACCAGGCTCCTCCGTCCATGGGATTTTTCAGGCAAGAGTACTGGAGTGGGGTGCCATTGCCTTCTCCGTATTATGTCAGTAGACAGTACCTAATAAAGGTTTTAATAAGCATATTGGAATTTTAGCAATGTGTTTCCAAAAAACACAAAGCTGATCAAAGTTCCAGTTGTAACAACAAGCTTGATACAGCATTCAAACAGAGCAGCCAGATTGCTAGGCAAGCTCACCTCTCCTACAACAGAGTGGGAATGGTATTATCCATTAATTTCCACCCTGTGCAGCTGAATAATGCATTGACAGATGCTAATTTTCTTAAATCGTAGGCAGCAAATGATGCATGAATACAGCAGCAACACACTTTGCAGAGGCTCTTGGTAGTCATCAGAAAGAAAATTTGTTATAAAGTTTGATGTAATCACTATCAACTATGGCACAATGTTGATGCCTTCTAATGACTGCCTTAAACCCATCTGTTGTTCTCTTTTCCCTATTAACACTAATGGGGGTCCAGGCAGGAATAAAATACTCCAAGTGTTGTGCTACCAGACCCTCCAATTTGTAACATTCCTTGATTCCTAGGATGAGACTAGGAATAACATCTAAAATCTTACCTACGACAGGATAATAAACATTATGTAAATGCTTCCTAATGTAATTATTTGTTCCAGTGGATTAACAAAATTTTATTTCTTGTTCACCTTGCCATCCCTCATGTGTTGCATAGCTTTTTGTGCTTATTTTTTTAAGTTTATTGAATGTTTATTATATGATGTGTTTTCTTTTTTTGATTTTAGCACCACCCTATAAGTTTACCCCGGTTTTACAGCTGAGGAACCTGAGGCTTGAACAAGGTCGTGAATAAGTGATGGAATCAGTTTGGGGGGTCAGATTGGGCAATCAGCATTTTTGTATGTAAAAAATTTTTGTCTTGCCATAAAATATGAATTCTCACATATTTAATATGGTATGTGCATACATGCTCAGTTGTGACTGACTCTATGAATCCATGGGTTGAAGCCCACCAGGATCCTCTGTCCCTGGAATTTTTCAGGCAGGAATACTGGAGTGGGTTGCCATTTCCTCCTGCAGAGGATCTTCCTGACCCAGGGATCGAACCTGTGTCTCCTGTGTCTCCTGCATTGGCAGGTGGATTCTTCACCACTGTACCACCTGGGAAGCCCATTTAATATGTTAACATATTTCCATTTATTTCAATAGTTAATATATTGCAATATATTAATACATATTTCAATTGTTATTATATATCAGTAGTTATAAACCAGTGGGCGCTTGTGAAGTGCATGCCTAAGGAAAGATATGGGGGTTCTTTTATAAGGAACAGACCTGCTGGGCAGAATACCAGGCACAATGTTACTTCTGCTGCAGGGTTACCAGCCACTTGGGCCACAGTCCTCATGAATCTTGGAGAGATGAAGCTGGAGTCCCCATACATGCAGCCCGTAGAGGAAAATCTACAGTTTGGTTTCTGTCTTTTCATTGTCTTCATGTGTTTTTTGGGAAAGAAGTGTCCACTTGTTCTTTCATCATTCAACAAATATTGAATGAGTATCTGCTATGACCAATTACTGTGCTACCGCAAAATATCAAACATGGTCTCTGTTTTTATTGAGCTTCATTACTATGTGACTATGCATGCCCATCCTAACAAAAAGGTGTGTATCTTATGTGTTGATAACTAGTCTAATCCGTGTACTGAAGAAGTAATACAATGTGAGTTGGTTCAGCTGTTTGACTTTTAAAGACATACACATATATATGAGTTCAAGGTTGATGTAAATTGCTTATTGAACCTACACTGACATTAATGTCTGGCTTTATGCAAATGGATACCATCATCTGTCCTGTGGATACAGCTGGATGAACACCAGTAGCTTTAGAGACAGAGAAGCTGGGAGAAAAGGGCACCAGCCCCATTTCACCTTGAAAGACTTCCAGCTCCTCCTTTTGTCGGTCATGATCTTCGTAGACACTTTCCTAGTGCATTCCTATATCACTTTCCATATTAGCTATTTTAACAGTACATTTCTAAATGCACATGTTCATTTCTACAATGCTGAGGATGCTTTGTGTGTTTATATATATATCCTCAACTCCTCAACATAGTAACAAGACCCTTCCTCTTGCCCTACAAATTCTGGAGATGAAGAGACTTACCTGGGTTTATGTGGGAACTTCGAATCAAAACTTAAAACTGAATCTCCCCACTTGAAACAATCTGCTTCCAGCTGCTATACAATATAATTGTAATGTACGGCTGAAATGGTATATAAGGATTTCTACAGAAGCACTGCCATTCTGCCCACTATTCACACTGCCCTCTTTTTATCCCCAACAGGCAGGTATCTCCTTCCAAACCCCGCTGCGGGGCAAGCCTGGGCCACCTCTGCGGAGACGTCCAACCTCATGCGCATGCGCAGCCAGGCCCTGGGCCAGTCGGCGCCCTCGCTCACCGCCAGCCTGGTGAGTTGTCATCGGGCTCTGTCTGTGGTCGGTTAGCTTTGCTCTGTGTCACCACCAATGTAGGGACGTCTAAATTTATTGAGTTTATTGTTCTAGATTTGAACTTAAATCTACATTTAATGTTAAGCACAGACTTGACACTGAAATTTTTTGTTTCCAGTGTGCTGGTTTTTACCAGATTCTCCCCTTCAACCTAAGTTGGAATATTTTTGTAAACTTAACTCTGTTTCAACTTTTCCCTCGAAAGAAATGAAAATGGTTCTCAGCTTTTTTAAAGTAAAAAACTTATTTGAAAATAATTTCAAACTTATAGGAAAGTTGCACGAATAAGACAAATACATACAGCACCAGCTGATCCTTTGCCTGGGTTTAAGTATTAACTCTTGCCTATTTGCTGTACTGATTTCTCTCTCCGTGTATATGCATATACATTCGCATATAATGTTTTGAACTCTTTGAGAATAGGTTATATATATCATGGCCTTTTGTTATCACAGGTAACTTCATTAAATTTATGCATGAAAGAAGTCTTTTATCTGCTCTGCCATCTGTATTTCATTTTTATCAATTGGCCCAATAACGTCCTCTATAGTATTTTCCCTCCTTCAGTAGAGGATCCAGTCTGGGGTCATGTCTTGTATTTAATTATCCTTTAATCTGGAAACTCTCCCCAGTGTTTCTTTGCCTTTTATGACGCTGAGTTTTGAAGACTAAGTGACATCCCCACCCCATTTTTTAAAGGAATATTCCTCGTATGACAGTGTCTGGTATGTCTGATGTTTTCTTACAGTGAGTTTTGGGTTTTGCATCCCAGCCCAGAATGTGACACTGGTGATGTTGTATCCTTTCAGGTCATGCCATGGGCAGGTGATGATATGTCCATCTGCCCATCATTATGATGTTAATTTTTTTCACCCAGACAAGGCATTGGCCAGTTTCTCCACAGTTAGAACTTTTCTCTTGCAGTCAATAAGCCTTTGGCAGGGAGACACTTTGAGGCTATCCAAGCATGTTTCTTCTTATCAAAAATTTCCTTTGGATTCCATATTCATTGGTAATTCTTGCCTGGATCCTTCTCTTCTAGAATCATTGAAAATGGTTATTATTTTCAGCTCCAGCACTCTCTCTACACCTACACGTTGGCACATGGCATAAATATTTATGATTTGTTAGCAGCATGGGCTTCTGCTGCTGAGTCACTTCAGTCGTGTCCGACTCTGTGCCACCCCATAGACGGCAGCCCACCAGGCTCCCGTCCCTGGGATTCTCCAGGCAAGAACACTGGAGTGGGTTGCCATTTCCTTCTCCAATGCCTGAAAGTGAAAAGTGAAAGTGAAGTCGCTCAGTTGTGTCCGACCCTCAGTGACCCCATGGACTCCTACATGCCTTAAAAAAAAAAAAAAATAGGCTTTTATTTTTAACCATGATGCTTACGAGAATTTTGTTTTCCAGTGGGCCCATTACTTTTCAACTTTAACCTTTGGCACAGCCTAGAGGTCTATACAGGTTGCTTTTGTATTGGTGGTGGGGTTATATGGTATTGGAATAGATTTTGAAATATCTTTTACTGATGGTGATGCAAATGATATGTCAGTGCCTTATAATTTTATACATTGATAATAAATCATGAGATATTTGAAAATCGTTCAGTAATGTAGAGAGATCTGATTTAGGTCTAACCTCTAATCCTGCTTTTGTCGTTAGGTAGCTATATACGTTTAAGCATATTGCTTAGTTTCTTAGATTTTATTAGCTCTTCAGCAAACTGTGAGACGAAACAACCTATTAAACAGTCTCTGGAATTCAGCGTTGAAACTCACTGTTTCTAGTTTCAGAATCATAAAACTTCTGAACATACTGGATAGTTATCCCTGAAAAGTTTCTTTGAGGATATTTTATGACTTCAAAATTGACTATGGTCTTTAAATCAAAATGTATCTTTTACTTCTCAGGAAAATTTGGGGGCTTATTTTTAAAGGTTCAGTTAAATGATGCATTTTAGCATTTTCCCCCATCCCATCCCCGAGTTCAATTACTTTTCCTTCTTGAGAAATTTTATTAAAAGCTTATTTTACTTTCGTAAGCATTTACTTTTTGAGGAAAGAAGAAAATTCCTAGCAATCAGTGATTTTATTTTTTTTAAACAGAAGTGCTTTGGGGGCCACTACAATATTATTCTTACACATAAATAGGTAATCCTGTATGTTTATTGCCAAGCAAATCGTTCTAATTAAAACAACACTGCCACAAAGTAATGTGTCTAATACTGGTAGTTATGTACTCAGACTAGAAACTGATTGATTGATTGATTGATGAAACACATGTCTGGTGACCTAAGATATTTGGAAATAAGATACAAAACCAAGGAGAAGAGCATTCTTATCAGAGAGTCACTTGTCAGCTTATTTACCCTGCAAGTATTTATAGGGTTTAGGAGCAAGACTAGAGAAAATGTTAAAATACCGTGAAAAGCAAACTTAAAATAGTACCTGGCACCTAGCAAGCCTCAAATATTAGCCAGCGTAAAAATCACATGTGGCATCAAAGCCAGATGGTGACTGACCATTTACTACTAGAGAGTGAAGGTTTAAAATATCACCCTCGTCATATCTTTACTTCAGAGGTTTCCTTGCTTCCTAATTGTTGTCTAAGGAAAACCATTTGCAGGCTGTTTGACCATGTCTTCTGTCCCCCACCTTCTGGCATTTCATGAGCAGGAGCAGCTGGAGGAGAGCTGCCAGGCAGAGCACTGCCTTGATTTCCTCATTGTTCGGCAGCAATTTGCTCAGGTTTCTCTGCCATGTCACTTATTTCAGTATGTCACTCAGTATACTTTCATGACTTTGCCTTTTTTTTGTGCCCTTTGCAGAGTCATTCAAGTTAGTCTATGTTTCTTGGATTGGCATATATCTAAATTATGCTGATTACACCTAACAGATTTGATAGAGAATGATGCTGGGGGAGTATTAATGTATATCTATTAGACCTTTTTCTTTTTCCTTTCTGTCCCCCTTTTTCTTGTCTTCAAAATAAGCCTTATGTTACTGGAAGTGCACTGTACAGTAGAACATTGTTAGTTGCTCATTCATGTCTGACTTTTTGCAACCCCATAGACTGTAGCCCAACAGGCTCCTCTGTCCTTGGAATTCTCCAGGCAAGAATTCTGGCATGGGTAGCCATTCCCTGGGATCAAAACCAAGTCTCCTGCATTGCAGGAGGGTTCTTTACTGTCTGAGCCACCAATGAACATGCTTCACTCTCATTCTCTCCTTGCCACGGTAAGCTCCATTGCCCCCATCTTCAAGCTGTAAGTTTACCTTCCTCAGCGTTTATCAAGGCCCACCTTTGTTTTAGTTCTTTGTGTTTATGCCTAATATCCCCTTGCTAGACTGCACGTTCCCTGAGGGCAGAATTCCTGTCTGATCTGACGTTCTGCTCCTCACTGTTCCTAGCACAACACCGTGCATATAGGAGACATTCAGTAAATAATACTGATGGAATGGATAATCTCTGGTGGAAAGTGACAGATTCCTTTAGTTGCAAGGCTGGAGTGATGATGCGATTCTGTATGCTATCTTGGGTGTCTAATTAAGACCATCTATCTAAAGTATTTTTGGTTTTGCTATCCAGTGCATCTTATAATCGTGATTAGCCTCAAAGTCCATGTAATGGACCAAATCCCATTCAGTTGTAAACAATGCGCCTGCCAGTGTAGGAGACATAAGGGACATGGGTTCGATTCCTGGGTTGGGAAGATCCCCTAGAGTAGGGCATGGCAACCCACTCCAGTGTTTTTGCCTGGAGAATCCACGGACAGAGGAGCCTGGAGGGCTGCAGTCCATAGAGTTGTAGAGGGTCAGACATAACTAAAGTACACAGGCACGCTATTGAAAGTTCCGTATCAGCTGCTGACAAAATACGGTGACAAAATGAAGAAATTATCACAGCCCATATTCAAGGAAGTTTCCTTAACTTGTTTGTGAGTAGTCATGCAGTCGCATTGGTTTAAGTATTTTGTTGATTCTTTGAAGAGGAAAGTTGAGGCAACACATATGTTCAAGTGTGGAGAACTTGATAAAATCAGAATCAACGTGGTTTATGTCTAAATGACAGGATTACACTTGATATCACAGTTTTATGTTCAACACAACAATAGAACATGAGGGGAAAGTATAGACCCTCAATCTGAGAGGTAGTCATATGTTAGTAAGATATAAATGAAGGCCGTGGTTGGGGAGGTATGAGTTTCAGTAAATGTATGACCTAGTGTGATTTAAATGCCATAGGCAAGCTTCAAGGTAATGCTAACTACCTTCTCAAGGAGGAGATTAATTCCTAGCCGGAAGTATCTAGTTTTCCTTGGCAATGCTAAATGTAGTTGTGTTCCTTCTCCCAGACACATTGGGCATTTCTGATAAATGGCACATTGCCAATTCATCCTAAGCAGCCTGGTAGCTGGCAGAATACATGCTCAGCCAGTGTCCGCCTGCTGGGGCACCAGCCGGGAGTGCTGATGAAGTGTCAGATGTATACCTCGTATACATTAATCTGAAGAGGGGAAAACTCATTTCCCCATTTGCTTCCTCCATCTTTCTGTCCCTCCCCACACACATGGGTAGTTTATCAAAGAAGTCATAGTCGTCAAAAGCGGGGGATTTATACAGATGCTGCTTTCTGGTAAGAAAGATGGAAATTTCAGGAGGCAAAGCAGGACCCGGGGTAACTTATTTTGTCCGTAGGAAAATAAGGTTGTAAGCCCTGGTGATTAAAGTTTAGAAATGGTATATGTAACCATCGTAAGAAATAGTCACTTCTTTTGTTCTTTGGAGTGGTAGATGGATGGCAGAAACACAGTGAAAATTAGTTTCCAGTATTTTCAACAGTTTTCTGTTTGATTTGAATCATGTGACTCATCTGTTCTGATTCTTGTGAGCATCCCTGTCATATTCTTTCTTATTGAGCGCTTCCTTGACCATTTTGTTTGAAAGTCTTTCCCTCACTGCATGCCACACACCCCACTTTTCTCAATAGCTTTATCTCCTTCCAATACACCACATAATTTGCTTATTGTTTATCTCCTATTCTGATGAAAAATTCTTGAAGACAGCTATTTTTTTCTGTTTTACCGAGTGTTTCCCTGGGGCCTAGAACAGTCCTTGGCACATAATAGGTGCTCAGTGAAGGGTTGTTGAATGTAAAAGTAAATATATTTCCTTTCTTTACTTTTTAAGTGTCCTAGAACAGACTCTTGTTTATTTTTTGGTTTTAATCTGTATTTTACCCTTTAGGTTTATATTGTTTAGCCTAATCAAGAAGATATTTCTCGAGCCAGAGAGTAGTTAATTTTGGAAACTGTGTTCAGGAATTAAACTATAATTATTCAGTTGGGCAATGAGAAGCAGAGTGTTTTAGAGATCAGCTCAAGTTTCTACCACTTATTGGCTGTGTGAGCCTCAGTTTCTTCATCTGTGAGATGGGGCTAGTGGATCTATTGCTTCATAAGTTTATAGTGAGGAATAAATGAGCAAATTCTTGTGCGCTACTTCGCACAGCATCTGTGACTCAAGAAGTGCTGATGTCAGCGTTCCTGAGGTTGGTAGAAAAAATATTTCTTGGGGGTTGTCAGCTGGTCTTAGCTGAAGTGGTATTCTCAGAAGGGAGGAAATCAGATCCTTTGATTTGAGTAGGAGTTTGACCATTTGGTCCTTAGCTTTTTGCAGGCTTGTGAATGCTAGTGGTTAAGAACACACGTGCCAGTGCAAGAGACAAAAGAGCTGTGGGTTTCATCCCTGGGTCGGGATGATCCCCTGGAAAGATACATGGCAACCCACTCCAGCATTCTTGCCTGGAGAACCAGAGGAGACTGGCAGGCTACTGTCCATTGGGTTTCAAAGAGTCGGACACGACTGAAGCGCGTTACCACAGGACAGCACAGACCAGCTTGTGGTTTCTTTCTTCCTTATTTTCACTCTAAATTCACCAACCCCACGAACTGAAAGTTTTTTTTTTTTTTAAGAACAGTTAACTGTTTTGAGGGGTGGAAGTACTTTCAAATATTGTTTTTCAATTTTTAATATTAGGTTAAGTAGTATAATTTTATGTTTCTTCAGTGGCCCTCTTTTGACACTGTATCCATTTCTTTTAATGGAAAAATTGTTTCATGATGTATTATAAATATTAAAACCAAACTATTTAAACTGTAATATATTCAGAGAGCCTTAATGAATATTCATCTTTTCCATTTGCAAAAGTGCATTATGAAGAATCAGGGAAAATTCACTAAACATATGCGAAAGTGCATTTTTCCTTTTAAATTCATGCAGAATGTACCAACATAATGTCACCATTTATTTAGGATACAGACTTTATTTGCAGTCATTTAATATAATATCAATACTTTATTGGCCTTATAACTCAAAAACAAAAACCTGAGCCGAAGTCCAATTAGTTAACTCCGAGAGAGAGTCTGTTAAATATTGATGTAGGAACTATTTGAATGCCCTTGGATAAATTGCTTAACAAAATTTGTAGAATACAACGTGAATTAGCATTTCTCCTTAGCCATTATGACTCAATTTAAAGGCTGTATAATATTCCAGTGTATGGATTTCTCACAATTTATTATACTATTTCCCCCTTTAGGTTATTTCCAGGTTTTACCCATTGAAAATAATGGTAATGAGCAGGCTTTTAATAAGTCTTCGTTCACCTCTGGTTGTTTTGTCAGGGTAGATTCTGGGAGGGGATTAATGTGGCAAATGATATGAGCATGATGTAGGTTTTCCATACTCTTGCTAAATTGTTTCTAGGAATACTGTACAACTTTGTGCTTCCATATATTGAGAAATCAATATATGGCTTCCCAGGTGGCTCAGTGGTAAAGAATCCACCTGCCAAGCAGGTGATGTGGGTTCGAGCCCTGGGTCGGAAAGATCCCCTGGAAGAGGAAATGGCACCCCACTCCAGTATTCTTGCCTGGAGAATCCCATGGACAGAGGAGCCTGGTGGGCTACAGTCCATGGGCTTGCAAAGTCAGGCACGACTGAACATAGACATCACAGCAACTGAGTTGAGATTTTACGTCTCTTTATATTCTGGCCAGCAGTCAATATTCCCCAAAAAAACCCACCCTGAACTTCCAAAAAAACCAAGTTTGCTGGTTTGAAAAATAATTAGTTTTTAAATGTATTTTTTCTTTTTAGTGAAGTTGATATGGTTTTTGCACGTGTTGAACTCTTACGCCAAAGTCCCCCCAGATAAAGCAAGTATGAAATTAGGGTTATCTATGTTTTCTCCTCCAACTTCTTCCTTCCATTCCCTAAATCAACTCACCAGCCCAACTACTGGTACCCTGTATTGCTCTTGGGATACAAGAACTGCTGAGTGTGATTACAGTGTATGTAGCTGAAGGCATTATTCCACAGCTCAGAGTTTTTTTCATCTGGAAAATAGTAATCTCAATTGTGAAATAGTGCCTTCAGCTGTGGACATTATAATCAAAGTCTCAGGAGTGCTTGTATTCCAGGAGTAATACATCTCCTAGTTATTACCCTCTGAGCTAGGTTCTATTGATAGTAAAGGGATGAATTTTCGTAACTCAGGGCTGAAATAGCAGTAGGGACCCCTAAGCAGGTTCTTATAGGTCAGGCCTAATCCATGAAGATAAATCTCATTGTGGGCTCACCTGAGCCTATCCACAGAGTAACTGGTTTATCAGGGGTCTATTAATCAAAGATCGGCTTAAAAACGAACTATAAAATCCTTGCTGTAATCCAACTCTTGCTTCTGTGAAAAGATACTCTAAATGTGCATCCTTACTCTGAACATGCCTGGGTGCCATGAGAATAATCAGCAGGAAACAGGTGAAGGGTACTGTGATTCAGTTAATGAATGAATGAAGAACTACTAATTATTTGGTGGGGGAGAGTTTTTTTCTGAAATTGAGTTCCAGTCAGAAGTAGTCACGTAAAACTTTCAGCCCCAGTTTGCTCTTCTTTACCTTTTGCAGAGGTTAAAAAAAAATTCATTACTTTATGTATGTGTTGTCCTTCCTGGGAAGGACAGAATGCCTGCCGGAGCGGCTCTCTGCGTGGGTGTGCCTGAACAGACTGGCCAAGTGTGGACTTCTTATGAGACGTGTTTGAGAGTCCGTGAGATGGATGGCACCAATAAATATTCTGTGGGATTTACAGGGTGGAAATGCATGTTCTCTATTAATTACTGACCATCATAGAGGGGAGCAAAGCAGATTTATAACAGCAATGCCGTGTGTGTGTGAAAGAGGGAGAGAGAGATCATAGGTTGTTTTACTTACTACCCACTTACCCAACTGGTATACCTATTTCAGTACCTGACCAACCTGCCTATTAAGAGTGATGGGATGACCCAGAGAATGGAGAGTGCTGGCACTCCAGCTTTCTTATCCTCACTGTATCTTTAGCACTGAGGGTAGTTCCTGGTATGTACTGTTTAGTACTTAGATAATGGTAGTTTTTAAAGAAATGTTGAGGAGGTCTTCTCTCCTTTTTTCTGGATGCACCACATGGCTTGCAGGATCTCAGTTCCCTAACCAGGAATGAACCCAGGCCATGGCAGTGAAAGCCCAGAATCCTAACCATTGAGCAACCAGGAAGCTCCTGTAAGGAAGTCTTAATTCAACTTTTGATAGTTTCTGATGGTGGGAAAGATTGAAGGCAGGAGGAAAAGGGGACGGCAGAGGATGAGATGGTTGGATGGCATCACCGACTCAACGGACATGAGTTTGGGTGGACTCTGGGAGTTGGTGATGGACAGGAAAGCCTGGTGTGCTGCAGTCCGTGGGGTTGCAAAGAGTCGGACATGACTGAGCGACTGAGCTGAACTGAACTGATGCTCCTGTTCTGCTTCCTGAAGCCCAGACTAGTTGAATGGTTGGGCTGTCAAGAATTTGATTGGGTTGTGTGTCTGGAGAGATGATGGTGAAGGTAAAGGCGGTGAGGCAGTCATAGCTGCCATCTTAGAAGGGTCCCTAGGTCCACTGGAGGACAGCTGCCTCTCTGCCGGGCCCCTTGCCTTGACCTTTCTGGTGTCCTTTTGCCCCCGTGGTAAAATTACAGCACTTAGCTTTTTGCTATCTTAGTGTGTCGAATGAATTCTACCGTCAGAAACCAAGAAACTCATAGTAATTAGTGCTTTGGGGGAGGGAAGGTATTGGGATGTAACATTTCCTTTCTTGGGAGAAGAGAAAAATTATTATTTTAATTCATGGACTTCTTAGGAAGGTCCTGGTTATTGTGGCTTTGGAAAATCTAACATACTTCAGTATCTTTCCTACCTTGTTTTTCTAGAATACTTGGCTGGTTAGCTAAGAATTAGCAGTATTGATAATTATACTTATTCCTAGTTTATTGGCACCCACAGTTTCACTCTGTGGTACTGGATTCTGAATCGGTGTATTCTTTATTATGCTCATTAATCAGTTAATTGATTATTAGTGGAGTCTCTATTATACAGCTGGTATTAAAACCTTTATAGAAAAGAGGTCACACATGGTCTTGAATTTTAAGCAGCTTGTAATATAGTTGAAATGAGGCTTCTGAGCAATTAGAGAACAAACTAGAAGATGATTACAGGCTGGAGAGTTTTCAGTGTATTCCTAGACTTTCAGGAATGATATGGGCTGCAGGTTCTGGAAGGTTTTGATTGGGCAAACTTCAAGGCATAGTGGAACTACATACACAGTAGAATGGGGTGAGGAGTGGTAGATAAAGTGAACAATGTGACGTGGACAGTGATTTTTAACATGGACAGTTTCTTCTTAATGTGATGTTTCTAGCGTGGGTAGGGAGGCAAAGGACCGCATGAAAACCGGGAAACTCATGGGTGTCTGTGATAGAAGGATTTCTAATTTAATCCGAACTGTAGGAGGTCACCAGGATTTGTACCATCTTTTAATGAGAAAAATGTCTGCATGAAGTAGCTGGGGAGCCTTCAAAGACCCCATCAAGTGATGCGTTTTTCCTTAGGAAGTTTCTTGGGTGGAAAAGCTGCTACCTTAAAGCACTTTAGTCATAAGGAAATAGTCTTTGTATTTGTTAGGTTCATTGACTGGATGTTAATAATGGCTTAAGGGATTGTGAGACCTATTCTTTGTGATTTGATATACTATTGGGCATTTCATTTTTAAGAGTAAAGCCATGTGACAGGTCCAGCTTAGCTATTTGTGATATAATAAATATGTTATATAATTGTTCAGGGCAGATCAACCTCCATTTAAAGAAAACACTTAAAGAACAGGTGCCAATAAAATTGTACTGAAAAAAAAAAAAAGGACTAAACCTGATCAAGGAACTGAAAGACTTACATACTGAGAACTATAAACATTAATAAAGGAAATAAAACAGGATTCAGTGAAATGGAAAGACAACCCATGCTCTTGGGTTGGAAGAATTAATGTTGTTAAAATAACAGTACTACCCAAAGCAATCCATAGATTTAATGTGATCCCAATCAAATTATCCATGACATTTTTCACAGAACTAGGACAAATAATCCAGAAATTTACATGGAGCCATAAGAGATCCATATTTGCAAGGGTGGGATGATTTGAGAGTATAGCATTGAAACGTGTATATTGCTGCTGCTGCTGCTACTAAGTCGCTTCAGTCGTGTGCGACTCTGTGCGACCCCATAGACGGCAGCCCACCAGGCTCCCCTGTCCCTGGGATTCTCCAGGCAAGAACACTGGAGTGGGTTGCCATTTCCTTCTCCAATGCATGAAAGTGAAAAAATAAAGTGGGGTCGCTAGGAGTGGGTTGCCATTGCCTTCTCCACGAGTATATTACCATATGTGAAATAGATCACCAGTCCAGGTTAGATGCACGGGACAGGGTGCTCAAGGCCAGGGCACTGGGACAACCCTGAGGGATGGGATGGGAAGGGAGGTGGGAGGGGGGTTCAGGATGGGGACACATGTATACCCATGACTGATTCATGTCAATGTATGGCAAAAACCACTATAATATTGTAAAGTAATTAGCCTTCAATTAAATAAATTAATTAAAAGAAAAGAGATCCATATTTGCCAGAGCAATCTGGGGGGGGCGGGGGGTGGAAACAGGAGATAAAACTCTCCAAGACATCAAATGATACTACAAAGCTACAGTTATCAAAACAGTGTGGTACTGGTACAAAATCAGGCATATGCATCAATGGAACAGAATAGACAGCCCAGAAATAAACCCACACACCTATGGTCAATTAATCTATGACAAAGGAGGCAATAATATACAGTGAGAAAAAGATGGTCTCTTCAACAAATGATGATGGGGAAGTTAGACAACCACATTAAATCAATGCAGTTAGAACACACTTCACACCATGCACAAAAATAAACTCAAAATGGTTTAAAGACTTAAGCATAAGACATGATACCATAAAGGCCTAGAAGAGTGTGTAGGCAGAGCATTCTCTGATGTAAATTGTACCAGTGTTTTCTTAGGTCAGCCTCCCAAGGCAATAGAAATAAAAGCAAAACTAAGCAAATGTTACCTAATCAAGCTTACACTGCAACGAGATCAAAACCAGTCAATCCTAAAGGAAATCAACTCTGAATATTCACTGGAAGGACTGATGCTGGAGATGAAGCTCCAACACTTTGTCCACCTGATATGAAGAGCTAACTTATTCGAAAAGACCCTGATGCTGGGAAGGATTGAGGACAGGAGGAGAAGGGGGTGACAGAGGATGAGATGGTTAGATAGCATCATTGACTATGACTATTCATTGAACATGAATTTGAGCAAACTCTAGGAAACAGTAAAGGACAGGGAAGCCTGGCATGTTGCAGTCCACGGGGTTGCAAAGAGTCGGACATGGCTTAGCGACTGAACAACAACAGCAGAGACCATCATACTAAGTGAAGTAAGTCAGACAGAGAAAGACAGATGCCGTATGATATCACCTGTATGTGTAATCTGAAAGTGGCACAAATGAGCCTATCTACACAACAGAAACAGACTCACAGACACAGAGAGCAGACTCATGGCTGCTAAGGAGGCCGGGAGAGGAGCACACTGGGAGTGTGGTGTTGATAGATGCAAGCTGTCAATTTAGAATGGATAAACCACCAGGTCCTACTGTGGCTAGCACAGGGAACTGTATTCACTACCCCATGATACATCATAATGGAAACGAATATAAAAAAGAATGTATCTGTGTGTATAACTGAGTCATTTTGCTGCACAGCAGAGGTTGACACAACACTGTAAAGCAACTATACTTCAATTGAAAAAAGAAAGAATGGGTTCTGGGTAGCAGACAGCATTTTTACAAATCTCTGAAAAGACAAAGAAGCTCTAGCTTCAGTTTTGGTAATCCTGACCTCAAAGTAGGACTGATTGTCATTCTAAGCCCTAGTGCTCCTGCTGTTTGGCTTCTTTAGGTCCCTAACTTCTGTTTCTTCTTTCTTTTACCTGTGTTCTTTCCTTTTTACTATATTAATGAAATATTTCTTTAATAGGAAGTTTTTAGTATGTATATAAAATTTAGTATGCATAGGAAATTTTTGGTACGTATATATGCTCTTCTAGAACTCCTGTGAAATCTCTTCATTACATGAAATCTATTTGTTTTTCTTTCATTATAGATACCTCCTGCTTAACCTTATAGGTGCTCAGTTAAGTAGGCTTCTTTCCTAGTTTGTTTAAGTGTAACACATTTGCTTTTTTTTTCTTTTTTGTTCCTATACACGAGCAGTGATGTTTTAGTCTGTAAATAATATGAACCAGTCATATCATTTTGTCTCCCTTTGTACATAGCTCTGATCAAAAAACCATTAAGGAACTTCTACACTTTCCGCATTTGCTGGAACATCCATCCCCTTGAGAGATTCACTTGATGGAGGGTCGGGGGGGTTCTCGTCTTCAAGTGCTTCTAAATTTTGGCTAGATAACCAGGGCAGGCGTGAACCACCTATCATTCCCCAAAGGGTATTAGATTCCTCATCTCATGCCCTTCTTTGCTCTAGAAAGAAAACACCTCTCTATGTACCTCCCTTCTTTCTGCCAGGGCAATACCTGTCTGTACCTTAGCATATGCACTTCCTCTTCCAGGAAGCCTTCCCTGATGTCTCTCCACATCCTCACATTAATTCTCCTTTGAATTGTGCATGTCCAAACCAAAGCATTTATCACTGAAACTGTAAGGGTCTCTCTGCTTGCCTTCTCCCACTCCCCTCCTCATCTCCAAATGGTCTGATTGCCTAAAGAGCCCAGGAAAATGACCTATAGCTGATAAAGATGTGAGCCTAAAATATTTCATTTGGTGGGCTATTAAAAATGACACTAGGTAAAATATCATGGGTTTATATTAGGTTTTGCCTGTAGGACCTCTCTACATTTTAATTGACCTTTGAGAGCCTTGCTTCTGAAAATAAATCCTGAAACTGGAGAATTTTATGGATGCAGTAGACCTTGGGTCAGCCCTTTCCCCTTGCCCAGAGAGACTGTGCACTCGGTGGCCTTTATCTAAATTGTGATCAGTTTTTACAAGCACTTGATTCAGAATTTAATTACTGTAGGCAGTTTAGAGTCATGTTTAAGAGCATGGACTTCAGAAGCCAGGCTGCCTGGGTTGGCATCTGGACTGTACCACCTTGACCATGGAACGCAACTTTTCTGTGCCTCTGAAAAAAAGGAATATTAGTGGTACCTATCTTATGTGGTTGTTGCTAGAATCAAGTGAGATGGTATCTGTTAAGGTCCTTGGAACACACAGGAATAGAGTAACAGTGTTAACTGTTGTTACCCTCTTGTCCAAGAGTAGAAAATTGATGTGTTTATTAAACCAGGAAATTTGAGTTTTATTGAATACGTGATGTGCAGTTTATGGTTGAATGAATGGATGAGGCTGGACTCATAAAGATAAGTTTCTCTGATTGTTTTCAGATAATTGCAGGTCTACTATGTTTTATGCGGGATAATTTGAAAGGCATGACGCTTGTTTGAAATGTAAAGTTGTAGGGAAAGGATAATGTGGTGTTTTCAACATGAAGTACTCTTAGGAATGATGTCACTAAACAATTAAATTTTAAAAAAAAGCATCCAGAAAAAGAAACCCCAACTACTTTCCTTTCATTCTCCTCTTTGGATTATACAAAGGTTCATGAGTCATCTTTTTGTGTCAGACATACAATTTGCGTCCTTTGGGGTTGACATTTTGTGTCCCGTGTAGCACAGCGCCTGTATGTTTGGAGCTTCAGGATGCTAACATCTGCTTTACAGAAAACATGACTAATGTTGCAGTCATTTATTTGCCATTGCCAACCTTTGCTATTGTTTGTCCATGTGTAACAAAAGTCAGAGGATGCCTGCTGGGCCTCTGCTATTTTTGCTGGTTCACACCATCAATAAAACATTTTGAGTATGCATCCCCTAATGTGTGACTATGTTTAAAAATGATTTACATGTAGGTAGAAGAGGTACTAAAAAATATTTTAACAGACCTGTGAGTTTCCACTAGGAAATCATTAGAACATTGACTGTGGGGTTTCAGCAGGGGCCTGGAGGCAGCTCCCTTTGTCAGATGTTAATCATGTAGTTGCCACATCATGGAGAGGTGCAGGGGGTCCTGGGGTAGGTGATGGGAGAGGTGGAATGTACTTGGAGTGCTTGAGGCAATGGCTACTTGGTATCCTGTAAGGAAGTATTTTAGCCACCAGCACTGGTACATATCAGCTGAGTGTCAGCCTGAATGCCAAATTATGGACTAAAACCAACAAAAAAGAAGAGACATAGAAAACAAACTGGTATTCCATTTTTTTCCCTAAACCCCATTTGATTATACTGTGTTCCCCCTAAGGTGCCCATATTCCAGTTAGTAGATCCTTGGAATAAACTACAAGGTCTGCCCTCTAAGCCTGCCAGGGTAGCGCTTTATTGATTAAAGAGTTTTGAGTATTCATTGAGGTTGCCTTTTCTTTTTTGGAAAGGTTTTTTACATTTCACTTATAAATGAAAGGAGTAGCAGTTCTTTGCCACACATGTCATTAACTGCTACTAAATTGACACAAATGTTAACAGTTATTGTGTGAACTGCTTCAAAGTTAATTATGTTAATTAGAATGTTACATACCAGTAATTGTATGTATTCAAATATTATACCATCACTTTTTGTGTTTTCTCCTCCAGATGTAACACATTCGTTTATTTGTTGCTTGAAAAGCTGCAGAATTATAGCTAAGACAACAAATAATTGCTGGCAAATAAAATTAATTCTTTAGAAATATGCTTTAATTGGTTAGCTGTGTAAAAGACAGAAACAAATGTTAGCATGTGAATCATATAAATTAGAAACATTGCTTATGAAATCCTTACTTTGGGGGCTTTTCATTTAAATAAGCCTTCTTATTGCAATTAATATTATAGTTTGGTTTATGATCCTTAAAAATATATTCCCTTTCAGCACTTTCTTATACATGTTAGATGATTTGCAATTTAGATTTTAATTTGATTTTCATCCTTTAAAATGACATTTTCTTTGGTATTTCATTTTTATTTAAAGCATGATTCCCTCTGTATTCATGGAAGTTAGGCATAAACAAACTCCTAGAAATATGAAGCTTTTAAGTGAGCTGAGAGCATAAAACATTTTAATAGGAATTTCAATAGGAGTAACTAAATAAGTTTTTGAGAGCCCAAGCAGAGAATTATGGCTCATCACAAACAAACTTTATGGGACATGATGTTCCTAATTTACCCTCTGTTATAGTTCATAAAAAATAGCATATCTATTAATTAATTTTAAATCCTAACAATTTCTTATATATGTAGAGTGCTAAATATATGCCTCTGCCTGATGATTTGGGGGCCATAACTACTTGAAGACAGAGTTTTGTAGTTTCTTTTAGAGTTTTGAGTTGTTTGTTTTTTTTTTTTCCCAGTTGAGAGTGAGTGCCTGTCTTTTCATTTGAGTGTGTGTGTGTGTTTTATGTGACCCACATAAATCAGCCCATGTCTTTCAGTGCCATGGCCTTAATTCTCTAGGACTTGCAATATACCTTTCTCAATTACGTGGACTCATGGTCTGGCTCCAGTGTGATGTGCTCAGTGTGATGTGCTCAGAAGGGCAGAGCATTTTTCCTAACCCCTCTTAACCACGATCACTGCCTAATTCTGCTGGCAGCTGCTGTGTGCTGCCTATTTTTCTGCCAAGAATTTTGTTCAGTATTTGTGGGGCTCCCATCCAATGGCACCCCACTCCAGTACTCTTGCCTGGAAAATCCTATGGACGGAGGAGCCTGGTGGGCTGCAGTCCATGGGGTCACTAAGAGGAGGACATGACTGAGCAGCTTCACTTTCACTTTTCACTTTCATGCATTGGAGAAGGTAATGGCAGCCCACTCCAGTGTTCTTGCCTGGAGAATCCCAGGGATGGGGGAGCCTGGTGGGCTGCGTCAATGGGGTCGTGAAGAGTCGGACACGACTGAAGCGACTTAGCAGCAGCAGCATCCTTAGCACACAGGCCCTTTGTTTTGCTTTATTTGCAGACTGTTCTTCTAAACATAGCAGATGATGAAAAGGACTGGTGTGTTTGGGTTTGGGAAACTTAGGAAGGAATTATTCTAGTACTGACATTTCTAAGGAAACTTGAACCTTGTTGAGGTTGTAGAATGGAAATGGTTAATGCTGACATCATTGTCATTAAGTTAAAGAACATAACACATATCAGAGGTGACTGCTAAGTATTAGGCTTTCTTTGTGTGTTTCTTTCTGGACTCTCAATCCTGGATTTGACCAATTTGGCTATTCCATGCCAATATCGTACTTTATTAATTATTGTAACTTCATAAGATGTCTTATTAATAACTGGACAAGAGAACTCCCATATGTCACTGTTGTTCATTGATTGTTGGCTATTTGGGGCTTGTTTATCTTTTCTGTAAAATCACTTGTGACATTCTGAAAGCTGATTGAGATTTTAATCAGAATTTTGTTAAATCTAGAGATGAGTTTGGGAAATTGACATTTTTATGGGGTTTTACTATTCTAGACCATAGTATATTGCTCCATTTACTTAGGACTTTGTTAATGTTTTTAAATAACTTTTTATTATTTTTTCCTGAAAGAATTTGTATATCCTTTTTAGATTTATTCTTAATAAAACAAACGTGTACCTATTTGCTAATGTATGGAAATTGAATAGGTTTTGTATATTTTTAAATTCATCAGCCAGGTTAATTCTTACTGATTCTTTCTCTTCTTTAAATTTGAGGAATGGGAATTTTTTGCAGACAATATAGACAGTGATGATCTTCAAATAAATGCAGCTTTATTTCTTCCTTTTCCAATCTTTTTAACTTTTCTTTTAAAAAATCTTTCTTTATTTATCATGGCTTCTAGGATTATGTTGAATAGAAATGATGATACCATGCATTCATATTGTCCTTAAACACGGAGAGAAAATCTTGAACATTTCATATTAAATATAATGAATACTCTGAGTTGTTGTTGTTGTTGAAGGGGGAGCTCTACATCTGGTGAAAAATTTCTTTTTACATTTTTATAGAAAAATCCTTGTTCTGTATTTGGTATTGGTTTTTTATTTTATTATTTACAAATTGTATTGAGTATAGTTGATTTACAATGCTGTGTTAGTTTCAGGTGTACAGCAAAGTGTATCAGTTTTGTATTGATATACATTCCCACTCATTTTTTAACTCTTCTCCCACCCAGGTCATTACAGAGTAATGAGTAGAGTTCCCTGTGCTATGCAGTAGGTCCTTGTTTAGTTGCTTAGTCGTGTCTGACTCTTTGCGACCCTATAGACTGTAGCCCTCTAGGTTCCTCTGTCCATGGGATCTACCAGGCAAGAATACTGGAGTGGGTTGCCATTTCCTTCTCTAGGGCTGCTGCTAAGTCACTTCAGTCGTGTCCGACTCCAATGCGTGAAAGTGAAAAATGAAAGTGAAGTCGCTCAGCCAAGTCCAACCCTTAGCGACCCCATGGACTGCAGCCTACCAGGCTCCTCCATCCATGGGATTTTCCAGGCAAGAGTACTGGGATGGGTTGCCATTGCCTTCTCCATTCTCTAGGGCAGTAGGTCCTTATTAGTTATCTATTTTATATGTAATTGTATATATATATGTCAATCCAGTCTCCAAGTTTATCCCTCCCCCTCTTATCCCCTGGTAACCATGAGTTTGTTTTCTACATCCATGACTATGCTTCTGTTTTGTAAGTTTGACTGCACCCTTTTTTTAGTCACATATGGGCAATATCGTATGATATTTGTCTTTCTGTGTTTGACTTACTTTACTTAGTAGGACAGTCTCTAGGTCCATTCCATGTTGCTGCAAATGACATTATTTTTTTCTTTCTTATGGCTGGTAAGATTCCATTGTATATATGTGCCACAGCTTGCTTATCTGTTCCTCTGTGGATGGACATTTATGGTGCTTCCTTGACTTGGCTGTTGTAAACAGTGCTGCAGTGAACATTGGGGTGCATGCATCTTTTGAATCATGGTTTTCTCTGGGTATATGCCCAGGAGTAGATTGCTGGGTCATATGGTAGTTCTATTTTTAGCTTCTTAAGGAGTTTCTTAAGTTACTCTTCTCTGTAATGGCTATACCAAGTTACATTCCCACTGACAGTGTAGCAGGGTTCCCTTTTCTCCACAGCCTCTTCAGCATTTTTGGTTTGCAGATTTTTTGATGGTGGACATACTGACCAGTGTGAAATGATACCTCTTTGTAGTTTTGGTTGTCATTTCTTTTATAATTAGTGATGTTGAGCATCTTTTCATGTGCTTTTTGGCCATCTGTATGTCTTCTTTAGATCTTCCACCCTTTTTTTTTTTTTTTTTTGGATTGGGTTATTTGTTGTTTTTTAATATTGAGCTACATGAACTGTTTCTGTATTTTGGAGATTAATCCCTTGTCAGTTGCTTCATTTTGCAAGTGTTTTTTTTTTTTTTTTTTCCATTCTGAGGGTTGTCTTTTTGTTTTGCTTAGGATCTCCTTTGCTGTTTCAGTTTAATTAGATCCCATTTGTTTTTTTTTGTTTGTTTGTTTTTTGTTTTCATTACTCTAGGAGGTGGATCAAAAAAGATCTTGCTGTAATTTATGTCAAAGAATGTTCTGCCTGGGTTTCCCTCTAAGAATTTTTATAGTGGCTGGCCTTATATTTAGGTCTTTAACCCATTTGAGTTTATTTTTGTGCATAGTGTTAGGGAGTGTTCATTCTTTGACATGTGTCTGTCCAGTTTTCCCAGCTTTTTGGCGGTGCTTTTTGATGTTACATTTTTTTTGGAAAAAATACATTGTCACAGAAAATAACATGAAAAAAAGAAGTACATTCTTGCATCCAGCTTACTAGCATTTTTGTTAGAATTTTACCTTCTGTGTTTATAAATGGTATTCGCTTAGAGTTTCCCTCTTCTGTATGGCCTTTGTTAAGTTACGGTAGTTCAGCAAAAAGAATAGGAATGTTTCAGTCATCCGTACACTACTTCTATAATGCTGTGTGATAAAGCAGAGCTCCTCACCACAGTCTTCAGTAGTATTTGTCTCTTGCTGTGTATCTGTGGGTTGGCTTGGGGTGGCTGCCTTGGGGCATGGATCTGTGAATTGGCTTGGCTTCCATCCAGACTGGAGGTCTGAGTTCTGTACTCTCTGTATCTTACTCTGGGGTCCAGGGTGAAGAGCAGCACTTACCTGGGGTGTGGTTGTCCGATGGTGGAGATTGGAAAATCCTGTAAGGGGAAGCAGGAACACTGACTTTTTCTTAAGGGTCAGGCTTGGAACTGAGCCAGCATCACTTCTGCCCACTGGTGAAGACTGGATGGTTAAATCCAGCATCAGGGAGGCAGGGAGTGTGAAGGAAGGAGTATTTGCTACACAGTGATTTTACCACCACAGGGAAAGCTCCTTCCTTTTCTCATCTCTGAAAGGGTATCTGTAAGAATGGATGGATCTTCTTCTTGGGTCTTCTGAGTTTTGCCTATAAAGTCATCTGCATCTGATACTTTCTTTGTGGGGACATTCTTGACCTAATTGTTTAATGTTTACCAGAATATTCAGATTATTTGTTTCTTCTTGAGTCAGTTTGGTATTTTGTAATTTTGCATGAATTTGTTTACTAATCTGAATTTGAAAATTATGTTCATTCTGTGTGGCATCTGCAGCTTTGACTCCTTTCCTGTTCTTAATATTGTTTATTAGTTGTGCCTTCTTCTCCTTATTCTTTATTTTTTTGCTTAATTTGGACAGATGCTTGCCTATTAATTTTGAGTGGCTCCTGGATTTTGTGTCATGCTTAGAAAGATTTTTCTTCTTCTCAGATTCTAACTATTATTTCTTTTCTTCTCTCTTTATGGGTTAGTTTTTAATATTTAAACCTCTAATCTACTTGGAGCGTATTTTTGTTAAGGAGTAAAAGAACAGTTCAGTTTATTATTCTTTTTTCTAAGTGGCTAGACTGTTATTCCAACACTATTACCAAACAGCTTCTTCTTCCTGCAATATCTAATACCACTTTTAGCATATACTAAATTCCCGAGTGTATTTTGGGTCTATTCCTTGACTCCCTTTTGTTCCTTTGGTTTGTCTTTCGGAATATATATATATATATATAAATAGTATATATATAATATATATATATTTTATTTATAGTATATTTTATATATAGTATATTTATAGTATATATAATCTAATTTCTATAGTTTTGTGCTGTTTTTAACATCTAGTGTGGCTGGTAGGGGAACCTCATAACTTTTAAAGTAAAATGTATCTTCAGTTACATTTGAAAGACTACCTCTCACTTTCACATTTTTCTATCTTTGAGAAATAACTTCCTCACTTTCTTTGAAACCTAGTGAGGGGAAGAAAAAATCATCCCATGTGAAGTTATTAAACATCTGCGACTTGTATACAATCACAGGGATTTTGGATTGTCATTTCTTCTTTTGTCAGGGTTCCGTGTTCAGCCTCCTGGGCGGTGCCACTGCTCAATGTCAGGGCACCTCTCAGCCCGGCTTTAATGTGGGTTGTTCTCTGGAGTTGTGTAACACTTAACCCTGGACCTCTCTGCCCCTGGAGCGGACTCACTGATTCCTGCCACCACTAGCCTGAGAACCTGGAGCTTGCTGATAGTGGGTCTCCAAGGGCTGGGGATGGGGGGTTTCAGAGATGGGGCGTTGGCAGTGTCAGATCCGGGACCCCCTCTCCATGTGCAGATTAGCCTCCTTAGTCAGTCTCAGGGGCTACTTCTTTGTTCATGATAGGAGTGACCAGGCTTCCTTATTGCTTGCAGCTGTGAAAGCATAAATGTCACCAACCGCCACACTAGCTCTTGAGATGTCCTCTGCTGTAGAAACTTTTTCTGATGGCAGTGTCACAGGAGCCCACAAAGAAGTGAAGCGTTAACGACCTAGCGGTTTGCTGGCATGAGCTGGTTCCCTGTTCGGCCTGTGTTCTGAGTTACTCAGAACATCCTCCGCCTCCTGTGCTGATGGAAAGGATGTGCTCACAAGGAGATGGGCCCTGACACCGCACAAGGAGTGATTTTCTCATCCATCAAGCCTGGCAGCCCTTGGAATCCTTGTCCTGTCGGAGCAGGGAGAAGCTTGAACAGGACTGAATGGTCCCCACTCGTCTGGCATTTTAAGCAAATCTGAATTTGGTGTGAAATTAACTAGATGCCACTGAAGTTGTTGGTGGCAACTGTTCTCACCGAAGTCCTAAGCTTATAACCTGTCCCACATGGCTGAAGGATGCATCAAACTCTCATCTGAATTGTAACCATCCTCTGAACCTGTCAGCGCAGAAAGCACTTCATTAAGAGGGAAAGATTGGGAATCTGCCACCAGGACAAACACAACCACATGTTTGAATACATAGAACTTTATTTAGCTTTCTATCTCAGGAATCTTGGGCCCAGTCAATCATTTAGGAAATTAGGGATTTGATAAATTCGGTTTTATTTCATTTTAAAAAGTAAATATACATTTTCATCGTAAGCGGGTAGGTTCCCATAGGAATATTAGAAATGTTCTTAGAAGGTTGGGACAGAAATCATGTATAACATACAACCAATCTTAACATCATTTCTTTAAGTGTAGATTTTCTTTTTTGTGCATCCCAGTAATTTATGACAGCGCACATGTATTTCTCATCGCTCACATCTTGTTTCTTTCCAAGCGCCAGTCTTGAGCTGATTACCTGTTAGATTTTAAGGTCTCCCTCTGGCTTTCTTTCTGTTCTTTGCCCTTATCTGTAGATCATAGCTCTGGCAGAGGAACTCTAAAGGTTTCTGTGTCTCAGGAGGTGCCAGCCCTTTGTCCGGGTGCCACGTCTGACGCATCTTTTATTCAGGTGATCCCTTCTCTCTAATTCTTCTAATCCCTTGTGCCCGCTTTTGCTGTCACAGGAGTTTCCATTTTGACTCTCATGAGAATCGTGGAGCTGAAGCGGCTCTGTCTGGCGGGGGATTTCCTCCTCGCACGCCCTCTCCTCACACAAGCAGAGGACCCGTCCCTGGACAAGTACATCCCTCGGACAGCTGCTTCCTAAGACTGTGAGGTCCTCCACTTCCAGCATCCTCCACTTTTGTGTTGGCTGCACGGCCATCAAAGCCAATATCCCTAACTGCCTCTAGATGGCAGCATTTCCCTCCCTCTGCCTTGAGGCTAGACTCCAGAACAGTTGACTGGAGCCCCAGGGGTGATATTTAGTGCGTCACCCTGGTCTTTACAGCCCTGCCTCCCCTTGCCCTTTCTTCTGTGTCAAGTGCGTTTTGAACTGCAGACAGTCATGAAGTGGGAACATCAGATACATCCTTACCCTGGGCTCATCAACTGTCGCCACCTTGCTAAGCCAGAGACAGGAATCCAATTACTCAGCTGTGTTTTGTCCAGTAATTTTGTTGTGAGGAGCATTGCTTCGAAATGTAGCCTGGGGTTTTCTGTTAGTAATTTTTCCAAGGAGGGCTCAGAAGAGCTGGTGGGGAGTGCTGCTGGCATGACGCAGGAACTGAAACGCTAGATTCTGAGCTCTGTTCTCCTAGTTCTTGGCAGACCCTCTGGCTTGCGAAGCTCAGTTTGTTTTTGAGCAACTCAGTTTGACGTAATGTTGAATATACAGCCCCAAATCAAATGAATTATGTTTCCTGGTACAGAATACTTTAAAGAGGAAGATAATGCTGAGTTGAAATCAAATTCAGGAGTGTTCAGCTATTTTAAGAAATATGTATTGCGTAGGAATGTTTGGCTGGTTGTAATTTTTTTCACTCACCTGTCTCCCCTGTGAGCTTTGGACTCTCGGAAGCCTGTGTCTTTGTGTCCCCCGTCGTCCTAGGTCAGGGCAGGCACACAAGTTGCCCTGGGATCCTCACTTAGACTAATAGCATTGTCTCTGCCCTACATTCGGTCGTGGTACCTGAGACCATAGCGTAACCCATTTATCTCAGAATATTTAACCATGCATTCTCTCTGCCAGAGCATCTCTGTTCCGGTGGAACTGCATTCAGTTGATGTAAACGAAATATCAAACAGCTCAGCGAGCACCTACTTGGTTAAATGCGGAACCTGTGTCCCAGGTCAGCCTTTTCTCTGCTGCTACAAAAATTCAACCCAGGCGAAAGAGACGAGCCCAGGGTCATAAAGCTGCATTTTTGTACTTTATTGGGAAATGTGTGCATTGAAGACATCCTCCTCTTCTGAGGAAATTTTTAGACAACACCCAGAATTTCTGCAGGGTTAGGAGAGAACATTCCTAACTCCAGGCCCTCCAGACACTGCTTATGCACCAGCTAATGCCCCTTCATCCTGTGCTTTTCTTTGCTGGTGCCTTTCTCCAGAGTTTGAATGCTTTTTCTGCCCCACAGGATGTGCCATTTGGACGAATATCACTGGACTCAGAGGAAAAGCATATGAAAGCTTCTGGGAGAGAATTTACAAGAGGCTGGCTCTTGAGGCATTTCCTAGTGATCACTAATGGGAAATGCGATTGCACATGTCACTTTTCTAGTAAACAAATAGGGAGCCCTAAGTCCCAAATAAACAAATACGAAAGCCTTACGGTCATTCATGACATCAGTACAGATTCACAGCTGTATGGTTATGCTGGGCTATTGATCAGCAGCCACCTCACAGTGTCCTCATTTGGGGGATAATCTGCCTTGCAGGAGGGAGGAGAGCTCATTCCATTTTATTGATAAAATCCTTCCTTCAATGCCCTGATTGACATTTTAATGGTAACCTTTTGTTAATACAAGAATGCATGAAAAAGAGAAGTAACCCAGTGTGTTGCTATCCCTATTGACATTTTTATAAAACTAATACATACACAATATTAAAATGATATAAAAAATGTACTTCTCCTTCTTGTCCTTTTCCCCAAAAGTAACCCATTGATAATTGTTTTTTTTTACTTGTTGCAGGAAAAAAAAATTATGTGTATCTCTCTATAAATAAAGCAATAAAAATACTATATATACTGTTGGAGCCTTGCTTTTTGATTTATTAATGATATGAAGATCTCTCATATTAGCGCATACAATTCTACTGTGTCCCTTTTCATGGTGGCACGGTATTTCATCACATGGCTACATCATCGTATAAATTACCCGAGCAGTCCCTTGGTCAACTCTCAAACAAGTTGAAAAGCCCTCCAGCTCTGACCTATATGACATCTGCTGTGTGAATGCTTGCCCACAATTCTTTTTAGTTGGAGGATGATTTGTAGTTGTTGGTGAGGTAAGTTTTCTCCCAGCGTCTAATCAGAGTGGCATGGAGTGTATCACGTCGTATAGAATAAATGACTATCATGTATAGAATAAATGACTTGGAAGTTTATTTACTATTGTTATTGTTTATTTCTACAAGCAGTAGTTTTTCTTCCTTGCCTGCAGGCCATTTTGGCAGAGAAATGCTCTGTTCCATGAGATCATTCAGGCTAACAGACGTTCTGCCATCTTTATGTCCTTCCCAAGATCACCTTGGGTGTTGACTCCTGGATGTGCTTAGTCACTCAGTTGTGTCCGACTCATTGCGACCCCACAGACTGTAGCCTGCCAGGCTCCTCTCTCCATGGGGTTCTCTGGGCAGGAATACTAGAGCGGGCTGCCATGCCCTCCTCCAGGGGATCTTCCCAACCCAGGGATCAAAGCCGGGTTTCCTTCATTGCAGGCGGGTTCTTTACCATCTGAGCCACCAGGGAAGCCTGCTGACACCTAGATTGTAAATAGTATAAGAGCAGGAATTGTATGGGAAGTGTTCATGGACAGATCTTTTTTAAAAACACATTTATTTGGCTGCATTGGGTCTTTGTTGCGTCATGCAGGGGCTTTCATCACAGCACGTGGACTCTAGTTGTGGCGCGTGGGCTCAGCAGTTGCAGTACACGGCTTAGTTGCTGCAGTACATGTGGGATCTTAGTTCCCCAACCGGGGATCAGACCTGCATCCCCTACATTGCAAGGTAGACTCTTAACCCATGGACCACCAGGGAAGTCCCTTCATGGACAGATCTGAAATAATGGCACACATATACACCATCATCCATTGTCTGGAACTTGGTCTTATGGCCACACCCAAGTGTATGAGAGGCTGGGAGATACAGCTTCGTACCCAGGATCAAAAGGAAATAGTTTGAACAAGAAAATAGCCAGTTAACATTGCCAAAACCTTCTGAATGGGATGATATACCTAAGCATCAGTTATCACCACAAATGGTGTGTCTGGCTACCTGTCTTCTCCCTTGAACTTCCTGGTATTGAGTCTTCTTGCGGGCTGAGTTGCTTCAGTCGTGTCTGACTCTGTGCGACCCTAAGGACTAGAGTCCTCTAGGCTCCTCCGCCCATGGGATTCTCCAGGCAAGAATATTGGAGTGGGTTGTCATGCCCTCCTCCAGGTATTGCGTCCACTGGCCAGTGAATTCAGAAGAGGTGCTTTCTCCTCTGCTCTGTAATGCTTTCTGCCATTCACGCTTGAGACCTGCACAGTTCTTTGATGACCATGAATGTAGTATTTCTGGCTGTGTGCCAAGATCTTAATTTTCAGATGTGTGACTGAACTTGAAGAGAAGTAGCAAAATGGGATGGGAAGGTTTTCACTGAGTCCCCAGAAAGACTTTACTGTGAAAGCAGAAGTTATGGGGATGCTGCTGTTTCTCTGCAGAACAGCCTTGTGTCCATTCCCTCAGTCCTTAGAGTGTCTTTTCCTGATGAACATCACTGGGAGCTTCTTCAGTGATGATATTCTGGAACAGAGGAGGACTAAGCAGGGCTTCCCTGGTGGCTCAGCAGCAAAGAATCTGCCTGCAATGCAAGAGCCGCAGGAAACTCGGGTTCTATTCCTGGGTTGGGAAGATCCCCTGGAGAAGAGCATGGCAACCCACTCCAGTATTCTTGCCTGCAGAATCCCATGGACAGAGCAGCCTGGCGGGCTACAGTCGTGGGGTCGCAATGAGTCGGACACGACTGAAGTGACTGAGCACGCACGCGTGCAGGTGCAGGACTTGGGCAGAGGTGGCTCACGTTGGTTTCTCTCTTCCCCACCCCGGGCTCCTTGTCAGGTGGTCCTTGAATGCTCGGAGAGAGGGGGCAGGGATGTTCTGCTGTCCCTTGCCTCTGCTGTTGAGGGTTCCCAGCTCAGCTGCGCCAGAGTCAGTGGTTTATGGCCGCACACAGCTTAATCATATATTTCTCTGTATCAGCATTTGTTTTTTGTTTTTAACGATATCATTTTAGGATGAGAGTGAAAGAAAACAAAAAAAACTATGTTCTTGGTATATGGGTCATGTTTTCAAACTGAAAAATGACTTAAATCACAGACTTATCTAAACATGTTTGAGCTTTAACTGAAGATGTGATTCAGAAAATGTTCAAAATTGGTGCTTTGTCCTTCTGTACCCCTCTCCTTTGTCATTTTTTCTTGTGTTTATTCAAGTAAGTTGGATGCATGTCAGACCTTGGGGAAAAGCCTCAGCATATTTCTGATGTCTCCATAGAACATACAGGACTTTCTGAGTTGGATAACGTTTGTTACCTTAAGCATCTTACTAGTCAGTCACGTCAGGAAAAGATAATCTGGTCAGCATCTTGATTTAGTTACGTATTTAGTCCTAGGGGCTTCCCTGCTGACTCAGATGGTAAAGAATCTGCCTGCAAGGCAGGAGACCTGTTTGGTTCCTGGGCTGGAAGAAGGCAATGGCAACCCACTCCAGTATTCTTGCCTGCAGAGTTCCATTGGACCGAGCAGCCTGGCGGGCTACCGTCCGTAGTGTTGCGAAGAGTCAGACACGACTGAGCCACTTTTTCACTTTGGTCCTACCACAGTAGTTTGTAAAGGAGGCAAATGGTTATGTTAAAAGGAATAGAAAGACCTGTTTTGTTCCTCTCGACGGATGAAGGCATTGCATACTGCTTAAATAATGATGCCTGTCAGGTTTTTGGACATTTTTCTAAGAAAGGAGAAAAGATATTAAAAAGATAGCTGCAAATGCAACAGGGACTGACAGAAAACCTGGTGACTTTAGAGATCGATACTGTAATTGTGTACGTGAGCTGTAATTTATCAAAGCTGCTCCAAGTATTTTATGAAGGCGTTTGGGAGTGCTCTAATTTTACAAATGAAGCAATTCATAGACGACTGTAAACCTTTCCAAGTCTAGGTCTGTTTTGAGTCTGGAGTCAGAGAAGTACAAACAGCAGAATAAAGATAAGAGAGGGCCAGCGGGATAATGGTGTGACCTTCTGCGTTGGTGCGCCATCAGTAAGCATCTTTATGGCACAGCCAGTGGAACCAAGCTGACCGTGGAGCCACACTGGACCAGGAAGGATGCCAAGAAACAATCAATAGAAGATGTATTTCTGAAAATTAATATTCTACTGCTGAATTAATCTTATTGATTCAGGGATTCTGAAAGTAGCCGCAGAAACAAAAGCATATGACTTTTTTGAGAAGGCCAGAATAACAAGGAAATCCCATTTCCACCACCGAACCCAGCAACCTGGTTCAGCAAACATAAAACTTCCTCTGTTCATCCTCCGGAGGCCCCTGCCTATTTGGCTTAGAGAGGTGGTTGACGTGTGAAACCATCTGTGAAGCTTCATTGGTACTGGTTGAATCTTTGTTCCCATTTGTCTTTTGTTTGTTGTTCAATTATGTCCAACTCTCATGAGCTGTAGCCCGTCAGGTTCCTCTGTTCATGGAATTCTCCAGGGAAGACTACTGGAGTGGGTTGCCATTCCCTTCTCCAGGGGATCTTCCCAACCCAGGGATTGAACCCTGGTTTCCTGCATTGCAGACAGATTCTTTACTGTCTGAGCCACCAGGAAAGTTCCCAGAGACGCTCCCATAGTACCTATATTTAATGATGTTGTTAAGAGAGACAGTAATAGCATGGTGAAACTAAGAGGGAAAATAGAAATGTTGGAATGTGTGATGCAGGGTCACACCTTTGAAGGAGGGGATGTGAGGCTGAGGAGGAAAGGGGAATTCTGGGCGTTTGGGAATAGAAGCTTCCCCTCCAGCACCTTGGGAGGGCGGTGCTACTGCAGGTGAATAGCAGTGGTTTGGGGAGCTGCTGGCCTTGACCGCACCTGACTTCCTCCTCATACTCCTCTGTCCTGTCTTCCTGCTTCTCTCATTTTCCTTCTCACATTCCCACTTCTCTTGTGAGTCTATTATTTATAACGTATAGGGGGTGGTTGGTGACAAGAAGCAGCCTCCCTGGGTCTCAGTTTTCATGTTTCTAAAAGGAATGGTTTAATGTCTCTAAAAGGTGGCTTCCTGCTCTGGAGTGGGATGATTCTGGGCTTCACCTTAGGCTGACCATCCTTATAGAAGCATTTCCTGAAAAATGTTAATGAGAACTCTTTTGCAGTCCTAAGTTTTTAAAGAAGTCTAATTCCTGATAAAATTGTTCTTGGGAAGCCTTGCTCAGTATATAGTTAATGACCACTTCCCACCTTCCTGTGGGGTTTTTCATCTTTCGATTTTCTTATTAAGTTGAGAAAAAGAACAATTTTTGTCTGCATTGTATTTTCACAAATATGGATAGCAAGAAACATTAGGGGAATTGTTTACAATTGGTGAATCAAAGTGGAGACTATGAGGAATGTTGTATTCTTTCAACTTTTTTTGTAGGCTTGAAAAAATTTCAGAATGAAATATTGGAGGGTAAAAATGGGCAACTGAGACAAATCAAATAAAGTAATTTATTAAGTGACTCTCCCAAGGGCAATCAAGGGTTAAGTGGCAGGACCTGGAATGGGTTTTAGTGGCTCAGTTGCCATTCTAGTGCTTCCTGGGCCCTATCTCCTCCCTAAGGAAAAGACTGGTATAGGAAGGAATTTCCTCCAGGCTGCTGCTTCTGAAGGAAATGTCTCTGAGTCTGGCAGCGTTTGTATTTCTACTTACAAATTACCCACATGGGCAAAGCAGGCGATAAGGACCTGTGGGCTTTATAAAAGTGCTCAATGAATGGCATTAGATAAATAAGTTCACCCATTGAGAAGAAATGGGTGGCTCTAATTCTGAAGCTGGGATTTTCATTACTGACAGCTTTAAACAGAAAAGAATTTCATGCAGTACTTGGTAGTGAAGGAAGGGATGTTAGGTGCACATCTGATAGGAAGGGAGACAAAGTCAAAACCGCACAGTCTATTCCTTCACTGTTTTCCTTGGAAGTACATTGTAACCAGTGGAGCCTCAGAAGATCCTTGCCCTCTTTCTCTAGCTTAGAGCAATTCAGGAGAGGAATGTTGGACATGCCCCAGGCTCCGCCTGAACCCAGGCTCACATGGCTTAAGAGAAAGTAGAGGTGTCTCCAGGGGCAGCTTTACATGAACAGAAAGTGGTATTTGCCTGGCACTTTCCCCCCTCTCACGTATAGCATGTGCTTAATCGCTCAGTCACGTCCGACTCTTTGCAGCCCTGTGGACTGTAGCCCAGGCTCCTCTGTCCATGGAATTTTCCAGGCAAGAAAACTGAAGCGGTTTGCCATTTCTTTCTCTAGGGGCTCTTCCCAACCCAGGGATTGAACCCACATCGTTTGCTTGGCAGGAGGATCCTTTATCACTGTGCCACCTGGGAAGCCCTTAGTAACAAACTATGAAATCAAAATATCTGTGTGTGATGGGTGCACACCTCATTGACATGATGGCATTTGTAAACAGCTGAGTATCACTTCTCTGTGTAGTCGGTGCTAGGAGCTCTGGGTGGATCGTCAGCTTGGGTGGCAGGCAGTCACTTTCATCCTGGTCTCAAGAAAGCACCGTCCTCTCACAGGCCTGTCATGGCCTCTGGCTGCCTCCTTTGTGCCTGATCGAGCAGGATGAGCGGCCGTGATAATAGGTAAGAAGCCAGCACTTCCATCGGAGCCTTCAAAACATCATCACCTAGGGCGCCCTTGATGGGACAGACTCTGTGATTTCTGTTAGATCACCTTCATATGAAACATATATTCACTTCATCTGCATTAACTCAGAGAAAATCAAGAGTTTTAGAAGCTGAAAAAAGGAAATAAGATGAACTGCACTGATGCTAACGGTGTTGTGTCCAGTAGGTGGCACCTCAGCAAATCTCATTTGTAGCTGATAGAAGTAAACATCTTGAGAGGATTTTTTAAAAAGATACATTCATATTGCATGTGAGAGAAAGGTATGCCCTGGGCGCAGGGTGGTTCATGAAGTCAACTGGGGAAAGAAAAAAAAAAAAAAAAAAAACCAATTGGACTTTGTAAAAATAACTCTCTCACTGTAAGAAAACTATTGGAAGAGCTTATAAAAAGCTAGTGTCTGGTTGAAATTAAAATGCTTCATCACATCACATGGAGATTTTTCACAACATTTGGGCTGCAGATTACTGCTGTAAGTAAGACGGTACTGATAATCTTGATAGCCTTTTGAGCTTTAGAGAATAATATATGATCAATGTTTTGGTATCAGGCTTGTATATTTGAATTATGTTCAGAAAATATTGAATACTCGAGCTGGAGAAATTCCTTCCACTAATATTTTAAGGGACATTTTAGTGCATTGTGTTAGGTGTAATTCTTGAAAGAATAGACTTCGTGTTTCTAGAATGCATTGTTAGAAACTTTTAATGCATGTGCAGTTAAACACCACACCAAATCAGCAGCCTCATGCTAAGAATCTGTTATGGTTTTTATAACATAAAGAAACACAACTTTATAACACAAAGAAAGACACTTCTTCAGGAACACGCAAAGGAAGGAGTATTTTCACTCCATAAATACAAATGTCCCCTCTGAAAACTGAGTAGTGAAATTGGTAACTTATTTCTTAAACATGAACTTCAGAAGGCAAGTAAGAATTTTTTTAAAAAATCCTGCTTTCCAGTCAAGTATTAGAATTGCATTGTATATTTTCCCCTAAAGAAGTCTATATCTTTCCAGATGACTTAAGGCATCTCTGTGTAATGTTTTACAGAATGAAATCAGAGTTAATCTATTTGCATTTTCTGTAGATAAAATGATCAGGGTACACACTCCTATTGTGTTTCGTTTTCTTCAGAGGACAGTTAAAGAACACAATTAATAGGCGCCTCACAAATGCCCTTTCCTGTCTGTCTCAGAGGAGAGTGGCGACAGCCATTCAAGGTTGTCAGGTGAGGTATAAAACCATCACCCGAGTTCGGGCGGCACTGGGGAAGCCTCAAGAAGGACAAGATGAAGGATCCTGTTTGCTTTTGATAATTGAGTCATTGTAATGTGTTTAGTAAGACCAAGACAGATAGGACTTACTCAGTTCACTGGGCTTCAATTTTAGAGAAAGATTGTACAAAAATGCCTTGTCTTTCCATGGAAATACTCATCTTTGATGAAGAGATTAGAAGGCATGTTCTTTCACAACTAAGGGAATCAGTCCTTCCTTTCCTTGCTATTTCCCATCACCTCTCTCCCCTCGCCCTTTTCTCAGGCTGAATCATCACTTACCAAGTAGATGGCAGGGAATTAGTGGTAAGTAGTGGAGACCTTCTGACCACTGGGCTCCTGTCATCTTCCCCATCTACTCCACTCAGTAGTTCCACTTCTTTCAGACCAGTGGTTACCAAAGCTTGTCTGCACAGTGGAATCACCTGGGGAAATTCAGAAATTACTCATATTTGCCTCCCGCCCCCACTTCCGCCTAAGAATGGGATTTAATTGGTCTGGGCGTAGCTTTAGTTTTTGGAAATTATGAGGGCTCTTTCAGTGATTCTGATGCACAGATCAATCTGGGAACCATCATTTACTTCCTCTTCCCAAACTTCCCCCATTCTCTACCACCCTTCTGTGTTTGCAGCACCTTGAGTAAATATTTGTCCTTGAGATTCCGCCAGTCCCCTTGTTGTTTTGTTTTGTTTTTCCTGTGTTTTGAGATCCCTTGACCATGTTCCAGTGGAACAGAGTCTCTTCCCTCTTTCTATTCTCGGCATCCATCTTAATGCCTAATCCCTAGCAGCTGTTTAGAGATTGGTTTTTGAATCAAGTGCATAAAATTGTGTGTGTGTGTGTGTGTGTGTGTATGTGTATGTATATATGGTAATACAATAATTTAAACAAGTTGATTCATGTATTTCTGACTCAGGGCATTTTTACTGCTCAGGTAGATACTTCTCCTTTACTTGAAGAGCTGAGATTTCCTAATCTCCCATCTTTTCTTAAAGTGATGATAAATACATAAAATTAAAAAGGAATATGTTCTCTTGTGTGGTATTAGCTTGTGTCACAAAATTCAGCTTTAGATAAGGGGACAAAAGAAGACTAAGCCAGTGTTCAATGAAACTCAAGGAAATAAGTATAGAGTGTTGTCAGTTTCTAGCAGGAGAATTTCCTACTGCCTTCCTTGCGTAAGGAATATTAATTTATCTAATTGATGATAATCTGGTCAATTTATTGTAGCATTAAAAATGAAAATCAGTTATCATGCCAAAATATTCAGTGATGTGCCTGAGACTTTTAACATTTTATTTTATGTTATTAGGTGATAATGGGGAGTGTAATTGTTAATGTTTGATTCTGGCAAAATACAATTAGTTTCTGTGAAACACATTGTGTATTAATGATGTCATTAAGATTAATGAATATAAATGAATGAACTAGGGATTTCAAATAGAACTGAGTGACTTTCTATCAGTCTGTAAAACTTGAGATAGATTTGCTTGATTTTTTTGAGGAGAAAATGCCAGAGCCCCTGCTACATTTTCATATAGACTGGAGAGAAACTAAATCAGCTACCCAGACAAACCAAAGTTTTAAAATATTTTTAGGAAGACTGTGGTACACTGATTTCAGTCTGTGAAAGCTATCTCTTAATTTTACTTTAAGAATTATTTTCAAGACCAGTTTTTAGAAACTTCTATGTCCTCTGTGTGTGTGTGTGTATACACACACACTGGTGTTTAAGACAATCAGGGTAATAAATCATTGTTCATTAAATTAGAGATGACACTGTGATGGTGTCTATTCCAGATGTTCCCCAATAGACATCTATTACATTTATATTTCAAATATTATTAAGAAACCCAGACAAGTTAAGCAGTCTTCTTGAGCAAACAGACGGAGAAAGGAAAAATTGGGAGAGACTACCCATCAACGTTTTAGATGAGAGTCAAGGACTAAATGTATAATAACATGACCCTAAGAATCATGGGTATTTTGAGTGCTGTTGCATGACTCTATGTTCTTGCAGTGTAGAGAGCAACTCTGCCACTGCAAGACAAAACAAAAACCCAATGTATCTGTGGTCCATGTACTTGTAATTTAAGCCCTGTGTTTGCAGTATCCTCTTACTGAGCCAGATAGACAGAGATACTGTGTTATCAGGTGAAGCTTAATGTGTAAGTTCGTCTCCTTGGTCTGACCTTCAGCTAATGCTTCTGTTTCTCCCTCTCTGCTCGTGCTTGTTTGGTTTTCCTTCTTTCTCTTCTTCATTTGTCTGTCTATTTCAAAGTTTTGCAGGGCAGCCCTTGCCCTTGAATGGCAGTTGAAGCAATTTTGGACCACAGCAGTGGAGCACCAAAGTGAAGGAGAGAGGGAGGGTGTTTTGGGAAAGTGGCTGCTGTGTGGGCTCCGGGACCCAGCCTGAGAAGCCCGAATGCTTCCGTTGGCTCTGCCTTTTTGCTGTTTCCTTGACCTTGGGCTCTTCTTTTAACCTCATTGCCTCGCTTTCCTCGTGGGTAAATTGGGCCAGTCTCTTCCTTTTCTCCTTTGAAAGAAGCTGATGAGGATTAATGAGGTAGAATCTGGAGCATGTTTTGTGTTTCTCCGAAGAGTACATTTCAGGGAAGCTGGAAGACAGAGTCGATATAGTAGACAAGTGGAACTCACATTGCTTACTGTGGTAGATGACAGAGTCCCAAGGAGTAACTTACTCTCCGTCAACTGAAAATGAGTTGTGGGCACAGACCCATTTCGGCTCACTTCTAAATCGGATGTAGTAGAGGATGATGGAAGGAAAGGCAAACCAATTTGAGGAGCAGTGGAATGACAAACAGGATTCAGGATAGATGTCTGACTGCCACCTGGTTGCCTGAAGGAAAGCAACTTGTTTGTTTTCAATCATTGCTATCTGCACCTCTCCTCAGCATTTTGCAGAAGAATCACCAAAATTGCTTGATTGTATGAACATAATCCAAAAAAGATAAGAATGAGGTTCCCAGCAAAACCTCAGAATTAGTCCAACCTGGAGCCTCAAGGTAGAACAAGGTTCCAGACGTGATTGCTGGATTTAAAACAGTTTGCTCGAGGCTCTTCAGATCTATGTCGTAATTCATGCGGATGCAAACACAGAGACGAAGAAAGACTGGTTACTTCATGCGTGAACTCCCACTCTAATTTTGTTTAGCATGCTGTCTGTGGTCAATCACCTTTTAAATTCCAAGATGACTAGGCTTGGTTTTTCTTCTTAGAAGATTTTCCATAACTTTTCTTCTCTTATAGTTACTTTTTTGGAGTAGTTTAGATAGGTAACAGTACAGTTAACCTAGAACTTAGCTTCTTGTCATTGTAGGACTAAAAAAGAGAAGTTCAATGCATGTGTAGCCTAAAAGTGCATTTATAATCTCTGATTCAGTATATATAATCTCTGATTCCATTAAACTCAGAATAGAGTTCAAAATTTGAAAATAATCTTCATCTTTTATCTCTAGGTAGATCTCATCACTTTAGGAATAATTTTAGAAATCTCTGTTTCAGAAGCTCATAAAATACTTAGTTGATGCCAGGAATATTATCATGCATATAAACATATTGCGGAGAAGGCAATGGCACCCCACTCCAGTACTCTTGCCTGGAAAATCCCATGGATGGAGGAGCCTGGTGGGCTGCAGTCTATGGGGTCGCTAAGAGTCGGACACGACTGAGCGACTTCACTTTCACTTTTCACTTTCATGCATTGGAGAAGGAAATGGCACCCCACTCCAGTGTTCTTGCCTAGAGAATCCCAGGGATGGGGGAGCCTGGTGGGCTGCTGTCTATGGGGTCGCACAGAGTCGGAAACGACTGAAGTGACTTAGCATAGCATAAACACATTGACACACCCATGTCTGAAGCTCATGCAGTGGGTAGGTAGCCTGTGGTGGCAATACAGCCAGTATCACTCCACTCATCTACTCCCGTCTCCATCTATATATTAATGTGACATATAGGAGTTTGCTAAATATTAGTTTATGGTCCCAGTGTTAGCTGTGTGTCATTTAGAGATGAAGGGACATAATTGGAAAAAAAAAAATTGGAGCCATTTCCCATTGTCAGATCTTCATAAATGCCCCTTGATGAAAAAAATGAAGTTGTATTACCCAATTTTATTAGAAATGCTATATTTTGTGGGATCCGTGTGTTCACAAAGTAGAGAATATTTTCCTGCCATGATTGATGTTGGGGCATTTATGAGGATAGTCTGCTATATTTCATATGTATATGAGGGTGTCATTGTTAAAATGTTCAAAAGAAAATTACGTATGTGATTTATATTTTATTATTCCCTCCTAGGATGTAATTTTTTCAATACCATGATTCCCGTCATATTGTCAGTGGTGATTTGATGGCTAATATGCCAGAAATAATTAGATTTTAAAAGGTGATGCAGGCGTCGAGACGATACAGCTTTCTTCATGTGTGTTACATTGTAGAAGTCACCAATTGCACACATTGTAATGGTCTTCAGGGTTACAGGCAGGATGGAAGATGGAGCTATGCGCAGGAAGCGTGGGAGGCAGCATATTTCAGAGGCATATGCTTGCCACTGACCCTACCTGCAGTTTTCGCTAAATGAAACGTGTTTTAGAAAGTGCCACTCTGTGGATAAATTCAGACTTTTGTGTATCATCAGTGGGAAGATGTGGATCCTCTCTTTTCTTTTGAAAGTGAGAAAATTCCTCCTCTCCCTAGAAGGCCTCAAGCCCTTTTGTTTTAGTCTCCTTGACAGGTTTACTTTTTTTTTTTCCTTTGGGGAGAAAAAGACATACAGTATGAACAGCATTTTTTCAACTTTTGAGATTAGAACTTTATTTTCCAGTTTTACATGACCATTTTAAAATACAGGGCAAGGTAATTTGTAGTTTCAGTATTTATTCCTGAGCATAATAGCTCCTGGGACTTTGTAGAAGGGAACCTATTTCTGAGTATCTTTTGGGCATTGATGACACTGGTGATCTGTATCACTTGTACGTTACTTTAATGTTTCTGAAGATTAGACTAATGCTGTAATATTCTGGTATTTGACATGGGTGAAGATGAGTGGCCACTGTAGCCAAGCATTTAACAGTTAACATGAAGCCCACAGCGTACTTTTCAGCCCCCACACTTCAGCACATCCCTGGAGTCGGAGCACTGCTTTCTCACTTGGGAGAGTCCCGATGAGCAGGCACTGCTGGGAAGCTAAGCTCCGTCCTCAACCTCTTGCGCGCACTTGGCCAGTCGAAGGAGCCTGAGACCAGGCAGGTAGCTGAGTGGCATGTGAAGCAGATGCTTGATGAGATGCTCATAGCCTGGAGGAGGAAGGGGAGTTTTGAGTCACGGTTGTGGAGTCAGTAGAGGAGGGACCAGGTGCCCAGTGTGAGGGGCACGGACTGCTTCTGCCCGGGGGCACTGGGACCCAGTTTCCCAGCAGGTGGCCTCCTCCTCTTTGCAGTTCCCACTGCTAAGCCTGTGGTAACATCTTAATTTCACAAACTGAAGCTCAAGAAGTGGAAGGACTTTCCCTGGCTTCCTGGCTGTCTTGGTGGAGCCTGCCCTGGGGCACTGGCTCTCAGGGCAGGACACTTTCTTCCAAGGATGCTGGGAAGTCATGACTCCCAGAAAACGGAAGGAAAAGTCAGGGTTGGAATTTCCCCTCCCTTTGAGCTTCTCATCACTGCTCAGGACAGCCTTGCCCTGAGTCATTTCACCTGAAAGGAAAGAGTGATTTACCAAGTGCCTTCGATGGCAGATTCCAGAAAACTGAAGTGTGTCAGTCTGCAGACTGAAGAGCTTTGAAAAGCCCACAAGTTCATGGGAATGTGTAGAATGCTGGCACCCTAAAACTGCAAAGGGAGCCTTGGTTCTGTAGAATTGACTATTTGTACACAAATATATGTTATATTTAGAACTGTGTACTTTGGGAGCCAGAAGGGTGAAGAGTTGTGAGAGTGGAACCTTGGGAGGCCCAGGTGCATTTGAGAAGAAACAGAGGCCACACCCCAGAACTATTCCCTGGCTGCTTTCTCCCTCCACCCAACTCTTGGCGAGGGGCATCGATCTCTCTTCAGCCCTAAAGTAGCCGAGTTGTTGTTGTTCAGTCACTCAGTCGTGTCCGGCTCTTTGCAGCCCCATGGACTGCAGCATGCCAGGCTTCCCTGTCCATCACCAACTCCTGGAGTCCACCCAAACTCATGTCCATTGAATCAGTGATGCCATCCAACCACCTCCTCCTCTGTCGTCCCCTTCTCCTTTTGCCTTTAGTCTTTACCAGCATCAAGGTCTTTTCTAACGAGTTGGCTCTTCACACCCTCCTCCTTTTGATTTTTAGAGACCTATGGCCATGAATCTGGGATTCCACAAGCTCTTTCTGGTATGTTCTGACCAGGGATAGCTTAGAATGTGGTAATTTTCACTTTGAAGCTAAAAAATTTGACACCTCTCATGCATTCTTTTCACCTTGAAAACAGGTTTTTCTTCTGTGTTTAAACATTAAGAGTTAGTAGAGTTGTTAGGAACCCAAACTCCAGAGTCAGCCTGTCAGGATTGGTACTCCAGTTCTGCCCTTCCTTAGCTGTGTAATTTTTGGAAAGTTACTTAACCTCTCTGGTCAGTTCCCTTATCTGTATAATGGGGATGATAATACACCTAATTCATAGGGTTGTTGAAAGAATTAGATGAGATGACTTGTATAAAGTACTTCGAGCAGTGATTGTCACATACTGTGTGATCAGTATTTGTTGGCTGTTATTGGAAATAAAACATGGAGGAAAATAAAGTGCTAAAATTAAGAAGGATTATAAATGTCAACACTGAAATGTATATTTTGAGTAAATCTCACAGCTGTATTCATTACTGGTGTTCAGGGCTCTCTTTACCCCTTAAACTGCCAGAGGAATAATAATAATCACAATAATAGATATTTTTTATGCATTGTCATGAATGACCTGTTTCTTATTTGCAACTTTTTATGACCTTTATGTTACCTTTTTAAAATATGACATATGCATTGGCCACTGGCATTTATCTATGAGTAGAAAAAATAATCAATGAATGAATGAAGGAATTTATCCACTGGCTATATTGGATTTCCTCATGAGTGAACAGAGGCTACAAACCCTTGGTCGGTTGTCTCAAAGTAACAAGATGTTGTGGCTAATGCATTTTGTGGGTGTTTGTCTTGCTAAGAAGTAGTAATGGCTACAAACACACACAAAAGCAAACGTTAAGGACAAATCCCATCGCAGATTGTGGCAATGGTGCTAGAAATCACTTTCTGAGCACACCATGATGAGGAATGCAGACCCTCCTCCCTCAGGCTGGTCTGGAGGGAGAAGCCTCCTACTCCACCAGGAAGTGATCTCTACTCCCCTCATTCACCACCTCCTTGGCTTTTGGGTAGGTGGTCCAGGAGCCAGAGGCTGAGAGCTGCGGGCAGAGAGTGGATTTAGCCTGTGGAGTAGAGTGCGTCAGGTTAGGTTTGGAAACATCCCCCAGCTTTGGTTTTTTAAAAAATTGCTCACAGTGTTCCTCACCAAGGTTTCCTGGTATGAGGTCAGTTGCTGAAGAGTGGGTAAAATCAGAAGCCACATTTACTTTAGAGAAACCTATGTGGATCAGGAGGAGAGAGGTGTACCTTGGTTTTAAATTTGTGAGAAATGCGTGACCGTGTAAGTCAGGTGACACACCTGTGTCCTAGCACCAGCTGACACTGCTGTGGATGTCAGTGATCACAAAATCTCACTCTGAAAATTTGTACAACCAAACTCTTCCCACCCCTCCCTGGGATTTTTCTCCCCTGGGATTTGGGCTTGTTTTTGTTTCTGTGAGCCATTTATTGTAACAATGAATAAAATTTAGATTTGGTCCTTATTACAGTATCCACAGATTTTGAGTATTCTAGGAAGTAAATTATGCCTATGATAGTGTGTACACGAGGTGTACACATACAAATAATTTTTTAAAAAATCAAGTACCACAAAGCCTCTGGCTTCAGATTATAATTAATGACTGAGCCTACCAAATTTTATTTGAATACACATGTAAAAGCTTTACACGTTGAGTTTGGTACTTTGTGAACTGACTCATAATAATATGAACAGATTCCACGAAGGTATAAAATTGCAGGAAAAATGAGTTTATTAATGGAAATTAGGCTGGCTCCTAATTATTACCTGTGAATAGTGTCATCATTTGAAGTTTTTATTGCATTTTAACACATGGCTTATCTTGATGAGAAAATATATAGCAAAGGGTAAATGTAGCAATTTTCCTTTTACTATTCCCTCTGCTAAGCCATTATTGCTTGATGTTATTTTTCAGCAGCCTTTCATTTTTGTCCTAAATGTTTTTGCCTCTGGCTGGTTTTATTTCTTTAAAATGTACGTGTATCACTTCTCAAAGTGATACATTTTGACAGGTAATCAATATTTTTTCATACTAGATTTGATGGTGCAATGGTCATAATCTTCATCGTAGACTTAGTTAATGGTTGAATACTATCCTGGATTTTTATCTCAGAATATTCCTTTGTTAAGAAACATACTATTCACCTTTAGCCAAAATCCCTTTTTATCAACCCCAGCCGCCAAACAGGTCCAGCTGCCGAGTGCCTACGATGCCCACTTATCTGAGACACACATCACCTGACTTTTCGTCAGTGTGTCCTCGAAATGTCTTCTGATAAAGCTTCCAACCATCTCACTCGATTGGTCACAGAAAAGATACTTCTGGGCTCTACATTTTTTTTTTTTCCCCTTCCTGACATCCTATGATCTCTGCTTGAAGGGGAAAACTCTTTTCCCTTCCTTTTCTTTAGTGGGAACTTGATGTCCTCTATCAGACCCCACTTTCTCCAGAAGGACCAGCGCAAGGAAGATCACAGCTCTCAGATCACAAGCACATATAAGGACACCATGCTCGGCTTTTGCTTTTCCAAGTTCAGCTTCTTGGGTCATGATTTTTTTTTTTCTTCTAAATTCAGTTAGGACTTTCTTATGCCTCTGTGGGCAGATAACAATGACATCTAAGTTGGTAAATATATTCTGACCGGCTGCCAAGGTACTTTGTCAAAGCTGGCACTTCAAATTCAGGGAGCTGCTTAAGCTCTTCTCTCAGGAGGGTGAATTGAGGGAGAAAGGGCAACAACTGTCATTCCTTTTGTTTTCATTGAACAGAAAGGTCTTCCTTTTGCAGGAAAAGATTGAAGTACAGGTGGGCCTGTCAAGGATGGGAATCTGTTTCCAACCCCTTTGCAGATTCTCCCACAGACAGCTCACCGATTCCTCCACTCCAGACCCTAGACTTTTTCTTTTCATTTCTTCTCTGCCCCACCCCCTTTTTTTTTTGTTACTTCAATTCAAATAAAAATGCATAGTTATTTTTAAAAACCTATAGAAAATTGTGCTAGAAGGTTGGAGGTACATTTTGGTTTGAGCAATGACCAGGTTGGTGCCTTTTCTTTGCTTTTAGAGATGGCCTTACTCCTCCACCCAAGAGCAAGAGCTAAAAAGTCTCTGGGGTTTGCTTCCTTTAAGTGGTATCCAATGAACATGCCTCAGTGGTAAAACACCCTGACACCCTTCTCCCTGGATGCTTCTGTGAGGGGTGGGT
>NW_011494790.1:5592392-5633047 GCF_000754665.1 Bison bison bison
TAGAGATGTCTGCAAAGATGGTTTGAGAACATAAAATGCAATCAATTTTCCTCAGTGGTTAGATTCATAAATCCCTGAGCTATTTTTAATGACATAATCTAATCAATTGATAGCAAGCCTACGAGTGTGTTGACAGCCAGAAAGAGACAGAAAGCTAGTGTAATAGCAGGTGTCTGGGTAGGAACCACTTGTCATTTCTTCCCCACCCCCATGCTTAGAAATTGCTAGATACCTGCATTAGGTAAAACCAGAAATTACTGATTTTTTAAAAATAACGTATGCATTATGCCTGCCTTCTTGACTATCATTCTTTCAAGAAAAATAGACTATCTAATGGATAAAGTGAAGAAGGAGGTAGTTCTGAGACAAACTATAGGTAGCCCTAGTATTTGCTTCTCAGGACCATACTGTGCTCCCAATTTAAATGTCTTTAGGAAAGAAATCAAGGGGGAATAATTTATTATAGATTGGTAGTATCAGATATTGTTACTCCTGTGCTAGGTCAGTAATGAAAACTTAATATGCATCTCTTCTGTTGCTTTGAATTGAAATAAGATGAGGATGAGCGGAGTAAACAAGCTGAAACAGACTGTGAAATTGCACGTGATGGGTATCTTTCTTTTTAGTTGTTTATGGACTAGAAATAGGTTAATATTCCAACTAATGATGGATCTTAGAATTTCTTCTCCCTTTTTACATTTGGGTCTGGTATCAACAGAGAAAGTTGTTATCATGAGGAAAATTAAAATCTGAACTGTATCTTTGGGCTAGGAATGGGCGGTGAGGTATTTATGTAAATAAATTAGCTTTGGCGCTGGGAGGGGTAAGGGTTCCTCCCCCTGTAAGTGGAGAGCCGCCGCCCTGAGCCCTCGGTTTTCAGGTTTTCCGGCTGCCTGTGTGTTCTATTACATTTTTTTTTTTTTCTCCTTTGATGCCATCAGAAAAGATGAGCGGCAGGAAGGTGGTGCTGCTTGGCTGGCCAGCTGTGCCCTAGTTTCTCACCGTCCCAATCAGCAGCTGCTGTTTGCAGAGGTGTCTGTCACCGCTGATTGACTTAGTACTTTGACCTTATAGTTGCTTCCGAAGGGACTTGACCCGCGACCACTGCCGAAAGCTATTTTCTGGTCGCCTGGAATGCCAGGGCCAGTATTCCGAAGGAGTAGTGAAAGCAGGGCTCCCACGATTTCTTATCTACTAGCAAGAGCCTCCTCTCCCTGGGTGGATGCTTTAGGTGTCTAAGCCCACTTGCTGCGCTTTCCCACCGAACTGCAAGCATCCGTGATCCCCGAAGTTGCTGGAGTGAATAACTAAGCGGGACCAGCTGACTCAGGGCTCCAATCAGCTAGAGCGTGATGTAAGTGTTTAGCAGCTGCCGGGCTCTGAATTAGCGTGCCGAAGTAGCGGTAGTACCGCATGGCTATACTGTTGTGAGAGGCTCAGAGAAAGCGGAGGGGGAGATGGATGAGTCCAGCATTCTAAGACGAAGAGGGCTCCAGGTAGGAGATCCTTGCGTTTTTGAAATGTAGCCTTGCCGGTGGCCAGCAGTGGAGGATTTCAAAGTTCCCTTTTCATTCTTTTTCTGGGCATAAATATATGCACAGTTCTTAGTATCCACTTGGCAACGTGATACGCTAAGTCTCTCTTTACAGAACTCAGCGACACATCACAGGGTTCAATGAGAAAGGCTCTATTGTCAGAGACAATAGATCGGACTTTTAGTTTGAGACTTTGTTGCTTGTTTGTTTTGTTTTGTTTTTTTCCTGCTGGTTGTTCAAGAATAGTTAAATTGTGGCTGGCAGTGACAGCTGATGAGCCGGTTGGGCTTTCTGTCAAGAGTCTGGGAAGTCTGTTGAGGGTAGCAACTCTGTTCAGTTTTGGGAACACAGGACTCAGTTTTGTGTCAGACTCAGCCCTTGCGGCAGCAGCATCTGTATGCTTGCCTTGCAGATGTGTGCAGCTGTTGAGAGGTTTCTCCTGTCAGTGAGATGAAAGTTTCTACTAACAGTTCAATCAGAGTCCCCTGTAATTTGTTTATGTTGAGATGAGGAAAGATATGTATCATACCGCCTTGATTCTTTGTGCCCAAGTTTCTCTGATTAAATTACTTTGACTTTAGGATACAAATGTATTCCAAGTTAAAACTTGGCAGATCAGAAAACTTGGAAAAAACATCTGCTTGGCAGTTTGTAAGTTTCAGGAAGCCAAAATATGAGTATGTTCAAAATTAGTTTGTTAACTCCTTGTTAATTCTTTTTTTCCTGTATATAAGGGGCAGTGTTCTCTGTGAAAGAATCTAATCATTAGCCATTGATAAACTCTCATTCATTATTTTTGAAACTAAAACAAAAAGTGCTTGGGAAAACCCACTATACCTTACGTGTAGAAATGCCTTTCAATATTCCTTAATGGTCTTTGACTCACGGCCAGTGTAGCTCTCTGTCAATTGCTAATACTAATATTATTCATATTACTCTAATACCATAATAATATTATAGATAAACTAAAGGATTATTTGTAGGTAAACAAAAGAGGGATTAAAAAAGTTGGGGTTAAATGTCATCTATTGTTCCAGACCTAAGTAAACAGACTGCCTCTAATGATTTTCAGTGTGGTCATTGTTTTGAATGTACAGTGTGGTTAGTCACTGCTGTGGATTTCCTTTTCTTTGTTTTCATCACATCTATAAAGTTCTGGTAATGCACAGCTGTTTGTGTGGGTCCATGTCTTTTTTGGAGTTGCTAGTTAAATATGGAAAGGCTCTTTGTTAAAAAGGTGATAAACTCTATCAAACTCCTAATGGTCAGATTATTAGTATGTTGATGACAATTCTCCTGAGAGTTTTCTCTCTCCTTTAATTCATTTTAGATCATTCAAACTGTGTTTTTGATAGGAAACTCCTTTTTGTGATTAATTTCTGTAATATAGATTATCACAATTTCAGAGGATATGATTGAGATATATGGTGCTTTTGAGGGTATAGATTTTGTAGAACTTGTCATTCTAGACATTTTTGTGGCTCTTTAAAATAACCAAGCTATTTTCTACCTAAGATTTGCAACAAAACAAAGGAAACATTGCTGGTTAATATAGTACTTAGACTGTTAGATCTTCATGGTACTTAACATCCTTTTACTATGCCTGCCATACTCTACTATATAATAGATAAAGAATGTCTGCTTTCTATTATAAATGAAATAAAACTCTCCACATTGTGAGAAATAGTAATATAAAAGTGCTTAAAAGTTCTGCCATCTCGTAGTTACAACTTTATTTTGGCTTAAAACAAAGCCTGTTAATCTTTTACTCCCATTCTGTCCAGTATTTATTTTGAAAGAGATGGCACATACAGGGTAGCTGTTTTAAGAAATTCCAATATTAGGAAACTTTTTACAAATACCAGGTATAAGTATACATTTGTATTACAAAAGATGTCACTGTTGCGTTCTTATGAGCAACGCCACCTAGTGAATTTAGGAATTAAGTTAATTTTCGAATACATACTATATGAAACACTTCAACACACAAACGAGGTACACCTGTGGCGAAGCTAGTCTGAAAGCTACTCTTTAGTATGCTTGATTCTGACTGTGTTGCTAGGTGATCTTGAGCAAGTCACAAACCCTCTTGGCGTCTGCTTATTCTTCTGTAAAAGGCATTCTATAACATGAATTTTGAGTGTACTAGACAGGAGATAAGCATAACTGAATTTTTTTAAGTCAGAGGCTATGTAATAAATACACTATCATATACTTGGTCCTGAGTAAGTATTATGTTGTTAAAGTAAAGATGACTTCCATTATTTATAACAGTCCACATCATTACTAGTGAGATAACATAATTATATTTTTATTCCATAATTTGTTGTTTGAATCTATTTTTAAGTTAGAAGAATTACCTTTAAGGACAGTTATCACTATTTATAGGGATCATATGACAGAATATATTATCTAATAATAAGAGATGAATAGATGCTTAGTGTTAGATGCTTAGAATTGGAACAGATTCATTCTTTAAATAACTTAAAGTCTAGTGTCAGAAATCTGGAGTATACGAATATTCTAATTCTCTAAAATTTAATTTTGCAATAATGCAGAATGTGTTTAATAGAGAATAATATAGTATGTGTTTAGAACCTGTATTTAGAATTTCAGTACCTCTGGCTCTTAGAACACAGGCCTACTAAGGTGTTTTTAAAATTTGGACTCTGAAAAATTGTTTATCATCAGAACACATAATTTGTCAAGGCACGACTACTTCATAAAATGGCAACCAAACTTAGTTGTTCATCTTTGGTGACTGCACGTTTCCATCTTTTCTGTGGACTGTATTAATATTTCCAGTACTACTGATAGCACTTCCATCACTGCCTTTGAAATGAGAATGAGAGAAAGAGGCCCCAGTGGCTTCCCTGGTTAGAGTCTGGGAAACTTTCCACATTGCATCTCCAAACATGGGAAATTCTGACGGATGGATGGGCTTGGGCAGACCTTGGACTTGGGGCAATTTGAATTTCTAGACAGGTCTAATTCGTCAAAGGATAACTGGCTCCTTTTGGTCCTAATATCCCTCAAACACGGGTCATATTTTTAACTGTCAGGGAAATTAATTGTTTCAGTGATTTCTGTTATGTGTTTCCCTTTTATTTGTTTTAATGAAAGTGTCCCTATCCCTAATGTGATAGATCCCAAGGCTGGAGAAAAATGAACGAGCATCATTAAAGCAGGGAGGAGGCACTAAGAGGGGGAGCAGTATCCCAGAAAGGCCTCCTGGGAGCCCATTCCTGCCATTCTCCTGTGCTTTGCTTTGCTTGGTAACCTCTTCTGTTGATTTACCCCATCCCCAGTTAAATCTGACCACTTCCGCCCACTGTCACATGTGGCTGAAATATTAAAATTTTTTTTAAGTATGGTGTGGTTACCAACTAAATGCTTATAGACATCTAGATTTGTGTTTAGGTTTTTGTTTCATGTGAAGACTCTGGGTGGTTACAGGAAAGGAGTCTAGTTAGAGGATGATAATAGAAATACCTATGATAATTACAGTTTGGGATAAGGTACTTTTGATATCCATAAGTTTCCGTAAGGCACAGACATGACTTTGGGACAGAAAGAATCAAAACTATAAATGAACTTTTGGTAGTGATGGGTCCCTAATTAGTGAGACCAGTTGTGGGCATATCTGAATGGTGTTTCTTATCCACTGAAGCAGTTGAATTTCTCCCTCTGAAATAGAGATAGAATACTATAGTTTTGGTTTCCTGATCTGCAGGGAGTAAGGATGGAGTACCCTCAAAATCTTATGTCCACTCAAAAGTGGACATAAGTTCTATTTTGTACCCTAAGAATTGTTTTCTTAATTCTTTGCCTTCAAAATCCTGTCCCATCACCCACTGTCCAGACTTGATGTATCTCCTTTGCCTGCCATATCCTGTCCTCCAATTCTCCCTGCTCATTAGGGGCCAAAGTGAATTATAATTCTTGCCTGAAATTTTCCGTAATTACTGTGCTCCATTCTGAATCTTATCATTGTCATTGTTTATTTATTTGCACACCTAATCCTATTGCATTATTTTAAAATTATCTGCGTCTTACACCGAAACTGCAAACCCATTGAGGACTAATGTCCAGTGACCATGAGTAGCTCTGTAACTTTGGACCAGCTTCTTCGCCCCTCTATGTCCCCATCTGTAAAATGGAGATAATACATGCTTAAAGATTGAAGGTGGTTGTAAATCTTTAGCACAGCATCTGACTTGTGGTACTTATTCAGTTAACCTTAGTTCACTGCCCTCTGGGTTGGCACAGAGCCTTGCATAGTGTAATTTTAAATAATTAACTATGGGAGTATCAGGTGGGGCTTAGGCAATAAAAAGATGGGGAGCATGAATTGGATAGTTTGAGACTGCTAAGTTGCTTCAGCTGTGTCCGACTCTGTGTGACCCCATAGACGGCAGCCCACCAGGCTCCGCCGTCCCTGGGATTCTCCAGGCAAGAACACTGGAGTGGGTTGCCATTTCCTTCTCCAATGCATGCAAGTGAAAAGTGAAAGTGAAGTCGCTCAGTCGTGTCCGACTCTTAGCGACCCCATGGACTGCAGCCTACCAGGCTCCTCCATCCATGGGATTTTCCAGGCAAGAGTACTGGAGTGGGGTGCCATTGCCTTCTCCGAGGAGAGTTTATAAAAAGGGATGCTAATAATATGAACATATTAGCTACCAATATTAAAGGTGTGGGTGGGGTATAGAGAAAGTTTAAGGGACTGGAAGCAACAGGAAGCCACTAGCTTCACTAGATCTGAAGGAATGAGGGAGGGAGCAGTTATAGAACCTGGAGAGAGAGAGAGAGAATGAAGGGATGCAACCCATGGTGACTCTGCAGGGAGATAGACATCTCAACCTTATTTGCCTCCATCCTTCTGAGTGCTTTCTGATGCTCCTTATTAGCAAAACCCAAGAGAAAGCAGAGGGGCACAGGAGCCCCTGGCTCTGGTCCATGCAGCTAACTCCACAGCCCAGTATAGGGTGGATGATCTGAATTGACAACTGAAGTACATGCAGCATCCTTACAGTGAGCCCGTGTTCAACTGCCCCTTGCTCTTGGCACTTGCCAGTCAAAGGCGATGTTCAAGTTTCACAGCCACAGATCCCTGGGGCCTGATCTGAGCTTAAGCATTTGAACAGATTCAGAGCTGCTTTTTTTTTGCAAAAAGTCATGGCCCCCAACCGTTTCCCACTGTTGAATAATGATGTCTTTCCTATCAGGCTCTTAATCCTCCTGGGAAGATGTTAGTCCTTCCCTTTGCACTTTTGTATCTGATACACGTGGGCTTCCTTCGAATCGGCCACACAGTGTGCCTGCACTTCCTCCTGCTGTCTCAATCTGGAATCGCTCTGCTCTGCAGGACCTGGCTGAGAAGTGATGGGGGAGAACAGTAGCCCCAGAGCCCTCTTACCATTCATCTCCTGGATCCCCTGAGCTCTGCCCCTTGGCAGATCCTAGCACACGTAGATTGTCCATCTCTGCTCCTCTCCAAATCCCTTTACAGAATTACGACTTCACGTTTTGTCCTTGACTTTTATGGAGGGTTGCTGAAAGAAATGGTTGTGAGAGAACATCTTTATACTTAAAAAAAAAAATTCCCCTTGAAGCCTCACCGATTATGTTATGTGTTGTCTGTTATATGAGGCTCACAGGCTACTGTCTTCAAGTTCAGTAGTCAGAAAGTTTCTTCCTCTCTAGGTAGACCAGTTAGCTTCTTTTAGTCAATAATAACTGGTTTGGCCTTCACTTTTGCCTTAGCTGGTCAGGACAGGGTTTCATACTCAGGGGTAATAGTTTTGTAGATACTCATGAGCCACCACTTCTTCACTGTCTAGGTCTCAGTTCCTTCTTGTTAAGAATTATGTGGTTTTATTTATCGTATCTTTCGACAACCTTAAGTTGCCTGAAAAGATTTCACAAAGTAAAGTGTAATAACATTGCATGTGAAACACAATGAACAGTTTTAGAAGAAGACAAAAAAGACTAAAAGACCAAATTATCAGTAAGCTAGACAAAATTTTAAAATTGAGAATTACATGAACTGACAAATATCAGTATGCAAGTAGAGATCATTTTATTGTTGGTACCAGAGTCAAAATATGGTGTTGGGATTTACTTGAAGCTTACATTGGAAATAAATTATGTGTAATGGTAGATTTTTTAAATGTCTTGGTAATCATACATTTGCATTGAAAGCAACCAAAAGCATGGAGATTGGCATCTAATTTGTGAAACACACAGGATAGAAGACAGCATTGCCGTTAAAATCATGCTTTTGACAAATATTTAATGATATGGGCAAAAGGTTGACAATAATGTCAAGGAAAAGAAGAGGTTTCTATACTATGTACTGTAACATACATAATGTATGTTGTTGTTATTGTTCAGTCACCTGCCCAATCGTGTCCAGGTCTTTGCGACCCTGTGGACTGCAGTACACCAGTCTTCCCTTTCCTTCACCATCTCCTGGAGTTTGCCCAAGTTCATGTTCACTGCATTGGTGATGCTGTCCAGCCATCTCATCCTCGGATACCCACTTTTCCTTCTGCCCTCAATCTTTCCCAGCATCAGGGACTTTTCCAGTGAGTCATCTGTTCACATCAGATGACCAAAATACTGGAGCTTCAGCTTCAAATCAGTCCTTCCAGTGAATATTCAGGGTTGATCTCCCTTAAGATTCACGGGTTTAATCTCCTTGCTGTCCAAGGGACTTTCAGGAGTCTTCTCCAGCACCACAGTTTGAAGGCATCAATTCTTTGACATTCTGCCTTCTTTACAGTCCAGCTCTCACAACCATACGTGACCACTGGGAAGCCTTGTGGTCTTGACTATAGCCGTGGTCTTGACTATACCCATGGCCTTGACCATACGGACCTTTGTCGGCAGAGTAAATGTCTCTGCTTTCCAACACACTGTCTTGATTTGTCACCACTTTCCTGTCAAGAAGCAGTCGTCTTCTGATTACAGGGCTGCAGTCACCGTCTGCAGTGATTTTGGAGCCAAAGAAGAGGAGATCTGTCACTACTTCCACCTTTTCCCCCCTGTGTTTGCCATGAAGTAATGGGGACTAAGTACAAGAGCAGTGGGGCTGGATGCCATGATCTTAGTTTTTTTAGTATTTAATCTTAAGCTGGCTCTTTTACTCTCCTACTTCACCCGCATCAAGAGGTTCTTTAGTTCCTCTTTGCTTTCTACCATTAGAGTGGTATCATCCGCATATCTGAGGTTGTTATTTTTCCTACCTATCTAGATTCCCAGCTTGTAACTCATCCAGCCCATGTTTGTGCTCCACATATAGGTTAAACAAACAGGGTGACAGCAGACAGCCCTGTTGTACTCCTTTCTTGATCTTGAACCAATCAGTTGTTCCATACAGGGTTTTAACTGTTGCTTCTTGATCCACATAGAGGTTTCTCAGGAGACCAGGAAGATGGTCTGGTATTCCCATTGCTCTAAGAGCTTAGTTGATGAAACAGAGATGGGTGTTTTTCTGAAATTCCCTTGCTTCCTCTATAATCCAGCAAATGTTGGCAATTTGATTTCTTGTTCCTCTTCCTTTTCTAAACCCAGCTTTAACAGCTGGAAGTTCTTTGTTTGCATAATGCTGAAGCCTGCTGCTGCTGCTGCTGCTAAGTCACTTCAGTCATGTCTGACTCTGTGCGACCCCATAGACAGCAGCCCACGAGGCTCCCCGTCCCTGGGATTCTCCAGGCAAGAACACTGGAGTGGGTTGCCATTTCCTTCTCCAATGCATGAAAGTGAAAAGTGAAAGTGAAGTCACTCAGTCATGTCAGACTCTTTGTGACCCCTACCAGGCTCCTCCGTCCATGGGATTCTCCAGGCAAGAGTACTGGAGTGGGTTGCCATTGCCTTCTCCAATGCTGAAGCCTAGCATGCAAGATTTTAAGCATGATCTTGTTAGCATGGGAGACGAGTGCAATTGTCCAGTGGTTAGCACATTCTTTGGTACTACCCTTCTTGGGGATTGGGATGAGGATTGACATACATTATCCTCTGGGCCAAAGCAGATAGTGTATGTACAGTTCTGTGTGTGTGTATGTGTGTGTGTGTGTGTGTGTGTGTGTGTGTGTGTGTGTAGGATAGCCCTATGGGATGGAAGGAAAGCACGTGTGTGGGTTTTGGAGTATTTAAGACCATCTTTGCCACTTCACTGTATGAGTCAGGCTAGTTAATTCTTCACCAATAAAATACACTTATTGGTGGAATTGTTGAGAGTGAATTAAAATGAGGTATGAAAAGGCTAAAATATGTCTATCATATCTAACATTTATTAAGAACCTATTTTTTTCTTCATTATCATCACCTAAAATAGTATGAGAAAGTATACTAAAATGGTAGGTCTTTATATATTGACGGTGATGCCTTAAAAATTTTTTACCTTTAACTCTTCTATGGTAAGCATGTATTGCTTTTATAATCAGTTTAAAAAGTGCCTTTTGGGGTCACTTTAATTTTTTTGCTTTATTGTCTAAGAAAAAACTTTATTCCACTCAGTACCATCAATGAAAAGCTCTTAAAGTCTGTTTTGTATCTTGTGCATCCTTTTGGAATCGAGAAAAGTAAATCAGTTCTGTGTGTTCCTTTGCTCCAAAACTTAGGACCGCGGTTCAGTGAGGCTGTACTTTTGAACCACCTGGAGAACTTTCTGAACCCTAGGACCTCAGCGCAATCCACATCAGTTGAATGAGCGTCTCGTGATGGTGTGCAGCCAGGCTTGAGACTCACTGCTCCTAAGGGGTCATGTGTTCAAGGAACTCCTAAGTCATGGCACGTACCACTTCTGTATCCCCAAATGTAAGGCTTGACAACCTTTAAGATGGCGGGGCCTTGCCTTCTTTCTTCCAGTGAGGCTGGGTTTTATTTTTATGGAGAGGTGCATAAAATGGGTGTGCACTCATTGTATTTGTCTCTTGTCTTCTCAAATAATGGCAAAGGTAGTCATGTGAGAGCTCAGACTATTAACTAACCCACCTTAGGGGACAATTCTTACTGTGGTGTGGCTGGAGGCAACCCTGGATCATTACCCCTAAAGGACCCAGGGCACTGGTGGTATCCAGGTGCAGTTTTACATTTTTTTTAGATTGCTGGCACATGCTCCATGGTTTTGCAATAGGAAACTACCTCCAGGGCATGGTAAGACAGTTGCTTTGCCCCTTGAAGTGTTCTAATGTAGAGACAGCAAACGCTTGTGATTTATCAGAGGCCTTATCATAGACAGATAGTCTTCCTTAAGGTACATGCTTGAGTTCTCAAAATATTTGCTATTTACTTAGATTGTGAATGCAAATGCTTTTGTTTCAAGCAGTCAAGAAAAATCCCATTCTCTGCCTTCCTTTAAATTAATGTATAAGGAACGGTATGCATCATAACAGCAGCAACAGCATATATTGAACAGGCTTGTGGCAGAGAACTGAGTGCTGTGTCTTTCAGTTCAGTTCAGTTCAGTCGCTCAGTCGTGTCCGACTCTTTGCGACCCCATGAATCGCAGCACGCCAGGCCTCCCTGTCCATCACCAACTCCCGGAGTTCACTCAAACTCACGTCCATCGAGTCGGTGATGCCATCCAGCCATCTCATCCTCTGTCGTCCCCTTCTCCTTCTGCGCCCAATCCCTCCCAGCATCAGAGTCTTTTCCAATGAGTCAACTCTTCGCATGAGGTGGCCAAAGTATTGGAGTTTCAGCTTCAGCATCAGTCCTTCCAGTGAACACCCAGGACTGATCTCCTTTAGGATGGACTGGCTGGATCCCCTTAAATGTACACAATTGCACCTTTATCACCAGGCTCTACCAGTTCAGAAATGAGTGCAGTATGGTACTGATCTGTGAGGGGTGTATAGCATGGTGGGAGAGATAGACAGCAATTTCTGTAACAGCAAGTTCCATAACCGATGCCAGCTGTGGTGCATGGACACTGGAGGTAGCGGGTGCCCCCACCGCTGCAGGAAGCTGGGAAGGCTGTGTGTAGACGGGGCTGTTTCTGCCAGATGATGTCGGGTGAACAGGTACCCACTGGGCAAGAAGGGCATTCCAAGCAGGGTAAACGGCAGCGTGTGCAAAGGTGCGGTGGTCATACAAGGTGCATCCTTTTCAAGGGGCTGCAAAATAGTGCATGTGAGAAGCAGGAAGTGATGAGCAGAGTCCCCAAAATGATGCCATATTGGAGGATTTGGACTTTAACAGTAGGAAGCCACTAAGATTTCAAGTAGGGCACAGAACTATTTTACCAACTGTAAGCATTAGTGAAGAATGCTTGGGAAGAAGCCAAGAACAGCTAGGAAGTTAAAAATGGGAGGTGAGCGATGCTGCTGCTGGGTCGAGATGTTGGCAATGGATGTAAAGACAAGGCAACTGAAGATACCATTAACAGGACTTGACGACATGCTTGAGAGAAAAAAAAAAAAAAAAATGCAAGGAGCTGGAGGTGACTCCCAGGTTTCGGGCATAACTAGAAGCAAATGATGTGGATGGTGAGAAGATGGTTAGTTGGTTCTGTGCATCTTGAGTTTGCAGCATCTGTGGAAGCTTTTAGGTAGAGAGTCTCAGAAAGCAGATGGATGTATGGGCTGAAACTTCTGGAGAGGTCAAGTCTAGATATAGATTCTAAATTCATCCCCTTTAAATAATTAATTGAACTAGGCTGTGAATAAAGAGAGAAGCCAGTTTCTCTTAGAGTCATAGGTTTCTGTTAGACTAGTTTTCAAGAATTACCACAATGTGTATTTTAACACTTATTTTGCAGGACTGGTTAAAATTACACAGAGAGCAAAGTAGTTTTATGGTTTAGTGTCAGGCCTTGAAAATAATGTATCCAATTTTGAAGATGTGTGTGCTTTTTTTGGTTTTTTTTGCAAATTGCTTTCAACTTTGACAACTTGCCTACAAGTCTCATTCCAATACAATTTTGAAAAGGCAAAATGAAATATCTCAAACTGGAGGCTGTAATGGAAAAAGCAATTCATTCTTAAATGAAGATGATGAGGTGGGTGCCATATTGCTTGAAACAGCAAGTGAATTTAAAACCTGAGTGAGATTACATCAAATCCAAGCAAGATTTTTGTTACATTTGAATGAAGTATCTGTAATTGAGGATGTGGGTTCAACCAAGAAAGACACAAGGCAAATGTACAATTTTATCAATTTTCTGACACACTGTTTTCAGTTTGTGTGTGTGTACACAAACAAATTAAATCACATTGATTAAACACTGAACTTTTGTTTTTTTCATTTTGGCGACAAATGAAGATCCAGGCTTAACTTTATTAACTGCAACACTTTTGAGTTCCTGCCTGGTAATTTAGTATATTGAAGACATGCAAACTCTCAGTAAAGTGGTGAGGAGTTAGAGGTAGAATAGAATGTATTATGATGAGCTCAAAATGATTGTAGAAAATGTTAGCTATTTTTTAATGGATTTATTTTAGCTTATTGCTCAAAGTTAGTGAGATAACAGCTTGGTCTAGAAATATTTCATTTTATAGGATTTTCATCATAGTGATATTTTTCATTATGAGATATTGATAGCTTTTTATTTTCTAATTGCCTCTTCTCTCAATTTTAGCATTGTCATATAGGTGAAGATGGAATAATAACATTGATTTGGCTATTTACACTTTTCCACTAAAACTTTATTCCAAATATAAATTTTTATGCTCATAGGTTCATTTTCCATTAACTGTTTAGCTATCCAAACCAAAAGGCTTTACGGTAAATACAAGTTGAATTGGGATAGTGTGATAGATTCAATTAAGCTCCTAACTTTTCACTCCTCTGGAACAGAAGGATACATTAATTTCCTTGCCCCAGTCTCATGGCCTCATGGCCTGCAGAGATGCTTTCCCTCTCTTAACTTTGGGCTCAGCTCTGTGTCTTACTGAGCTTCAGGAATGTGTCCCAAGCAGAGGTTGAAATATACTGTTGTTCAGTGATCTATCAGGAGAGGCCTTGCCCTGGGTAGCCACTGCCCACTTAGCCTGGGTCCCAGAATGCACTCTGGTAGAGTTGACCTATATAAACCTGCAGCCAGAAGCCAAGTCCAGCAACCCCAGAGTTTACCTGCAGACCTGCAAATGGTCATTGTCGGTAGTCACTAGCTGTGCGGGGACTTGTTACCGAGCACAGTGTGGCAATGATGACTCTTACTGGGGGCAGGCTTGTGTTGTGGGGTTAAGAGCGGAGGTGTTTTAGAGTTCTGTGAGAATGTTGATCCACCACCTGCTGGCTCGACTCTCCTGGGCATGCTTCTCACGGTTTTTCTCAGTAAAATGAGAATATCACTTAACTCCCAGGAATATTATAAAAATAAGATGTATGCATGTCAGTTACTTTGAGCAGCTTCAGGCAGATAGTAGTTACTGTGTTTCTAGGCAGGTGAGCCTTCCTCCTCCTCTGTTTGCCTTGCTCCACGTGACTTTACCACATCCTAGCGAAGGACTCTGCGTACTAAGTCACTTCAGTCTTGTCCGACTCTCTGAGACCCCATGGTCTATAGCCCACCAGTGTCCTCTGTCCAGGGGATTCTCCAGGCAAGAATACTGGAGTGGGTTGCCATGCCCTCCTCCAGGGGATCTTCCCGACCCAGGGATTGAACTTGAGTCTCTTATGTCTCCTGCATTGCCAGGTGGGTTCTTTACCACTAACGCCACCTGGGAAGCCCATGTGACTCTGGAGCAGGTTAAATTTTTTCTGAGGCTTAGTTTCCTTTCCCACTACATGCAGATACCAACACCTACCTGGTAGAATTATTAAAGGACTGCAGCAAAGGGAGGCAAGTATCTGTCAGTTGAGGCTGCTCTAACAAAGTGACAGACGGGGTGACTGAGACAGTAGACATGTGTTTCTTATGGCTCTGGAGGGTGGGAGTCTGAGGTCAAAGTGTCATGAATTCCATATCTGATGAGAGCCCTCATCCTGGTATAGAGATTTCGTGTCTCTTCCTCTTTTCTCATGTCTCTTCCTTTTTATAAGGGACTGTCTTGAGGACCTCACCATCGTGACCCAGTCTCACCCTAATTACCTCCCAAATGCTCCGCCTCCAAACACAGTCACATTAAGGCTTCAACATTCAACAGATGAATTTGTGCGGGGTGGGGGTCGGGGACACACAGTCCATGGCACCAACCATGGCTTGGCAGGTGGGGACTTAGTGCAGGCAGCTTTTCAGAAAATGAAGGAACCAAAGTGCTGCAGTTCAAAAGACATATATTGATAACATCATTCACATATATAATGTCTGTGTTTTATACTTTTGCTCTTGTGGGCATTAAAAAAAATAACTCCTTTAAAATAAGAAAATTTGTAAAGATGAAGGAGTAGCTAATGTGGAGTCAGTGAAGGCTTTGGATGGGAGGATTGAAAAATGCTAATTAGAAGGGATTTAGGATTAGAATGCATGGATTGAGGTGGAATGTGAAATGACAGGGGCGGCTCATTTATAGCATGTCTGTATTAATCAGTGTAGCAGAGCTGGCTTCAAAAATGCCTTTGTTTTAAATGGACAAAATTTGCTAAACTTAACTTTTTTGCCTTCTGGAAAACGTTCTGATGTGTTGGCTGTAAATCTTCTAAGATGTACCCGTTTTCCCTTGTTTGCTGTGTACTGCCTTGTCCTTTTCATTTCTGTGTGTGTGTTCTCTGACCACAGCAGCACTTAGCTCCTGGCATTGTATGCTTCTTACCCAGAATTTGTTCCATAGGAAGCCTGTGTCCTGGACATTCTTGCTTTGAATCTATTTTGATCTGTATCAGCTGGAATAGGTTTTGAGCTGCTGGGTATTAGCTTCTGTATGCTTCTTTCTCTAGAAGCTAATTGACTGATTTGGGGTGGAGGCGAGATGAGAGTCTATACATTTGACCAATTTCACAGAGCTTACCTTGCAAGCTATTGAAATGCAAATACAGGCTACACTTAGAGGCTCTAAGAATTCACACATGCAGTTCTTTGTTTTCTTCGGAAAAATAAGCATTCAAAATTCATGCACATTCTATTATTCATGTGCTATATATTTAGGTTCTGCTGGTGTGCCTAGATAAATCTTATCACCATTATTTAAAATTTCATGAATGAAACTTTACATCTCCAATGCCACACTAGCCTAGACAACTTTACCCAATCAAAATAATTCGAAATGCAACACTTAAAATGAGTTCTTGTGTGTGTCTGTGTATATGCATTTATATATGTACACCTATGTCACTGCCTTATCTACAGCTGTTTTTATTCAAATCTACTCTGTGTAAATGGGTTAAGAACTCACAAGCTCCTTTTAGTGTCTTGCCCCCCAAAAGCCTGAATCTTTAGTATTTGCTGCCTACAAAGCTTCCCTGAGATATAGCACTGATGTCAAAGCATTTTTTCTTTGTTTGATAGCTGTCACACTGGTGGTCCTGAAAACGAGACCTTTTTCTGTGCTGTCCGTTCACCTGTATTTTCAAAGCATTCATCCACCACTTTCCATTTGTCTGGTACTTTGAAAGAATATAATGTGTCAGCAAGGCAGTTACTCTGTCATTTGATCTGCTCTGCATCTTAGCCTTCCTGGAACAGTTAATACTTTCAATGGTCCTTTATTTTTCCCCTAAGGTGTGGTCACTTCACCGATGACACTGGAGAGAATGATTTTTGTGGGCAGATCCAGAGCCCTCCTACCCAGCTTCCTGCCTGCTGCCCCTCGATGCTGGCTCCAGCTTTTTCTAATATCAGTGTATGAAAGGCTGACTGCCCCGCACTGTGTTTGGAAGAAAGCACGTAGGCTTACTTGTAATCCTCATTAAGCCTTGTGTCCTCATAGAGGAATATTGGTGATGGTTAGAATTAAACTGCCACTTTGGGGGAGCAATAGGAAAATGGACTTTATTAGTTCTTTATTCTCTTAGCACTCTTGAAGGTTCTGTAATTTCCAAGCAAGGAAGGTCAGTTCTGGGAAAACAGCAAATGTTCGTGAGAATTTTGACACAAAATTGACCCAGGGTCTATCAGTGTCCATGCTTAGCACAGAAAAGAGTTGCACACGTTACTGTGATTGGATACTCTTTATTTCTTTGATGAGTTATCTCAGTTTTCAGCCCTTTCCCCCAGGCCCTCAGATCCGTTTCAGTGGATACGCTGGGGTGAGCAGAGCTGATGGTGAACAGGGGCTGTGTCATTTCCTGCCTCCGCACTAGCGGAGTGTCTTTCATTATAATAGTCCTTCCCGTCATTGTCAGATGCTTTCCTTAAGTTGTTCTAAACTGAAAACTGGTGTGAAGTCTGACATTCATCTCTAACAACTGGTCTCAGTCAGTCCTGTGTGTGTGTGTGTGTGTCTGTGTTGGTTATGGGCTGTTGGTTTCCGCTTTTTGCAGTTTTCTCCCTAGGTTTTCCCAGTTAGGGACTAGGACCTTTTAAACCTTCAGGCACACACTCAGTCTTCTTTCCTGTTTCCTTAAAAACAGCATCACTTTGGATATAGTATAAGAATACTGATTTAATTTGAGAAAGTTTCTATGGATTTCTTTATCCAAAGATATTTACTACATACTTTTAATTTGTGCAAAGCTAGGGCACCCCACTCCAATACTCTTGCCTGGAAAATCCCATGGATGGAGGAGCCTGGTGGGCTGCAGTCCATGGGGTCGCTAAGAGTCGGACACAACTGAGCAACTTCACTTTCACTTTTCCCTTTCATGCATTGGAGAAGGAAATGGCAACCCACTCCAGTGTTCTTGCCTGGAGAATCCCAGGGACGGGGGAGCCTGTTGGGCTGCCGTCTATGGGGTCGCAGAGTCGGACATGACTGAAGCGACTTAGCAGCAGCAGCAGCAGGGCAACGCACTCCAGATTTTCCTTGCCAGGAAAATCCCATGGACAGAGAAGCCTGTGGGCTACTGTGGGCTACAGTCCATGGGGTCACAAAGAGTCAGACGTGACTGAGCGCAGCACAGCAGCAGAAGAGTTATAACTGTTATACACATTTACCAGCTTCTAAGTGCTTTGTGTGTCAGTTCATTTCACTTCTACATCGCCCCCTTGAGAAAGGTACTGTTATCCTCAGTTCTCAGAGGGGAGCACTGGGTGGTTAACTAACCTTTCTGGCTCTTAAAGTTACTAAGTTGCAGAACCTGGCTTCAAATCTAAATGCCTAGATTCAGTCTAGGTGGTTCAACCCCACTCTTAATGGATTATGACTTTTTTTTTTTTTTTTGCTTCTCTGAGGTGGGCAAGACAGCCCAAGTATAATTATCATCTACTGTGACAAGTTCAGTAGAATACTGTAACAAGTTCAGTAGCAATTGTACTGAATAACATGATAATATGGAAGCCCAGAGACGGGTGTCCATGGTAAGGTGCTTTGCTGGATAGACATAGTAAAGAGTTCCATTCATCCATACTCTCCAGTGGCTGTGAGGGGCTAGCATTATGTTGTATTTTTGTAACTGTAGGCTTAGATAGCGGTTCTGGGCATTTTATTCATGATAGGCTGGGTGAAATAATGTCCATTGTTCTAAGAGGCAGGCTATCTTGGTCCATGAAATTGTTGCTAGGGATTAGTGAATTGGGTCTTAAAGAAAATAGAGGTAATCCATAATTACAAACTGTATGCTTATATCAAAAAGGTATATTTTGGTTTAAAACCCCCAGAACATTCTTTGGAATCCTAGAAAGATTTCTTAAACTAGTTGATGTATGAAAAATCTGTTTGTAAACAGGGAGAGGTGGATAAGGCAAAACGATAGATTAAAATTTTAGTTGCTATGTAAGGTCATTTTAGTTCTTGGAAGATAGTATGAAAGACATCCAATGAGTTCATGGAGATAAAAGGGTATTTAAGAACAGTTATTAATATTATTACAGAAATAATTTTGAGTTGGAACCTATAGCTTTGTATGACTTACCCAAACTGAGGTCTTCTTGAATTAGAAGATGTGGTACCTCCCTGACATTGGTTCCTCATTTGCTTCTTCTTAGCATCCCCTGATTTTGGTTTTGGAACAGCTGACGTGGGTCCATGTTTGGAGAGCATGTCATGTGGACTGGGCCCATCAGCATACTCTGTTGCGTGGACCGTAGTGAATGCAGCAATGACATGAGGCCTAAACTGAGTCCAGCAGAGTGAACTTCTCTTCGCTTATTGGTTAATGGTGAGGCAAAGATGCTCCTTCTTGCTGGGCATTAATTAGGAAATGCATAGCCAGAGGAGTAGCTTAAAACTCTTTGGGGTGTATAAACAAAGCATGCTTTAGGAAATCAGCTGTACCGTTACAAGTAGGACCATAGGATGCAAAGAAACCAGGTCCTTAACAGTTTGATTCAGGCTGCTGAATCGAACGCGGTCTGAAGCAAAATCTCTCACTGGACTTTTCAGTCCCACCAGTGGGTAGCCCTTTTATGTTACTTACGCTGCTTTGAATTGAGTAGTTTGTTACTTGGAATGAAAAGCATCCTCATTACTTGGTGAGTTTTAGTTGCCATTTGCTTAAGATAGCAGTTTTTCCTTGTCAATATTTTGAAACTTTTATTTTGATGCCAAAATAAATTTATTCTCTTTCTCCCCTGAAATATCTTACTTTCTTTCTTCTGCAAAGATATCTTACTTTTGTTATTTTACAATGTAAATGTGGTTTAATATATAATTTCCTTATGAAGATATTTGAAAATGCACGAGAGATGATACTTAAGAAATGAAAATTTATTTCATTGGCATTTGCCATGACAATGAAATATTTTCTTCTTTGAAGGATTAGTATCTTTGTGTTCTTACTGTGATAACCTCTTAAAAGCAGGCAGGTATTTGTAGTTGTTTAACAACTAAAGAATTATTAGGCATGACTTCACCAATGATCAGTTAACCTAAAAGTTATTTTAATTTTTACCCTAAATGATTTGACAATGATAGATAGCTGATGTGGCAAGTCAGCATAAAGGTTTATTGCCTTTTATCATTTCTGCTGTAAATAATTGTTCACATCTGTTGGTTATTAGATGCAGTTATGAGGGGATTAGGATGTGTGGAACAGGAAATCCTGCCTAATGATGGTTTTTTATTCTTCATTTCTTTTCCATCAGTTCTTCCCAGTTTTCCTGTTTTCGTTAGTGCATAGACTTTATGAAATATTCTCAGATTTGTGCTCAAGACTGAAGATCCAACTCCACAGATGCTCTTGCCAAGCCACATGTATGTCTGTGGCTACAGCATTTATACACAGTGCGGGCTGCTGGGGTGGTTGGCATGTTCCTAGCAGAAAGCTGCATCGGAAATGCAGAGTAGAGGTGACTGAGGTTCCTTCTGCCCACCCCAGCTTTGTGGTCTTTTCACATCATGAGTTGATGTGGTGAGATTTGGAGGAGGGTCGATAGCCCCAGCAAACTAAGAAACCTCTCTGACTCAGTGAAAGTAATTGGGGTAGACAGGAGTGTTCCCATTCCGCGTTCCCGATTGGTTCTTTTGGGCATCTTTGACTTGTGATGTAGCCAGACGGGGCCTCTGTAGCCTATAGGTTGACCCGAAAGCAGAGTTGATGGATATCTTGAGGGTTCTGTTTAACTTTGCCCAGTTTACTCCATTCTGCTTCCTAGCCTACAGGGGGAGGCTTAGGGAGCAGCAGAAGCCCAGATCTTTTATCAGAGCTTCAGCGGGGAATCACAGCTGCCCCTCTGCCTCTGCCTGGAGCAGACGACCTCTGGCTGCCTTGACTGCCCCGCTCTCCTCCAGCATCCTGCTTCCCCCACCATGCCCCACCTTCCCTTTCCTGCGCCTCCCTCTCTTCTCCGTTCCCCTCCTCCCTGCCCCGCCTCCCTTCACTCTTTCTCATTTAATCCACCTCTTCATTTTTCTAGTTTATTTGGACTTAATTTCTTTTTCCCCCACAGCAGCAACCTTCCTTTCTAAATGCCCAAGCCCAGGGTACCTGTGCCTCTGCAGGTCCCTACCTCCTACCTCAGCTCTTGTCGGACCTCATCATAATTCCAACCCTTATTGTCTCTCTCCACCCCACACGTCTGTAAACTTCTTTTTAAAAATATATATATGTAATTTTTATTTGTTTGTTGGCTTTGCTGGGTCTTTGTTGCTGTGCGGGCTTCTCTCTGGTGGCAAGGAGGGGATCCCTTCTCTGTAGTACGGGGGCTTCTCATCACAGTGGCTTCTCTCGTTGCGGAGGACAGGCTCTGGGGTGTGCAGGCTTTGGGAGTTGCAGCACGTGGGCTCAGGAGTTGCGGCTTCTGGGCTCTAGAGCACCGGGTCCGTATTTGTGTTCCACGGGCTGAGTTGCTTTGTGGCATGTGAAATCTTTCCCTACCAGGGATCGAACCTGTGTCTCTTGCATTGGCAGGTGGATTCTTCACCACTGAGCTACCAGGAAAGCCCTAAACTTATTGAGATTAAGAGAATTGTTTTGGTCTTCTTAGATCCCCAGGACATGGTCAGACTGTGGTAAATGATCAATCTCGTCTGTTATCTCCAAGGGTTACACACGGTTTTAACTCTTTGTGTTTTTGCGTCATTCTTTTGTGAACCTATTTGATCCATTTTTACCATCAGAATGGGAAGTTTAAAAAAAGAAATAGAATTTGATAAAAGCTATGTGTGAAGTAAAGGAGAATCTTTCAAGGTCTGTTCCTATGTTAATGGGGTCCTTGGCAGAAAGCATATGACCTCACAGGCACGAGGTAATTATTTATAGTGGTTACATCATCCTGAGTAAAAACGATAAATTCTAGATTTCTGTCCCTGTTCTCACTGCAGGATTCCAAGTAAAGAATTTGCCTGATTTGCCTTTCACTGCCTCTGACACTTTACCAGGGTCCAGGTTTAGAGCTTTTCTGTAAAAAAAAAAAAAAAAAAAGTTTCTTTTTGTTCAACAGCTAATGCATGAGGTGCTTTGAATTAGAGGATCATAGAATTTCAAGTCCAAGAGAGAAAACTTAGATTTAGTCTAGCTTAATTTCTTCATCTTCTGGCTAATAATATTGACTTTCAAGGAAATTAAGTTACTGAACTGAAGTTACCAGAATAGTGAATATCAGAATCAAGGTGTTTTCATGTATAGTCTTCATTCTAGTGTGCTGTGCATAGCAGATGCTTGAGTTCTTTTGTGTGGTCTCCTTGGACTTTTAAATATTATCTTTGTTGGAAGTATAGTTTATTTACAATGTTGTCTTAGTTTCAGGTGTACAGCAAAGTGATATATTCTTTTTCAGATTTGTTCCCCTTATAGGTTATTATGAAATATTGAATGTAGTTCCCAGTGCTATCCAGTGGGTCCTTGTTGGATAACGTGTGTATATGTTAATCCCAAATTCCTAATTTATCCCCTTCTTTCCCCTTTGGTAACCATAAGTTTCTTTCCTGTGTCTATGGATATATTTCTCTTTTGTAAATAAGTTCATTGTGTATCATCTTTTTAGATTCCACATATAAGCAATATCATATGAAATTTGTCTTTCTCTGTCTGACTTCACTCAACATGGTAATGTCTAGATTCATCCATGTTGCTGAAAATGGCATTATTCCATTCTTTTTAATGGCTGAGAAGGAAATGGCAACCCACTCCAGTATTCCTGCCTGGAGAATCCCATGGACAGAGGAGCCTGGCAGGCTACAGTCCATGGGGTCGCAAGAGTCAGACACAAGTGAGCGACTAAACCAGCACCATCACCAATATTCCATTGTATGTACATACCACTTCTTCTTTATCCTTTCCTCTGGCGATGGACTAAACAATTACATTTTAAATAAAAAGCTGGTCCTTGCCTAACAGAAATGATTCCATTTCAGAAACTTTATTAATATCCTTGAGTGAGGCTTCTGATTTAACTTAAAATGAAAATCTGTCCCAAGGTGTTGCTACCCCTTGTTCACTAGACTTCAAATATGTATGATTTCTTAGCTGTTTATATTTTAGGAGAATAAAGGCAAACCAAAATGCCCTCAGGCAGTAGACACAGAAGGTCCATATGTAAAGGCCACTAGGGAGTCATGGGGCCTGTGGTCAGCACGCCGAGCTTATTCCTTGCTAAACGGTGTTCAGATTCCATTTTCATTTAAAACCCCTAAACAGAGCATATCTGTAGACCAGAACTAACCTTAGAATCTTTTGTTTGTGATTTCTATCAAACCTAAGGCCTCAAAAAATTTTTTTACAAAGAACCTAATATAAGCGTTTTTATTTTTTCTCTTTTAAACACATCACAAAATTGCGTCCAGTGGGAAGAATCTTCTTTTGGAATGGGGAAAGAGTTTCTCTTGCCAGGAGAGGCTGCTTAGGCAGTATTTATACTCAGTGCATGCTGAACATTTCCCCATAGATGGTAACCTCAGTCTTTTATAATTTAGAATGATGTAGCTTCATTCTAAAAACAAATGGGATTTTAGCACAGTATTCCATCTTGGCCCCACTTTTTTCTCTGTAAGAACCATAATCTTGTCTGTCTATTTATCTATCTATTTATATGTATCTACGTAAAGACTTGGCAGAAAGGCTTGGAGAAGAGAAAAAGAACCCAGTAAAGCATCTCCTTAACTAGGGTTTAATAGGAGAGGGGCAGGGGCGGCAGTCTAATTGATGAGGCTGCCAGGCAATTTGAACCAACCCGTTAGTTACAAATTTTTGTTACGCAAAATTTAACACCCCATGGCTGGGGCCATAAGGACGCTGCAAGTAGGCTTGGATGCATTCTTTTTGTGCTGGCCATTGCTCTTAAAGGACAGTTTAATTTGTGTAAGATACTGTTCCAGCTTGCTGTCTCCTTCATTCCTGGGGAAATGACTCTTTAGAGTCACCATTTTCTTAATGTTTTAAAAACCGGGGCTACATATCTAAAGCTCTTTTGTTTTTATTAGCTCCACATATCACTGGATTATTATAATGTGTCCACCCTTTCTCTCTGTTGAGCATCTCTTTGCACAGTCTTACTTTGGTGCATATTTCCTTCTGAAGGTTGGCATTAGTAACCGTGAATAATTCTTTTTAAGAACAGTTCATATCTCTACCTTCCTTTGGCTGTTTTCAAACTTGCTAAGTAGTACCTGATTTCATTGCATTGTTTATTTTAGGGCTGGAGAAGTCCTAGAGGACCACCTATTCTGATCCCCGGGTGGCCCAGTGAGGTTATCTGACTCGAGCTACATTTCTCCTGCTTTTTAACCAGTAATAATAATAATTTCCATTAACATTTTGAGCAATATCCTCAATGTGGTGAAATATTTTGGAAATACATGATAATAACCTTCCATCGTATAGTGAATGCTACTCAATATTAGCTGCTGTGCCGGACATTTCATGTATATTGGCTATGATCCTTGAGAGGACCTGTTGAGGCATTATTGACCTCATTTTCTAGAAGAGGAGAGTGAGGCTCAGATGTTCAGTAAACATCTGAGATTATGATTGTGCTGACATAATCAGGCTTGTTTTTGTGGGTACAAACCTGTGTTTCTTTGGCTTCATAATTTATACTTATCCCCTAAACTATGGTCTGGTCTTTTTCTTTTTTTAACTTCAAAGTGATTTGGGGAGAGGGACTGGACTGAAAGATATTTTGCATAGCTGAAATACATTAATTTGTACTCTCTTTTTTTTCCCCCAACATCAGAAACACAGGAATTTCCTTTTATATGGAAAATATTGCAGTGAAGATTCATAGCACTCAATTATGTGCAGGAAATTTACAAAAGTTGTGAAGATACAGGTTAACTATTCTTTTCAAAAGATACCTAACAAAGTATAAACTATTTTCCCTGTGTAAATAGACTTCCTATTGTATTCCTTTTGATGAGTAAGCAAAGACGTGTGTGGAAAACATGATAAGATGAAGAGGAAGATTACAGTATCATCTCATCTGAAACTGGGAAATGAAATTGAATGACATACTCTCCTTAAGACTGTTATAGTGGGGGCAGCCTCTGGTTGAAGCCCTAAGCTAGTCTAAGAGAGGGTGGTTAGTAAATCTTGAGTCCTTTTGTGACCTTCCTTCCCTCACTGTTTTCTATTTTTAAATTCCTTGGTTTATGGCCTTATCCCACTGGTGGCGAGTCAAGGAAGTGCTTCTAATGAAAGTTAGAACTTGCTCAGGCCATGGCTGGCTAAAGAGGATTGTAGGAATGGGAAGAGAAATAGAGCATGTTGGGAAAGGCTGCTCAACCTGTGTGATCATTAGTTAGCTCTCTAAAAGATCTACCTGGAATTATTCTAGCTGTATGTGTTTGATAGGTCCAAGTGTGTCTGTGTATGTTTAAATTCTTCACTGAAAAATCACTTCCCCTTATCGTTTTCTGCTGATTCCCAGAGCTGTTTGTGATGCTGTGGGAAAGCCAATGGTATTTTTGTAGAAAATAAACAAGTAGGACTAAAGAAATATTTTATGAATGAGAGAGAGAGAACATTCCTGCTTTTTTTTTTTTAAATCAGTTTGTTTTTTCCTAGTTAGTATCACGTGTAAAGGAAAAGTTCTATTACAAAAGATGGAAGTCTCACAGAAGTAATATTGTTCAGTAATGTTTAAGTGTTTCAGCTGGATTTGCACAGTGGCTACCAAGCCTCATCAGAGAGTCAGAGAATGTAGCCCTCCAAGCAGCTGATTTGGAAAACATTACAGAATGTTTGGGTATAAAGGTTTCCAGCACACTGCTTTGTGAGTTTTCTGCCTGTGGGAATAGTGTTTTTGAATGAATGGAAGGAAAAGGCCTAATTCCTGTTAAGGACTTTTGTGCAGAAGAAAATCAGAAGTCTTTTCTAAATATATAGCTTATGTTCTGAGCAGATGTGACATACCTTTGGGTATCTTGCATCGAACACAAAGTGCATTAACACAAAAAAGACATTTAATTATATATTTAGTAAATTATAATAAGCAGAAGGTAAACATTTGTGAAAAGTCATAGTTTAGCAAGTTAGTGAAGTTGCATAAAGAGGTTTGCCACAAACCTTGCAAGCTTGCCTTTTCCAAGAATGCATTGACAGTGTCTTTTTAAGTTAACTTCTGTGTCTGCACTGCCCAGGACATAGTGCATGCTTATTGAATGAGTATGGGAAAGAACAAGAGTTAGGCATCAGATGTGTGTTGAGACTATATCCATATCAATGGTAATTTTTAATCATGGCTAGTGTATACACTGGTATGATGGTATGGCTGTGAAACAAATAGTCCCAAATACAGCATTTTCAAACAACAAACATTTATTATGTCAGTTTTCATGGGTCAGGAGTCCAGGAGCAGCTTGGCAGGGTGATCTAGCTCTTGATCTCCGACAAGGCTAAAATCAGGCTATTAAGGTATTGACTGGAGCCATCATCTCAAGGCTGGATTGGAAGAGGAACTGCTTCCAAGGTCACTCATGTGGTCACTGGTAAGATTCAGCTCCTTGCAGGTCATTGGAACAAGGGCCTCTGTTCCTCACTGAGTGTTGTGTGGAGCCCATCTTCTGTTCCCTGTCACGTTGTCCTCTCCGTAGGTCAGCTCACAATGTGGCAACTCACTTCCATTAGAGGGAGCAGTCTTCTGAGATCCAGTCTTGGAAGTGACCCTTCTTTACTTTGGTCATATTCTAATCATTCACATTAAATCACTGAGCCCCACTCTGAAGGGGAGGAGATTACAAAAGGAATGAACACCAGGAGCTGAGGATCACTGTAGGTCATTTTAGATAAGGTCTATAGTCAGAAGAGAACACGGGTGGTGTCCTGGGAGCACCTCCACAGGCAGAAGCAGGAACCCCTATACTTCACTACATGGTTACCTTCTACACACCTGGTATCAGCTCATGCCACACTTCTTCCAAGTGGGTTTGTGTGAATTCTTCCTTACGAGACTGAGTTCCTTAATGACAGGGGCCTTGTCCTGTTTGATTTTGTGACTAGTACACAAGCTGTTTGACCCTTAAATATTTAAAGAATAATGGAACCCATGAATTAAAACACTTGCCTTCAGAGCAGGACTAGGTGGTTTTTGTTCTCTTAATTTGGGTTCACTGGTGGGACTAGTGGTAAAGAATCCGCCTGCCAATGCAGCAGACATAAGAGACCTGGGTCTCTTCCTGGGTCAGGAAGATCCCCTGGAGAAGGAAATGGCAAACCACTCCAGTATTCTTGTCGGGGAAATCCCATGGACAGAGGAGCCTGGTGGGCTACAGTCCATGGGGTCGCAAAGAATAGGACATGACTGAGCACTTAACACAGAAAACAGAGCTGGAAATGTGGAAAGTTAAAGGTAAGTTGTTTGAGAGGTGATCTCAGATTGTGGAAGGAAAGCCTGATCCCTACAGCGGGACCTCCTGAGACACGCATGGAAAGAGCGCCCCCCAGAGTCATCCATTGGAAGGACTCCTACTGGAAGCTGGAGGTATCCACCGCTGGCTTCTGTGCCCCTCTGTTGAAGGTTGTGTCTCAGAAGAATTGATTCCTCCTTACTCTGGGCCTCCCAGGCTCCCCTGGTCTTGCAGAATGCATGGGACAGAAGTGGAAAAATTCTTGATGGATGTGTTTGAGATGGGACAACGTTATTAGCAGCAGGTTTGAGCTTCCTCTGGGTCCCCACTGCAGCTGAGGCTGATGTTGGAGGGGATCAGAGTGGGCCCTGAGGAAGGGGTTGCAGGTCGCCCTTGGGGCCCCTTACAATGGCAGAGGGCAACTGGGTCCATTACACTGGTCAGAGGCCTGATCACAGCTGGGGACTGTGGACCTTGATGGTCACAGAGGGAGCTCAAAGACTCTTCGGCTGCTACCTGGGATATAAATGGATAACTCTCTTTGTACAGGGGTTTCTGGAAGCTTTATGCTATTTTACTTTACTGTTTCCACTTGAACAAAAGGACAACTGAGATGTTGATGTTTTGAAGAGTTATAATTGCCCTCACATATGCCAGTCAATGTCAGTGCTGTCCGGAGGAAGAGATTAGACGTTCCTGTGTGTTGTCTGTATCAGGAAGACGCGTACTGCCTGATTGTCTTCCTGATTTTAAATCTGATTTACTTTTTATCTAATTTTGAATCCAGCACTGTGCGTTTGCACAGGGGGAGCCCTTCTGCCCACATTGTTGTAGGGAGATCTTCTGATTGTGCTTTTTATGAAATTGTCTTTGTTTGAAGTATTGACCTAGACAAGAGTTATGGTTACACAGTTACATGGCCAGCTGTTAAATGTGATCTTTTAAAAAATTTGAAAAGTTCATAAAGTAACTAAAAGGATAGAGACTGACGTAGCAAATACCTCTATACCTGACATCTAGAATTAAAAAATGTTTTCCTCTTGTCATTTTTCTTTAGTGTTTTTAATGAAAGCAATTGAACATCTTAACAAGCAAAAAACTTAGAATATAAAAGAAGCATGACTGAGAACTCCTCTCCAGGCCTCTGTTCCCTTATCACACTTCCCAGAAGCGACTCCCATAGTCATTTTAGTGTGTATATTTCCAGTCGGTTTTTATTCTCATAAATATTGTGTGGCTTCCCCCACCCCAGAATTTTTTTTAACTTATATTTATCTTGATTCAAATAGATTTAATTCATTCATTTAAAATCCTGACTAGTATTTCATCTTATGGATATACCACAGTTTCCTTTATTCTTTCCCTTCATAAAGATATTAGCTGTTCCTAGTTTTTCATTTGTTTGGTTTTACTATTATAAGAATGCTTCAGTGGATATTCACGTATGGATTTCTTGCTGCCTGTGTATAAGAAGTTTAGGATATGTGCCAAGAAGCAAAATTGCTGGGTTTTATGGTATACATGTTTTCAACCTAATAGATACTGCTAACATTTTTGCTAAAGTGCTTTAATCAGTGTACACTTCTACAACAGATTGCTGTTCTCCTTCACACCCTCCAGTACCTGGTATTTTGAACTTTTAAGATTTTTGCTGTTCTGATTGGTGTAAAGTGACTATTGTGCTCTTTTATTTTGAATTATATGCTAAAGCTGAAGCTCCAGTACTTTGGCCACCTCATGCAAAGAGTTGACTCATTGGAAAAGACTCTGATGCTGGGAGGGATTGGGGGCAGGAGGAGAAGGGGACGACAGAGGATGAGATGGCTGGATGGCATCACTGACTCGATGGACGTGAGTCTGAATGAACTCTGGGAGTTGGTGATGGACAGGGAGGCCTGGCGTGCTGCGATTCATGGGGTTGCAAAGAGTCAGACACGGCTGAGCGACTGACTGAACTGAACTGAAAGAGGTTGTGTATCTTTTTATGTCTAGTGGCCATTAGGTCTCATCTTCTCTAATCTGTGGGTCTTACCTTATGCCCATTGTTTTTATTTCCTTTTTCCTATTTATATATTTTATATATTAGGAATATCTAATCTCAGTCTGAAAGTTAAAGTTGCTCAGTTGTGTGTGACTCTTTGCGGCCCCATGGACTCTAGCACCCCAGGCTCCTCTGTCCTTGGAATTCTCCAGGCAAGAATACTGAAGTGAGTAGCCATTCCCTTCTCTAGGAGATATTCCTGACTCAGGGTGGGTCTCCTGCATTGCAGGCAGATTCTTTACCATATGAGCCACCAGGGAAGCCCAATTTCAGTCTAGCCTTCCTTTAAAAGTTATGACATCATTCAGAAGGCTTAAGTTCTGATACAGTCTAGTTCATCAATCTTTTTGTGAGAGTTTTGCATTTTGTAACTGTGTAGGAAATAGGTTCCTAAAAACAGGTCATAAAAATATCTCATACTTCACTTTTTCTTCTAAAATTTTTAAAGTTCTGTTTTGACATTATTTCTCATTATCCTTCTTATTTATTTCTTAGTGTGGTGTGTAGCGTGAATTAAATTAATTTTTCCAGGTTGAAAGTGATTTTTCACCATACTGAGTTAATGTATCTTTTGCTCGTGTTGTTTTTTTGCTCCCTTCCCATCTGTGTAAGAGTCTGTTTGGGGGTTCTCTAGCTAACTCCAGTAAATACTATTCTCCAGTGAATACCACATGATTTAATTACTACAATTTTATAATAAATCTTGACTTCTGGAGGGCAAGTCCCCTCTTCTTGTTCTTCTTTTATTCGGAGTTGATATGTATATTTTTTGACTATTTAGACTTCTAGATGACTTTTAGAACTCATTTGTGTAAGTCCACCAAACCAAATATACTTAGAATTTTTCAATTAGAATTCTGATGGCTCTTCAGATAAATTGGGGAAGCATTTGAGTCTTCCTATCCATGTATGGTATATGTCTCCTATAATTCTGATATTCACTTGTGCCCATTAAAGTATTTTATAATTTTGACTGTACAGGTCTCATTCATCCTTTTCTTTTTTACACTGTTTTTTGCACATTTATTCTCTTTTTAATTAGCATATACATTGCATTAGTTTAAGTTGTACAGCATAATAATTTGATATATGTGCATGTTGTAAAATAATTGCCACCAAAAATTTAGTTAACATTTGTCACCTCACACAGTTACACACTTTTTTCTCCTGTGATGAGAACTTTTAAAATTTAATCTCTTCAGTTCAGTTCAGTTGCTCAGTCGTGTCCGACTCTTTGCAACCCCACGAATTGCAGTGTGCCAGTCCTCCCTGTCCATCACCAACTCCCGGAGTTCACTCAGACTCACGTCCATCGAGTCAGTGATGCCATCCAGCCATCTCATCCTCTGTCGTCCCCTTCTCCTCCTGCCCGCAATCCTTCCCAGCATCAGAGTCTTTTCCAATGAGTCAACTCTTCACATGAGGTGGCCAAAGTACTGGAGTTTCAGCTTTAGCATCATTCCTTCCAAAGAAATCCAAGGGCTGATCTCCTTCAGAATGGACTGGTTGGACCTCCTTGAAGTCCAAGGGACTCTCAAGAGTCTTCTCCAAAACCACAGTTCAAAAGCATCAATTCTTCGGCGCTTAGCTTTCTTCACAGTCCACCTCTCACATCCATACGTGACCACTGGAAAAACCATAGCCTTGACTAGACAGACCTTTGTTGGCAAAGTAATGTCTCTGGTTTTGAATATGCTATCTGGGTTGATCATAACTTTCCTTCCAAGGAGTAAGTGAAAGAAAGTGAAAGTGAAGTCGCTCAGTCGTATCTGACTCTTTGCGATCCCATGGACTGTAGTCTACCAGGCTCCTCCCTCCATGGGATTTTCCAGGCAAGAGTACTGGCGTGGGTTACCATTTCCTTCTCCAGGGGATCTTCCTGACCCAGGGATCGAACCCAGGTCTCCTGCATTGCAGGCAGATGCTTTACCCTCTGAGCCAAGCATCTTTTAATTTCATGGCTGCAGTCACCATCTGCAGTGATTTTGGAGTCCAGAAAAATAAAGTCTTAGCCACTTGCAAATATTTAGTACACTGTTATTAACTGTGGTCACCATGCTGTGCATTATATGCCCGGGACTGATTTACAGCTGGAAATCAGCACATCTGACCACCTTCACCCATTTTGCCTACCCCCTCACGCTCTGCCACTGGCACCCACCAAGCTGTTCTGTTTCTACGAGTTCCATTTTTTAGATTCCACATGGAAGTGAGATTATACAGTATTTGTCTTTCTCTGTCCTATTTTAGTTAGCATAATGCCTTCCAGCTCCATCTATGTTATCATGGATGGTAAGATTTCCATTTTATGGCTGAATAGTATTCCATTGTAGATATATATCACATTTTCTTTATCCATTTATCCATTGCTAGACACTGGGATTTTTTCCATGTCTTAGCAATTGTAAATGACGCTGAAATGAACATGAAGGTGCAGAAATTCCCCCCAAATTCAGCATATGCCTGGAATGGGAAAACAATAGATATTAGTTATTAACCGTATCAAGCTGGCTCTCAGGAATTGCTTATTTATTGCACATCTAACGTCCACCCACTTCGCTTCCGGTTTTAAACTCCATGTAGTTGATTGTGTGAGAATTTTGAGCATTTGTGAATGAACACAGCCCGAGAGCCTAGAGCCCAGAGTTCCAGGCTTTGTGGGATCAGCAATGACTCAGATCCCCTGTCTGCACAGAAAGAAATCACCTTTAACAGAAGCATACAATAGGTGCTATCAGTTCCTGCATTCCAAGGCAAATCCTAGACTAACCTCTGAAAGTGGCTGAGCAGTGGCTACAGAGCAGCAGAAGGCCGCGTCGCTGACCCGCAGACCTGGGGCTGTGTTTTGCTGCCTGTTACATCGTGTATCCTGACTGCGTTGCACAAGCCCTGTCCACCCCTGGTGACACAGTGACTTTCCCATGCTGTCAGGGTACTTCCACTCTGATTGTCCCAGTCGCCCAGGGGAATGCAAAATAGGAAGGAAACATGCTAAACAATCAATGAACAAAGTTGTTTTTTTTGAAGTGAGAGGATGGGAAGTGGTAGGAGGGAAGTGCTGAAGCCGGGGGAGAATGCCGGCAGACGACAGAAAGAAGCAGAGGAAGCTTTTGGGAAGAAAAACAAGCAAGGCTCCTGACGAAAAAATACTCCAGCAGAAGAAGGAAAAGGTGCTCCTTGCCAAGGAAAATGTGCTAATCTTATGCAGCTGAAACAGACATTTAAAGAAACATTGTAAGGCTTCTGTCTTTAACTCCTTAATACTTAGGGCTTCCCAGGTGGCTCAGTGGTTAAAAAAATCCGCCTGCCAGTACAGTAGACACAGGAGACCCTGGTTTAATCCCTGTGTTGGGAAGATCTCCTGAAAGAGGAAATGGCAACTCACTCCAGTATTCTTGCCTGAAGAATCCCATGGACAGAGCAGCCTAGCAGACGACAGTCCATGGGGACTCAGAGTCAGACATGACTGAGCCACTGACCTCGCAGGCCTTAATACTTAATCTTGAAAAAAATATGTAATCTAAGGCACTCCTAGAGGAATCAGGGGTCCTCTGGGATTTCCATTAAGAACAACATTTCTCTAAGTGTGAACTTGTCTTCTTTTGCAACAACAGAAAACCAGGGTAACATATTTTACTGTCTATATCAAATTGCAAGGTCCTTAGAGGAGAGGAAATATTTTTGTGACTATACATTTTTAAATAGTTAACAATTATATGGGGCACTTCCTGTCACCTAATTCTCTTGCATATTACATAAATTAACTGCTTTCATCCTCCTAACAGCTTTATGAAGTGGGCATTCTTACTAACCCCATTTTACAAATGAGAAAATAAAGGTATACAGAGGTTTGAAATGTGTGTGGCTGACATCACAGAGCTTGTAAGACGTGAAGTTGAAATTCAAATCTGAGCAGATTGGTCGTAGTTTCCTTTTATCCACTACCCCAAAGGATCTCTCACTGGTTGTAATCCATCAATAAAATATATTGAACCGTGTATTGAAGGTAGCGCTGATTTATCACTTTGGCTTTTTAAGTTCTGTGACCTCAGGTATGCTGAGATGTTTCATAAAGGATGTGTAAATACCTACTAAAACCAAAACCTTACTGCTCTATTAGTACAATTCTAAGAGATAATTGTGACTTGCAGTCGCACTCACGTCCTGGCTTCCCTTACACAGCAGGGCAGCCTTCTTCCTACCGCCGCTGCTGCCGTTCACTCTGAAGAGTGTGAGAAGCTCAGGGGTCATCCTGTCCCCATCAGATGTTCTTCCACTTGCCCTTACATCATCATTTCATGTGATATTGCACTCAGTGACAAGCTTTCACCCGACTTCCCCAAAATCAGTGGCTGCACATAGTTCACTCGTTAGTAGCACTACTTTTCAGTTATCTTTGAATTTGATAAAAATAGATGGCAAGATACAGATACCCTTTGGAAAACTGTTGCATAGTCTGAAGACTTCAGTCTTGTAGAGGCAGCTGTTATGCCCATTTTATAAATACACACATCTGTGGCTCTTGGGGAACCTTTTCCAGTGTGCTTGGGTGCCTTCCACACTTGCTATGTACCCTGAAAGGGCAAAGCCTAATATGTGGAAACTCCAGTGGAGAAACCAAAATTCAATATTTTACATTCTCCAGATAAAAGTGGGTTTGAGTTCAAGAGTTCAATAAATGGAATTACAGCAATGTAACCTGAACATGAGGCTCTTGCTTTTTTTGAACTTGTTTAAAAAGTTCATGTTTTCTAAGCATCCAGGACCTTATTAATGAGAGCGACAAGATAAACTTTCATCCATATACTGTCCCCCAAGAATTTATAGTGATTCATCTTAAGGTTTAAACAAAACAAAACAAAACAAAACACAGGCTTGTCATTGTGTTACGGGTTAGCAGTGTTACATCGGCTGTTCAGTGTTGTCATTATGATCGGCTATCTATGTAGGCATTTAATCTCTCTCACTGCGATAAGCAGCGACGAGATGAGGGGGAGAGACAGCAGTTAAACTCTCTCCTACCTACATCTACAAAGCCAGGTTGCTGCTTCCCCCTTCCTGGGCCCCTGACCATTCTCCCCATGGCTTCTAGAACAGATGAAACAAATCAAAATGCCTTTGAGGAGTCTAGTGCTTCCCTCGGCTTAATTTAAACCCCAATCAAGCCTAATTATCAGAACCATATTACTTGCTGGCAATAATTCGCTTTGGGTGCAACTCAGAGCTGAGTTGAAAATTTTATTTTGCCTTCAGAAAATTGGTTTACCTTTAAATTCCACCCCCCCAGATTTCCCTGCGGAAAATTGGTCCTCTTAATTTAGGTATCTTGTAATTTTTCTCATTAAAAAAAGTATGGCATGTGATATCATTAAATGAAGTGACTTAAGTGGGTTGACATATGTGCTGCAGCATAATTGTGCTGTGTTTTTGGAGCTCAAGTCAGTAATTACATCCATAAACTTATTGTCACTGGTAGAATATGTTAACTGGTCTTCGACACAAAATTCATTAATTTGAATCAATATGTAATGTTCTGAAATGCTCTAACAAAGGATCGTTGACAGATATAATACAGTCTCAGACCCAAACATTTCTCTATGAATGGCAGTAAATATAAACATTCTCTAACTAGCAGGTCAGTACTGTGATTCCCAAAACACACACATTATGAAGTCTGAAAGAAATCTGAACTATGACATGATGCCAGTAAGTGAATTCACTTGTTTTTAAAACAGGATGTCCTGGATATTTTCGATCTTTACAACATAGGGCTAACTTTCAGAGAAGGTCTTGGAATTTCAAGCTCTCAGATGCATCATGCCTCGTTACAGATGGGGATGCTGGTCCAGGGAGGCTGAGTGACGGATGGGGAGGAGACCAGCCCCCAGCTTGTCTTTTCCCACTACCCCTCAGAGAGTGCCAGAACACCCTTCTCCTTGGAATCGTAGCGGATTAGACACAGACTAGCTTTTCTACTTTCCTAATGTGGAATAACTTTAAAAGGCAAATGGAAATGTGCCAGGGTTGGGAAGTAAATTTGAATTCAAAGCAAGAATTTCATCAGAAATCCAATCCCAGGGTTTTCTTTTGATTTGACACTGCAGACCTACCAAAATTACATTAATGTGAAACCTTGACAAAAGAAAAATCCCCGTCATTAGATATGTGGTGCTTCACAGATAATATCTAGTTCACCCTTTCAGCATTTCTGGGAAACGAAAGCCAGAGAAGATAGGTACCATGTGACTTCAGAGGGGCATGTCCAGCGTGCCCAGAGCTAACGCACAGCCCAGGTTAGGTACAGCCAGGGCTGGTTTGAAGGCGGAACCACACGTGCTGGGGAATAAACTGGAACTTGGCAAGGAGCAGAGCGAGAAGGGAAGCTGCCCCTGTGGTTGCAGCTGGTAGCTTGTGCTCTGAGATGCAGTGGGAAGCTTTTGTCTTTTCTTTGGCCTCCAATGAGTTTGCACCTCCCTCTCTCCCTTCCTGCCCCCCACTTCTCTTCCTCTCATCCCCTCTCTTCGTCTCCATCCTCCCTGCTCCTTTCTCGCTCTCTCTCTACCTCTATCCCCCTACTTAGGGGGATACCTGCATCTCCCTTCTGGCTTTGGGGTGTCTGGTTCGATTTGGCCCAGGGGAGGAGCAGTGATTGGAGGAAAGGAGGCAGACATAGAAAAAGTGATGGAAGTCACTGTTCTCTGGAGGGATGCTCTTCTGCAGATGACCCTCCACACCTAGCTCTCCTTTCCAGGTTCTGGAAGCAGCGTTCTCCCTTTTGTCTTCTGACCTACGGGAGGTGAAGGAACCCTCCCTGTAAGTAATTCCTGTGTCAGAATTTTCTCAGACCACCTCCTCTGAGGGTGCCCTCTGTTTCCTGCAGAAACTCTGACTGAAACACGGGGTATGGGTGAGCTGATGCTTCATTTAAATACATGTGCTTTATTTGTCATTTTGATAATTATTTAAAATTATTTATCCAGCATCTACCAAGGGGCAGAACTATTAAGACAAAGTTCCTGGCATCACAGAGCTTACAGAAAAAAAGACAAACACATACAAGTTACAGTCAAGCAGTAATAACTGTTATGAAGTAAAGGAGGACAGGGAAAGGGAGTTGTTGACTTAAAAAAATACACAACATGAGAGTTGCGAGTTCATTTTTATTTGAGGCAGAATGAGGGCCTCAGCCTGAGAGTCGGCACCTCAGATAGCTCTGAGAACCTGCTCCAAAGAGGCAGGTGGGAGATCAGCGTATAAGTGATTTTGGTGAACGGGGAATACATGCAATCAAGCACATATTTTTTTCAGGTTTCTGCTAGTCACAAACAGCAGTCATCACCATGAACGATTTTAGTGCTTTTCCAGATACAAGGCGATACAAGAAATGGGCTCATAACTGGCCCCTTAAAGTATCTAACTAGTGGAAGACCTGTCCTGCCAGTTCTTCCCTGAACACCTGCTCGCATGCTCAGTTTCTCAGTCATGTCCAACTCTCTGCGACCCCAGGGACTGTAGCCCACCAGGCTCCTCTGTGCGTGGGGATTCTTCAGGTAAGAATACCAGAGTGGGTTGCCACGCCCTCCTCCAGAGAACCTTCTTCCCAACCCAGGTCTCCTTCACTGCAGGTGGATTCTTTACTACCCGAGTCACCAGGCAAGCCCTCCCTGAGCATAGAGTACCTCATTTCTGATCTCCACTCTGAGCTTCTTTCCTGGGGTGTTGAAAATCAGCAGCTGCAGCAGCACGTGATTTAACTCCTTGTAGAGGTAGATGGCAAGTGCCAAGGTGTAGTTGACAGAGTGGTGGGTCCCCTTAGAAGAGGGGATAGGTGAAGTTTGCAGAATTGAGTGAGTAGGCTATAATTTGCAAAAATTTAAAAAAAAAAAAGGAGTTTTTTTTCAGTGAAGGGCATCTCCAGGACCCTGAGCTGGGAAGGGGCTTGGAGGGCTCTAGGAATAGCACAAAGACCAGTGTGGCTGCAGTGAGTGAGGGAGAGCCGCTGGAATTCAGAAAACATGCAGGGTGGGTTGCCTGCTGCTTTATAGGATCCAGAAGAACTTGGGGTGACGGGAAAGAAAAGGTATGGGGAATTTGGAAGATAGTGATATTATTTATATATTTTATTAGGGTGGCTTTGTCTGCTATTGGGAGGACAGACTCGTCAGAGGCCCAAAGTAGCAGAACACAGATAGGAGTTTAATGCTGGTATATGGATGAGTTGGATGGTGTTATTGGGTTGAATTGCATCTCCCCCACAGATATGTTGAAGTCTTAGAAGAGAAAAACATTCTCTTTTTGAGAATGTGTCCTTATTTGGACATAGGGTCTTTGCAGTCAGTGATCAAGTTAGCAAGAATTTTTTGCAAGATCTCTAATCCAGTATAACTAATGTCCTTATAGTTAAGGAGATATTTGGATGTAGCGACAGATGCACAGAAAGGAAAAGTTAAGAGACATGGGACGAAGATGGCAGTCTAGAGCCAAGGAGAGAGGCTGGAACAAAGCCTCCCCTCACCGCCCTCAGGAGAAACCAGCCTTGCTGACACCTTGATTTTAGGTTTCTAGCCTCTAGAACTGTAAGATGGTAGAATCTTGTTGTTTAAGCCACCCTGTTTGTGGAATTTTGTCACAGCAGCCCTAGGAACCAAATACAGAGAAATGACTTGGAAGAGATTGATGATGGTCAGAAGGCTTGAATTTGAGATGCATTCTGCAGTTAACACTAGGAGGATTTGCTGGATTGGAGACGGGTGGTGGGGTTGATGTTTGGCCCGTGGGAACTGAGTTTAAGGATGGGATGACCGGTGATGCCTAGGTCATTGGGTGAGTGGTGGTGCCCTTTCCTGGGGATTAGGAACACTGAGGATGATAGACTTGGGGGACAAAGGTCCAGAATTGGGTCAGGGACTTGTGAGTTTGCAGTCCCTGTTTGACATCTTAGGGTAGGCAGTTATAGAGGTAGAGGAGATGTCATAGCAGAGTCATAAATGGTGACCAGTCCCTCCCCCACAAACACTGCAGCACCTGGCCTCTCACTTCCATGAGCTGCAACTCCAGGTGTCATGGACTCCACGGGTGTGCAGAGAGGATTCTATCAGCACACAGGTGCTTTATATGATGTTTAATGTATTTTTCTTAATGTTTGTATGCTCAGTCATGTCCAACCCTTTGTGACCCCATGAAGTGTAGCTCCAAGCTCCTCTGTCCATGGAATTTCCCAGGCAAGAATACTGGAGTGAGGTGCCTTTTCCTCCTCCGGGGGATCTTCCTGAACCAGGAATTAAACCCACGTTTCCTGTGTCTCCTGCATTGCCAGGTGGATTCTTTACCACTGCATCAACTGGGAAGTCCTTTTCTTCTTAATATATACTAGGAGAAAAAAAAAAAAACATAACTAGCACAACCAAGCCATGATTTCAAGATGCTATTACTTAGGCCTTCATTAAAATTTGAATATATAAGTTTTTAAAAACCAGAGTCATCTTTTTAAAGAAAACAACTAGGAAATGAGTAGTATCATATATTTAGCAGATGTAATAGTATACATTGTATGTGGATATGGGGGGAAAAATAAATGACTAAAGTCTGGGACACAGTCTAAAGCCTTTGTAAGGAGTTACTAGGTGATGCCTACCTCATGACAGTTTTTGTTTGTTTTTTGGCCACATGTCATGCAGGGATCTTAGTTCCTAGACCAGGGATCAAACCTGAGCCCCTGCAGTGGAAGGGCAGGGTCTTAACTGCTTTGTTCTGTTCTGTTTCCTTTTGTTCTAACTGCAAGTCAAATCAGTAGACTTAGTAGTAGAGACCAGCATTTGTTTAAAAAAGAGTTAAACTAGATCAGAAAGTAGAGCATACTGCTGGTGGTATTTGGAGGCATAATTTCATGATGCAAACTATCTTTCTCAATGAACATCACAGTGAGAAGTGAGAAAGTCTCTGGGTTTGCTTCCATAGTTGCAGGTGTCACTTCCCCTGTCCTGTTTTGGCGACTCTCCTCTTGAGCCAACTTGAAAAACTTGGGTTTGTAAGGAGACAAGAAAAAATGATGTACTTTCATCTTTACAAGGTCATGAATAGTTTTCATAACTATTTCATAACTCCTCTTTCATAGGAGGTTTTCATAAATTACTGTGAGATTAGTTCCACGGGTTTTAGAAGCCTATGATATCATCATTGAAAATATATAGCCCATTTCTTCCATGTTCATTTGGGTTTCTGATCCCTATTTTGATACACCTGGTAATTGCTAGATCTCCGAGCTTGCGAATTCTTCCAATCGATTTATTTGCATAGAGTTTTTGACTGCAGGGTCCTAGATTGCTTTATTGACGTGCCTTTACCAGGACCTGTTTGCAGTAGCTTTGTTGTACACACTTAAGTATAATGTTGAGTAAGAACTTTGATTGAAAGTGAAATATATTTATTCAAACCAAAGGATGTCTCAGGGTTGTGTGAAAGTGCTTATTCTTATACAAGAGTGCATGTGATTTTTTTCAGAATTAAAACTCCTTTGAATGGATTTTTAAGAAGTCCTCTAGGAGCCCTTGCAGCAATTGTGTGATATTTCTTCTTTTTCTTTTTTTCCTAATGATGAAATATCTAGGCTGGAGATGTCTAATGAGATATTTCTTTAAAAAATAATGCCAAAATTATACATACACTTAGTTTTAAATTTTCCCTGTGGCTCTAATTTTGAGATAGAGTAACTTATACCTGATTTAAAGAGTTAGGTGTTTAAATAATCTGATGTCAGCCGCTGAATTCATTGGGCACCCATTATTTCACGCCTGATATACTGTTTTCCACAGAGCATTCTTGTAAATTTGTTTATGTGATGCAAATTAGGCTAAGTACTACCCCATCAGATCTGTAATGTTTAGGGAACAATAATTTCTCTAAAAGTATAGTTTGCAGTGTTCAGGGATGTTTATATTTCTAAAATGACTTAACAGGAGAAGCCTTGATGAAAGCATTTAGTATGGAGCTGATAGATGTCTCATTAAGTTTCCAGAAAATGCACATGTAAACACTTCTTTAGTCATCTTTCAATAGTTTATTTACATAACTGAGGGCTGCTACTTTAATTAGTGGTGGTTATCACAGCAAAATGATTTAGTAAGTGGACCTAAGTGAGAGAAGACACTTCTGTTTCTAGAAACTACTGGTGAGGAATCCAACCCTCCTCCTTGGCCCCCTACCCTGGCAGCAAAGAGCCTCTGTTTACATATGTAAATAAGTCATTCAGTTGAGAGTCCCTTTGGATCCAAGGTCCAATCTGTTATTTTGCTGATGTTGATGACATTAGCCAGGAGGTAAAGGGTACCAAGAGACTGAAGTCTCAGCCTGGAATGACAGATACCGGAGACTAAAGTCTATCTTTTAAGAGGAGAAGTGGATTCTTGGGACCAAGAATTTAGGAAAAGAAAATAAAGGCACAAATTTTGTCTTTAATGTTGGCCTGAGTGATAGAATTTAACGTTTCTCTTGAACACAGCCAGCTATACAAATGAATATGCTGTGTAAGGATGTTGGTTTCATGACATCCTATTTTTGAGAGCCCTGTTTCCTATTTAAAGAATATATAATATTTCATAATTGAACTCATGAAGTTGACTTTGCTCAGATATATGTTGTTTGTATCTGTCTTGGATGTAGGAATCTGGCTTAAAATAAGAAAGGAAAACTTTTAAATTAAGGTCTCCCTAAGCAAGACTGCTGGAAGAAATATCAATAACCTCAGATATGCAGATGACACCACCCTTATGGCAGAAAGTGAGGAAGAACTAAAAAGCCTATTGATGAAAGTGAAAGAGGAGAGTGAAAAAGTTGGCTTAAAGCTCAGCATTCAAAAACAAAGATCTATGGCATCCA
>NW_011494790.1:5633156-5640283 GCF_000754665.1 Bison bison bison
AGTTGGACTGTGAAGAAAGCTGAGCGTTGAAGAATTGATGCTTTTGAACTGTGGTGTTGGAGAAGACTCTTGAGAGTCCCTTGGACTGCAAGGAGATCCAACCAGTCCATCCTAAAGGAGATCCGTCCTGGGTGTTCATTGGAAGGACATGCTGAAGCTGAAACTCCAATACTTTGACCACCTCATGTGAAGAGTTGACTCACTGGAAAAGACTCTGATGCTGGGAGGGATTGGGGGCAGGAGGAGAAGGGGACAACAGAGGATGAGATGGCTGGATGGCATCACTGACTCAATGGACATGAGTTTGAGTAAACTCTGGGAGTTGGTGATGGACAGGGAGGCCTGGCGTGCTGCGATTCATGGGGTCGCAAAGAGTCGGACACAACTGAGTGACTGAACTGAACTGAACTGAAAGTGAAGAAAGCAGCATGTCCAGTCTGTAATGAATTGAGTTCTTCTCAAAGGTTCCTGTCTAGTGCATGGCTATGGCTACCTTTCTACAAAGCCTTAGTAACTCAATACATAAGCCACTGACCACCACCAACTTTTTTGTCAACAACAGAATACAGTGTGACTGTTTTTGAAAATTAAGATTAGGTTAAAACATGAGTCATATGGAGAAAACCTTGCTGTGAGCTGTTCAGAATTCCCTTATTTCTATTCCATATGCAGTTCATTAAAATGACATTAATACTCCAGGCTGTTCTTTGGTTTCTATTAAGATGTATTACTGAAAAAGATAAAAAGATGTATTACTGGAATCTGTATAAATATATTGATTATCTCATAGGCCTATTTGTTCACCACAAGCAGACTGTTGTAACAGAGTCAGTGTACCTGAGAATAAATGAGACAAAATGGAGACCAGGTTTTAAAAACACACTGGCCCCCTCCATTCCCCTTGAAGGGTGTGCTTGTGCTCTTTAAACCAGCCTTTCAGTAACTGGGAGTTTAAGATTGAGGTTCTCAGTTTAATATCAGCATCTGCCCCCTGCTGAGTTTATGGTGCAATTAGCTAATTAAAAAAAAAAATAACATTTTCACCTTGAAGTCAGGAGAAGAGCAATAAACTACAGGCTTAGGATTTAGTTAATTTGCACATTGACTGTAACTGTGTATTTAACGCCAAGATTAACTTTTTTTTTCCTGATGAGTGGGAGCCTGGCACTGCATACTGGAACTCTTAAATCAGTTATAATCATTCCACAGGGAGCTTGATAAGGGCAGATAATTCTATAGATATATTAATGAGGATAATTATTTATTTACATCTAGTAACTTTTTTAAGGAGAAAATGCCTTAAAATCACTTTCTGATAAACCATTAAATATAAAGGAGACTTCCGGTTAAATAAATAATCTGTGATTTAAAAAAATACTATTTCTCATGTAAAATCTATTGCTTCTATTGAATAGAAAGTCATAGTCAATTTTTGTTTGTTTGTTTTTCCAAATATTCAGGGACTTAATGAGAACAATTTCTGCTGTCAAAGCTTTTGGTATCTTTTCTAGGTCAACTAAGACTTAAAACTATTGCCTTGCATTTTTTTTTCCGGAAGAGGGTAGGGAAAGAATGCATGTTGGCAGGGCAGTTAGTAGGAAAAACATAATCCTGACTTGCAATCTGCTACTTATGACATTTCCTTTTTGAAAGGTAAGCGTTACGCTTTGGATGCCAAAGCAGTGATGGTTGGCAATTCAAGTGGGTGTGATTGATCCATGTCTTTAAAGTAATAGCACTGTTATTCTTGGAAGAAAGAAAGAAAAGAATTCTCAAGTATGGTAATACAGAGCCTGCATTTTTACTACTGTAGAAGGTCTTTTCACCCTCCTCTGTGAGCAGATGCTAACACTCATCTGACAGATACTTCACTCCCTGTGGAGAGGCTCACTTGGACCAGAGGCTTTACTTCCAGGGGTTTACAGACCATCTCTCTGTGGCTTTCATCTCCCTGTCCCTGAAGTCTCTGCCCACAGTGGATTGTGCTTACTTCTTAAATTCTTGTCTACTGTTGCCCAGCTTTGGAAGATGGAAAAGTGAAACTCTATTCCATGCCCCCCATGGGGGCCCCTATTCCAAACTTTTCCTTTAAAATACAGTTGCTTGGGTTTCTTTTGGTGTGTGTGTTTGACATGGAATGAGCAGTGGGAGGTGTTAAGTCTTTCTCTGTGGTCCATTTGTCACGTGTGTGTGTGTTTACAAGGGTTGATCTAAGGAAAAGACCACCCTTCTACACAGGTTAGGTTATAAACTTAATTCTCAATCTCTGAGCCAATAAAGCTTAATTGCATTCAGGGATAGAGTTTTTGGTGGCTGCCAGATACCAGGAATTCTGCCAGGATGACGAAGAGAGGAACTTCTAAGCCAAGAGAGTTTTCATGTTTGGGGAAAGATTGTAATTTCTGTATCTTTTTGGTGTTAACCACATGAGTGACAGGTTTAAGAATGTGTTCTGCTACTCTAGGAAGAATGATTTCATGTTCAGTGAAATCATGCTTCAGTTTTCCTTAATATCCTTGATATAATTAGAGACAGTATCAGGTAATAGGAAAATGCACACTTGGTGGGAAATGTGATACTGGCCTGTGTTTATGACATCACACACATGCATAGGCAGGGCTGTTTTTAATAAAATGACTTGCACATGGCATGCACCTTTGTGGGCGAGGTGGCGGGGCGGGGGAGGAGCTGTGTCGTGTGTTTTTATTGCTGGATTTTAGCTGAAAGAGACGTGTACAGTGCTGTTAAATGCTGTCCCTTTCCCTTTTCTGACCATTTCCCCATCATCCCACGCCCCGCCTTCTCCTCTCCCACCTCGTTCATCCCCATCTTCCATTCCCTGTCAGGAAGGGCAGCCTCCGAAGAGTCATTTCAACTCAGCCCGACATCGCCAGAGACTAGTGGACCCCGCTGCTTCAAAAGTGAGTGTGCCTGTCGCATGGTGCATGGCGGAGTGGTCCCTGTGAGGAGAAGGGGGCTGTGGGCCTTTGCTTATGCTGGTGCCTCTCATGGTCTTAGAGGAGGCAAGGTCTTCTCTACTGATTGAAGACTGTCCACATCAAAGGAGTTGTATTGTCGAACCATCAGACCTGGAAACCAGCAAAACCCTGCTAGGTAGCACCTGCTGGTTTCCGTGGTTGTAAACACTCCCCCCACGGCCAGTTTCAAGCAGCCGTGTGACAAAGGTGACCACAGGGCTGGACAGAGGTGCCCCATAGAGCTCTGTTATATCCAGACACAATTGACATACTTCCACGTGAAAATATAGCAAAATAATTAGGAAGTGAACCGTTTGGGTATCTCTTATCTTTATTTTCAATATAATGTATTTTATTGGAAGTTTAGATAGTTTTAATCAACAATAATGGCTGTTTTGAACAACCAGCTTGTAAAATTCCTGAAAATGCTCCCCAGCTGGTGTACCTGGCCTCTAGTAGAGCAGGTCTGCATATGATATATTTGTTGAGAATAGCTCAAGCCAGTTTCGTCATGTTCAACTCTGATGGTCTACAGAAAAGTGGCTGAGGTTTTGAGCAAGGATTTGCTCTTCCTACACAGCCTCAGCAAGTCGCAAGTCTGTTCTGCTGCACACAGACTTTTATTAAAGAGTCATTTACTGGCAAACAGGCACAGAATGTCTCTGCAGCCTGTCCTGTAAACTCGGTGAAGGGCTCTACGCTCAAGCCTTTTAGGTGCTCCAGCCGATCTCTTTGGAAGGTTCCACTTAACGTGGATGAACTGACAGCTCTCTGGAGACAGGATGCTCTCATTTCTATGGTGGGCATCATTCACTGGAGCCCCTCTACCCCATCTGCTGAACATAAGGCCGTGGCACAGCGGGGCCTCGGTGCCAGACCTCAAGGTCCAATTTACAGACCTTCGTAGATTCTTAGGCTCTGTTCATGCAAGGGTAGAGAGTATCTGTAAACTGAGTTTGCCAGGCCACTTACCGTAAAGACCACTAGTGTCAACAATGAAAGCCTGTTTCTAACATCCACTATATTGACCAGGGGACCACTGATGTTGATTTCAGCAATGAAAACCCATTTCAGTATGAGCACACGCGTACACTGGTGTGACTGAGACATGGATACCTCTGATATAATGCTAGTTGACCACCCTGGGGGAGTCAGTGATTCGCATATAATTTTTAATCAATAGATAATATTACATTGCCTATGTGGAAATATTTGGAAGTGGCCCCCAAATGTCATAGCATTTTGTGACATTTAGTTAGTACCTGGGGTGTCTCCTCCCCGCTCCCAAGTTCTAAACAACTCAGTTTGACTCAGGATCCTTATGATGAAGTCATAAAAGTTTGTGAGGGGAGAAAAATAAACTAGCTCTGAATAAGTTGGATGGTTTCATCATGTAAGAGGTGAATCTTGCTAAGCCTAGTTCAGAGAACACCAGGTCCTTCTCAGACCCAGCCTAAGAGTTTTCATCAACGAGGCAGTAAAACATCCTGAGGTTAAGCATATCCCCTGTTATACCCAGCATGTTTCTCTTGGTCAATGGTGTGTTAAGGATCCAACTTGGCACATGCTTTTGTTCTTCCTCTTTCTTTTTTCCTATGTTCGTTTCATTCTGCTGTGGAATTTTCAGAAATACTACTGTGCCTCACCATGCAAAGTGTTGTCTGTTATACTGTAAATTAGACAGGTTTCTTCTATTGAGTCTTTGTTGTTCTGTTTTGTCTTAAGTGAGAATCATGGCTTTTTTTTCTAGATACACTCTAAGAAGATCTCATTAAACTGCTAAAAAGAAGATGTCTGGTGCCTTGATGTGCTGTGTGAATAGGTTCAGCCAATATTCACAAATAGGCTTTAAAGGTCAAATCCTTTCTTCCCCCAAATACTGCAGTACTAGAAATTTAAGAAAGGCCTAAAATTTTTTTCTAACCTTAGGAACTGATGAGGGGAAACACATTTGCCATGTGGATTGGTTACTTGGGTAATGAATATAAAATGGAAATGTGCATTAGTGTGGCCAGTGACCTTTCATTATAAGCACATTGGTGCTTAGACGCTACACTGCATTTGTTCAACTCAGTAACCTGAGTTGTTATAAAAAAAAAAACCCTGGTGGATTCTGGGGTCAGTAATAACTTAGAGTAAACCAGCTATTAAAGTTTTTGAGAATATGGATTCTGTTGAGTCAGCATTGCAGTCTGGGGAGAAGTGTGATCAAGCAGAGATACTTGACTTCCCATTAGCAGTATGGAGTGGTGAGGAAGAATATCCTTGAGTGGGATGTGCATTAGGCTTTGTTATAATCCATTTGTGTCTGTGGGCTGCCACGTAACACTGAGCCCCCATGGCTCAAGGTTCTCTCTTCTATGAAATGTGTGTGCATGCAAAGTCGCTTTAGTCGTGTCAGACTCTTTGTAACCCTATGGACTGTAGCCTGCCAGGCTTCTCAGTCCATGGGATTCTCCAGGCAGGAATACTAGAGTGGGTTGCCATTTCCTTTTCCAAGGGATCTTCCCAACCCAGGGATCGAACCTACATCTTTTATATCTCCTGCACTGGCAGGCAGGTTCTTTACCACTAGCGCCGCCTGGGAAGCCTGTAAAGTGAAAGTCACTCTGTCGTGTCTGTCTGTGATCCCATAGACTGTATAGTCCATGGTATTCCCCACGACAGAATACTGGAGTGGGTAGCCTTTCCCTTCTCCAGGGGATCTTTCCAACCCATGGATCAAACCCAGGTCTCCTGCATTGCAGGCGAATTCTTTACCAGGTGAGCAACAAGGGAAGCCCTCTATTAAATGAGAGTTTATTAAATAGTCTCTTAACCAAATTAAGGAATTATGTTTCTTTTTCATCAAGGCTTTTTATAGCTAGATACTTTCCCATTTAGTCTGAGATTTTTGAATGACATTTCTCAGTCCTAAAATTCCTCTAGAAACAGCATCTTTCCTCATGAATTCCAAAGCATTATTTGTGGGCGGTCTTTTATCAGTGTCTTCAATGGATGTTAATTTTTTAAACAGAATTGCTTTAAAGCTGTGGGGGAAAATATGAACCAGAAACAAGAGGCTCATTTTCTACTCAGGGAGTTGGCTTTTTTTTTTTTTTAGCCTGAATTTTTTAATCTTAGTCTTTGAAAGCTTTTGAAAGTGCTTTGAGTATAGGAAAACAAGCTCTTAAATCTGTTTTATTTGAATAAGAGTTAAAGAGTGAAGGAGAAATCAAAGGTAAGTAATGTATCTCTGATTGGCTAAACTTGTCCACTGGGAATTTCTAAAATATATTTCATTTGGAGAATATGCTCACCTGTCTATCCCCCAGTATGAACCCTTCACACAGTAAATGAACAAAGAAGAAAACAGGCAGCAGGAATAATAGTTCAAAGACCACTGAACAGTTATTTGTGGAGCTGGTAAAGAATTCTGTTAAATAAAAATCAGTTTGATATGGGAGCATCAGGGACACGATCTGGGGAGGCAGGAGGTGGACAGAAAAGAACACGAGAGTGTACAGAGGATTAGCTTTCAAATCTCCTGGCATTTGAGCACAAAAGGATGATGAAGATTTATTCTAGATGAACTGTCATTTTTCATTGGAAGCTTTGCTGGTCCAGAATAAATAGGTTCATAGAGCTCGTATTGAAATTTTGAGCATGTGACAATAGGTAGTGGTGGGCATAGCACCTAATAAATTTCAAAACCAGAAAGTGTTGTAATATTCTATCAACAAAAAAAAAAAACAAAAAAACCTCCCTAAATGGACAGATATTCCAGCTAACCAAAACCCTGCATATGATTCTAAGATACATCACTTCAGTATGCCACAGGGCTTGAAAATCCTTTATACTAATTCTCAGCGATTTCTCTACCTTTTTCTAATGAGAATAAGGTTTATAAAACCTGGGCTCTCCTGCTGGGAAAATCAGCCCTGAGCTATCTCAGAGCAGACCGTCTTCTTTTCTCACTAATATAAACCTTTTAGGATTGATCCTTTTTTTCATTTTTATCTCTCTGAAGAGTAAATGTCTCTGGGACCTTAGAAACCCATTGTTTGGAGGGGGCAAAAGGCTGCATTGACCAGGGTTCATAGTTGCAAACATGATGTAGAATAAAAGCCATGGAAATCATGATATTGTGTTTCTTTCTTTAATAACAAA
>NW_011494790.1:5640383-5672367 GCF_000754665.1 Bison bison bison
AATAACAAAAGAAATAGTTTTTTTTTTTTTTTTAAGCACTAAGGGGATAGGCTTTAAAGTATTGAATATCTACATTTTAGAGCCTTATTATGGATTGAATTTTTGGATGGTAATTAACACCTTCCTAGTCCCAAGAGTTTCAAGTGTTAAAGGATAATTTCTGCTTTTTTGGAGGCTGTAATACTTGTTACTATATTTAAGGAGATATTAATAGAAAGATGGGGAAGGGACTGGGAAGATTGGTTGCCATAATTATTCTGGGAATATTTTAGTTATATAAAATGTTGTTACAACGTAAACTTTTTGTTTGCTTTTACAAAAGATTTTAGGGGTAGTACATTGCTGATAGAAAATTTTGAGGCAGTTTATAGCTTTTGTTTGTACATCAGCTGTCTATGAACTTTTGGTCCTGGCTAAAATGGGTGTTGATCTCATATCTGAAACTTAATAGCTATGACATTGGGGTGGTTACTTAATTACCCTAAGAAAGCCTCAGTTTCTTTATCTGAGAACAAAATAGTATCCATCTCATGGGATTGTTTTGAGGATTAAATGGGAGAATGTATAAAAAGTTTTTACTGCACAGGTAGGGACTTAAGTGAAAGTCGCTCCATCGTGTCCAGCTCTTTGCAACCCCTTGAACTATACAGTCCATGGAATTCTCCAGGCCAGAATACTAGAGTGGGTAGCCTTTCCCTTCTCCAGGGAATCTTCCCAACTCAGGGATCAAATCCAGGTCTCCTGTATTGCAGGCGGATTCTTTACCAACTGAGCTATCAGGGAAGCTCCAAGGCACTTAATGATAACCAAAAAATTGTAGCTATCCTTTAAATTATGATTATTCTTATTGTGGATATCAGGTAATCATTATTTAACTTCTCTAAGATTTTTTTTCCCTCATGTAAAATAAGGGGTTGAGGTAGAATGTCTGCATTGTTAAAAGTGTGTCCAGTTCTCCTTATGTTTGAATGTCTGGTATGTACTCAGCTGTGTGGTAGGCATAGACGGCTATGGCTTGTAGGATTTAGTTCTTACCTTTAAGAATATAATGTAATTGGGAAAGAAATAATGCAGAAACAATAATCAATTGTTTGGTCAACATATCCAAGCTGCATTAATTTCAAACCAAAGGACCTCTGTGGCCACAGTCAGAAAAGTCTTCCTGAAGCTTGTAGGTTTTCATCTGGGTCCTGAAAGAAGCAAAGGACTTTTTAAACCTTATGAGTGTGGGCATGAACATTATGAGCATGCGCGAGGTAATGTGATGGGCCAGACTGGAATGGTGTGAACGAGGTCACACGTTCCTGAATGGCTGTTCCTGGTGGGATGCAGACAGGCTTTGCCTCGGGCGGGGTGTTCTCAATGAAGTTCTGTGTACTAGTTGCGTGGCCAAGGAAAAGTCTCTTGTTTCCTCATCCATACAGCTCAGGAATAACAATATCTACCTCATTGAGAATGTTGTTACAATGAAATGGTCTGGTGTCGCCATTCCATAGAGTGATTGTGCTATTTTGGGGACAAAAATGACAGTTTTTAGCTAAATTAAACAGTCTTCTCTATGACCCAGCAATCCCATAGAAAAGAAGTGGCCTCTGTCCAAGGACACAGATGCTTCATGCAGCCTTGTTGTTACACCAGAACATTTGGAGATACTGTGAGTGCACTGAAGGAGTGATTGGGAAAAGAGAGGGCATCGCATAACCCCCAGCAGTTAGAAGCCGCAGCCTTGAAAGGACATGCAGCAATGTGGATGGGACTGAAAACGTGTTACTCTGTGAAACCAAGCTTAAACAAATTCAGTTCTTTACTACCATGCTTGTAATGTTGATTAAAAATGCACATATAGCATACAGTTTACGGTTTCCAGGAGCTCATACAAATAGCTGATTGTCCATTGGGCACATTGCAAGGGTAGGCTGGAGGCAGATAAGAGGTGTGGGAAGGTTCTGTCCAAATAAACTGATGGGTGGGAATAATATTCTCTGTCTGAGGAGTATGCTTACCCTCTCCTGTACCCTTGAATTTCCCCACGAGGAAGTAGATAGGCCAAGAAATAAGATGTAAGGGAGACTTAAAGAAGTCTCCAGAGGTGAAAGCAATGCTCCTATGCATCGTGGAGCAGCTAACACTTAGGCAGCCCTGCAGCATGTCCACCTGCTTCTAGCTGCTGTACGCCTGGGACTGACGACTCCCTAGGAGGGGTACTGCTGATCACCTAGTGGCCGACGAGGCCACGGAAGTTTGCATGAGATCACACAGCTACTAAAACAGGAGCTGGGATTCGAACCCGGGATTCTTGGGCTCTTTGGCTCCCTGTGCTTAACCGTCCTGTGTACTATGGCTGTAACTGAAGGGGTGAGGGAGAACCAGGGCTTTTTCTCCTATGGCGTCCTTGGGCCATGCCTCGCCGTTGCCACTACCTTCTTTTTGTGGAAACTGCCAATTGGCGTGTGTGTGTACTTATATGTGTGTGCATGTGTATAAAACTTTTTGTATGCATTCACAAGTATACAGCTTGATGAATTTACACAAACTGGACAATCCCATACGACCAGCACCCAGAACAGAACGTGCTGGGCAATGCCGAAAAACCGAAACTTCTGTCACTTTTACTGGGCGTGAAGTTCCAGTTGCTGGAAAGCAACATCATGAAAAACCTAAGCCTTTAAAAGCGAAAAACAATAGAAATATCAAAGATTCTGGAAATGGCTGCAGGTTTTGGGTGTTTGTAAGGTGTAGGTAAAGCCTTCCACCTTTTCTCGATTTTTACCACAGTTGCTTCTGTTACAAATAGTGGAGGACACAGACCACTCCTGAAGGAAAGCGGAAGGTTTTCCAATGAGTTTAGGGTCACCTCACATTATCAAAGGATAAAACAGATTGACCTGCAGGCCTTAGACAGAAATACAGATAAACACCTGCATGGTGTGGATCGTAAGATGGCTTTGCAATGGACAGGTAAGTGAATTTTCTCTTCTCCCCTGGTCGTTAACTTCCCGGCACCTGTCTTTGATGTTCAGCCTCAACTCCTATAGGCTGCATTTGTCAACATCCCTCTCTAAGGGTGATGCTTCCCCCAAATCCAGACAGTTGGCTTAGGTTCAGACTGAGTCTGAAGTTGTGTTTTGGGGTTACATTTACAATGTGATCTGTCCACCTGGTACCCCTGTGCACATTTTGCTGCCTTTGGCAGACAGCACAGAGAAGTGAAATTCCTTGCAGGAGCCCCAGAACTAGTACAAGGTGAAGCCCACTTAGTCCCTGTGCATAGCCACCACGCCATGCCCTTTGTACCGCCATCTCGGAGGGGCGCCTCCCTTTCCCAGGGGACACCCTGTCCTGAGTGGCATTTCTCAAGGTTCAAAAGGAAGGCAACCACAGTTCCCACAGTAGTGAGTTTTCTGCCTCCAGTGCCAGATTCCTCCTTGATCCATAGCCTGCTCTCCTGCCACCTGACTCCACAGTACTGTTGACCTATGTAATGCTGCAAAACTGTCTGGAAAGCTTTCATTTTCCTTACCATTTCTGTGTGTGACTATCCCAGTTTACTGGATTTATTTCTCTGTTAGCATTAACAGAATTCTAGAGCCCTAACAATTCAGCTGAAAAAATGGGCAGAGGGCACCCCCATTTCTTCAGCCTAACATCTCTCTAATCAGACACATACAAGTAATTCTACAGAAAGTGGGTTCCAATTATTTATTTTCCATGATTCTGTCTATAATGTATGACATAAACACAGTATTGAAGCACTCAAAATTACAGGGCTGCAACATGCTTTTGGAATTCAGCTCGTGTAGTTCATACAGAATGATTTGGGTCTTGTGACCGGGCATTATGGGATTTATTTTGTAGACTTAAAGGTGGGTATAGCCTGCTGCTTTTGAAGAATCACTCTTTAATCTTCAACAAAATAATCTTTTCATTGAGGTATAACATATATACAGAAAAGTACAGATATTTTAAGCTTGCTATTATCCCAAAGATCTTAGTAACTGATTTTTTTTTTTTTTCCTGTAGTAGTAACATATCCCAAAACTGCAGATTTCAGTGAGCTTTCACACACTGACTATGCCCAGGTAACAACTCCAAGGTTTAAAATACAGTGCATTACCAGCACCCTAGCAGACCCCTTGTCCTACCCCTGTAGCAGTTTTCAGAATGTTTTAAATTTCCATTTTTGTTTTCAGAGTCACATTTCTTTCCTGATGCTTGTCAACATCCTAATTGATTGTCCAGGAAAATGATGTTTGTCTTTAAGAAAAGAATGGGACTGGGTTTCAAAATGGAAGTAAAGAATGTGTGAAAACCATTTTGACTTTTAATATTTTAGTTGCTGGAATTTCTATTTTAAGCCCATTTAAATGTTGTGACTGAAAATATTGAGAACTGTTTGACCTGTTTGTCTTTCCTAACACAAATTTTTTTTGTTGTTGTAGCAGTTACCTTTTCCTGTTCTTTGTTTTTTGTTTAACTGACAGCGGTTAAGTAGGCATAGGTAAATTGTTACAGCTCAACCTATCTTATCCTTGGGTGGATTTTTTTCCCCAAGGACTTTAAAGAACTAGTGAATTGCTTTTGTTGACTTTTCTCATAGTTCTCAGAGTAGTGCTTACCAAAGACTTGTAACAGGCAGTTGGCCAAGATGAGATTAGTATTTTATTTGGAGGAAGGGTGTAGGAAGTCTTTTTAATTTAGAGGTTAAAAGCTCATCAGCTGGGTTAGGACTCTGATGATGGGAAAGATTAAAGGCACAAGGAGAAGGAAGCAGCAGAGGATAAGATGGTTAAATAGCACCTGAGGATCGAAAAAAGTCAGACACAACTTAGAGACTAAACGGAAACAATGGACAAGTACAGGTTATCCAGTTTAGCTTTAGATTTATTTATGAAGAATTACTGAAATCATTTCTTTACCTTCAGGAGTCCTGTATCCTACTGGCCCCTTGTAATCCTCTGCCCCAAGGCAAAAAGAAAAACAAATCAAAACATAGCCAGCAACTCTAAAAGATTAATTTAAACATTTAGCCAAGCAATCCTTGAAAGTGAAGTCGCTCAGTCGTGTCCGACTCTGGGCTACCCCATGGACTGTAGCCCACAGATCCCTCCATGGGATTCTCCAGGCAAGAACACTGGAGTGGGTTGCCATTTCCTTCTCCAGGGGATCTTCCCAACCCAGGGATCGAACCCAGGTCTCCCACATTGCAAGCAGATGCTTTAACCTCTGAGCCACCAGGGAAGGGAATCCCTGTCTGAGAAGAGCAGGCTGAGTACCTCAGACACACTTGTTGGCCAATGCTTGGAGACCATGGTATCTTTTTTTAACTGACCTGATTAACTTCATTGCCTCCTTTAATATTTTTTTAAGTTAATGGTTATTTTCCCAAGGTGGGGTAGGATAAGTTCTCCCTTCCCATTATCTCACACACAAATTTCTGCTTCTTTCCTCAAAGAAAGATTTGACTATGATATGGCCAAGTACAGTTTTCCTTGTATTCATTCTGCTTGGAGTTCACAAGTATGTAGATTGATGCCTTTTATCAATTTTTTGGAAAGCCCTTAGCTATTATCTATTCAAATGTGTCTTCTACCTCATTTTCTCTCTTCTCCTTGTGGTAGTCTATTTGTACCTGTGTTAGGCAGTTGAATATTGTTGCACAGATCTTAGACACTGTTTTTTGTTTTTGCTTTATTTTCCTGGTGATTCATTTTGGATAATTTCTATCATTTTGATTTAAACTTTACTTATTCCTTCTTCTGCTTTGCTCATTCAGCTGGTAAGTCCTTTTCATTCTGATATCTTTCATTCCAGCTTTTCCTGTTGTTCTTTATTATTATTATAGTTTCTATCTCTCTAGTGAAATTTTCCATGTATTTGTTCACGTCAGATATCTTTGCCACTGTATCCCTTTGCATAGTTATTTTTGAGTCTTTGTCTGACAACATCAAAATCTTGGTTATCTCTGCATCTGTTTGTATTGCCTATTTCTTTTATTGAGTATGGATCCCAACAGTACCCAGCACAGTTCAAGTAGACAGCAGAATGACTCAGCACTCTGACTCAAGTGGTATGACAGAAGAGACACACCTTTTTTTTGGAGCTAAATATTATTTACCTCAATTTCTACTGTTCTCTCACTTAAAACTTTTATATAAACACATGGTAAAGCAACATCTCCTACTTCTCAAGCCTCCGCTTCCACTTAGAATGTAGACAATTACAAGAGACCGCTGTTGTTATGTTCACAATCAAAACAAGGTATGTAAGCTGCAAACCCATACTTTAAAAACTAACTTAAAAAGCTAAGAGCACAGGTAAACCTGGGGCTTCCCACGCGGTGCTAGTGATAAAGAACCTGCCTGCCAGTGCAGGAGACGCAAGAGATGCATGTTCAATCCCTGGGCCAGGAAGAGCCTGTGGAGAAGGAAATGGCAATCCACTCCAGTATTCCTACCTGGAGAATCCCAGGGACAGAGGAGCTTCGTGCGCTACAGTTGATGGGGGTCACAAAGAATCGGGCACAACGGTAGTGACCTCGCATGCATACACAAGAAAACCTTAATAAAGTGAATTCCTGAGTGATAAATTCATGAAGGGAAGGGCTCATGGCTATCATGGTGAAATGACAGCAGGAGGAGAAACCTGCCATAGGTCAGCAACAGAGGAATTAGACCAAGTGAGAACATACTTTTCGTTCCTAGCTTTTCTCCAAATCTTCACTCCTATAGTTGAAAGTAATGGTCTCTTGTGAATGTCTACTTCTTGAATGGAAGAGGAAGTCTCAGAAATAGATTTGTCCGAGGAGATCAGGGAATTTGTGAATAGGGAAAAGAGAATAAAGATAAGCCTTAAAACGGAAACTGAAGTCGCTCAGTCATGTCCAACTCTTTGTGACCCCATGGACTGTAGCCTACGAGGTTCCTCCATCCATGGGATTTCCCAGGCAAGAATACTGGAATGGGTTGCCATTTCCTTCTCCAGGGAATCTTCCCAACCCAGGGATCGAAGCTGAGTCTCCCACATTGTAGGCAGATGCTTTACCATCTGAGCTGCCTGGGAAACCGTAACGATAAGCCTGCTGCTGCTGCTGCTAAGTTGCTTCAGTCGTGTCCGACTCTGTGCGACCCCATAGACTGTGCAGCCCAACAGACTCCTCCGTCCTAGCCATTCATAAATCTGGGCTTAGTTGTGTCATTCTGTCACTGTTAGAAACACACGGCTATGGTAACAGTCCTTAGTTCCTGGCTGTATCTTCCATATAAACTATAGACCTATGGCATGCTAATCATGTGTTCTTATACTTTGGGTTCATTTCTTTAATGATTTGATCCCTGTTGTGCACAAGGGCTTTGTTTATGTAGCTGTTGTTTTCGGTCTTCTCTTGGATTTGTCGAGCAGTCTTTCAAGGTGCACTAGAGGACATTTGATTGAATTACAGTGTAGGGCGCCTACCTCTTACATCAGAGTGCAATACCAGACTGTGAAATTCAGTTACTAAATGCAGTTGCTGGTGTATCACATGGCAGTAATTTAGTGTCTGCTTCTCTTATGGCCATCCTATCATTGTACCAAAGTAAAGGCTCTGTGAAATGTACATTTCTCAAAGCATGTTCTGTGTACATGCCTCAGGGATGGTTCTGCCAAAGTGTTTCATGGTCCCATTAATTTGAGAAACACTGCAGATCATACCCTTTGATCTTGTTAAATAAAATGCCTGTAATTTTAAAAAGTCTTGGGGAAATCTTGCAGTGAGTAAATTCTCTGAGATGTATTTAAGTATATTTTCTGAAACTTATTTGAGTACAGAACATTTTACCAAGAAACTTATTAAGTTTTTCTTATCAATACCCATTAGCAAAGTTCATTGAGTAATGTTGAGTTAAATGAACCTTGTTCCTCTTTATTTCAAGGAACATGAATAATTCGTATTGGCTGACATTCTCTATACCTGGGAAACATCTTCCCCACTGTTTTCTGGTAAGATAACTAGCATTTTTGGAAGGAGGAGGAGCTCTAATCCAGCAGCCTATCAGGTTACAGGATTATACTTAGGGCCTCCTACTTAGGACAGTGGTAATGTTGAGTTCTGCCTTTATAGATGTATACTGGTCTCTGCTACCTCACTGGTCCAAGGACTCTGCTAGTTTGCTAGTTCAAGAAAATAAGCTAGGTCAGCTGTCATATCCCCCTAAATGAGAAAAGACAGCTAGCTGCCTGGACTGCAATTGGAAGGAAAGGTCAATCAATATATTACCTCTTCTTCCATGTGTTCCTTGCCTGCCGGCTGAGTTGTGCCTTCTCACTAGCGGTGGTAATCTTTTCTGCTAAATTTTATTTTAACCTTGCAAATAGGTGAAAGGAAGGGCACAGTTAATAACATCTTCTCTCCTACACCTCTGAGTGTATTATTTGGGCTGACTCTTACTCTCCCTTCCCCCAGCCCCGCCCTGCACGGTCCTGCTTAGATGGAGAGTTAGGCAAGTGGCTGGTGTCACGTACAGTGGGAATTTCTCTGAGAACCCTCTCAGGCTCTTGCACAGACAGAATGCAAGCATGTTTGTGATTTTTGACAGTGCCCAGGATCTAGGTGGAATTAAGTTTTTTCAAAACATTTCTCAGTCAATATGTTTACTCTCCTTCACCAGCCATGCAGTGTGATACGGTGCATCATGGATACTTGAAATAGGCTGCAACAGGAGGTCAGGAGGGGGCATAGATTTTCTAACACGGCATGTTAGATGGAATGATTTTGTGTACTCTGAAGTGGAAAATTCAATCAGAATTTTCCACACTTTTTAGTTAAAGCAACACTGTTGTTTATTGATGAAAGGTAGACTGGGAGAAATATAGAATGAAAATGGAGTGGATGACAAATCTAGCATTATTCCTGGTCATAGCAGGAAATACTTTTTCTCTTGTAATTTAATGAAAGCTATACGAGATAAAAAGGGTCTGCTTAAAAGATACACTATGGAATACTTGGAATATATGCCAGCTTGCTTAGCGTGTGTGTGGGTAAAATGCAATCTGGCTTTTTAAGAAGCTTGTGTTTCATTGAGATGGACTTTGTGCTTGACAAAGGGTAGTTAAAAGGCCCAGGTAATCTATTTTGGCTTAGTTTTAATGCAGCAGAACTCATTTGGAAAGCATCTGAGAGAATCAATAAGAAATTCAAGGATAGATTCTGTAAGTTTTCATTCAAGTAGAATATTTAAATGTATTACTAGTTTTCATTCATCTGTGCTTTGGTGCACAAAAGATACATCAGCATAACTACCTATTATGTAGATGAATACCTTATACTTTAAAATTGCAAAACCTTAGGGTTGCTATGTCAGATTTGTGAATGAATATTTAAGAGAGAATAATAGCCTAATATTAGTGTGCTCAGTGTGTGCCAGTCAATTTTCTAGATACTTCATGTGTATTCTTTCATTTAATCCGCACAATGACACTATGAGCTCTTATGACTGATCACTCCCAGTGAGGGTATGTCATTTGTCCAAGGCCATCTTCCTAAGCCAGGTTCCTGAGCCACCCTGCCTGGCTGCCCTCCTAGGACTCTGCCATCTCAGCACTTTCATCCTGGTGAGCCTACGGGCACATGGGTTAGTAACTTAATTCAATCCACATAGAGTACTTAGCACTTAGGGTTTTTATATTTAGATTCTATCTTTAAAAGATAGAATATATATAATGTGTGTGTGTGTGTGTGTGTAATATTTTACATGTAGAATCTAAAAAAAAAAAAAAAAACTGGACTGGAAAAAATGAGAGTAATGGTGTTACCAGGGGCTCAGGATAGAGAAATGGGAGAGATGTTTAAGGGTGCATAGGAGCTGCCTGCTAATGCAGGAGAGGTAAGAGATGCAGGTTCGATCCCTGGGTCAGGAAGATCCCTGGAGGAAGGCATGGCAGCCCACTCCAGTATTCTTGCCTGGAGAATCCCAGACAGAGGAGCCTGGCAGGTTATGGTCCGTAGGGTCTAAAAGAGGTGGCCATGACTGAATGCCACTGAAAGCATACATGCCTGCATGTGCAACTAGCGCATATAAGTCCTGGAGATCTAATACACAGGACAGTGATTATAGACCACAAACTATATTGTAAGCATTAAGCTTGCTAAGAGCCTAAAGTTTAATTTTTTCCATCACTAGAAGAAATGATATTTATATAAGGTGATAGACCAGTTGGCTGACATTACAATGACAATTATATTGCAATACAAATGTATGAGATCAATATTGTATACCTTGAATTTGTATAATGTTATGTCAATTATATCTGAAGAAAGAGACATGTAGTTCTTTAACAATCTATTTTACTTAACTATTAATGCTTTTTTCCTGATTGATATATAATTCTGATGTTTAGTTTCCTTTCGTTTTTGGTTTTACTACCATTTAAAGTGACAGAACCATTTAAAAGCATTAGTGCAAATTCAGCAACTTATCTGAATTGTGTGACTTTAAAAGATAGTTTAGGCTGCTTATAATTTTATGTTCTTCAGTGTGCTAGAGTTGATTATTTCCCTCCTTTGTTCATACTATGTTATAGTATAGGTCATTTATACTGTTTTTTTTTTTTTAATCTTATAGACTGTGAGTCCAGATTTAACTATCAACTTAAGGTTTCCAAGGTGATAACTGCATAATTCAGTGTGTGAACACACGGTGTCTGTGGAATATAGTAATCATGGCAGTACAGTAAGTCTAGTATGCTTTTTATTTTTAAAAGAAAGAACTTAATTAGTGTAAGTAGAAACCAAAGTCGAAACCACCTTAACTCGGTCCTGAATTACAAATGGCAGCACTCACATGTGATAAGGGGGAAACCTGCTTGCTTGGAAATTACTTAATTTTTTCAGTTAATAAAAATAAGGTGCCACCTTATGAGAACTTTCTTAGGTCTTCAGTTTAAATGTCCACCCATGTTGTAGTCCTTGTGATCCGAAAACCACACAAAATGTCATCCTGACTTTAAGAGAAAGGATTCTGTCTTTGCAATGAGAATAGAATTCAGTCTTAGGGAAGAAACAATTAAAACCCAAAGCCTTTCATTACTTTTGATGCTTAACAAAAGGCAAAAAACTACTACACTATAATATTTTCTACTAATTAACTGTCACACACGTGATGCCATTAAGTTTGAAGTCACTTCGGTTAACTTCAAAGTCATTATTAACACACACTGTGTGGACCTCCCAAATTGATTTTTGAAAAGGGAACCCCATTGATGGATCTGTAATCAGTGTTTCCAAGAATTTTGCTTCTCATAGAACGTAATCCTAATTTGGGGCTTCTCTGATAGCTCAGATGGTAAAGAATCTGCCTGCAATGCAGGAGACCTGGGTTTAATCCCTGGGTTGGGATGATCCCCTGGAGGAGGGCATGGCTACCCACTCCAGTATTCTTGCCTCGAGAATCCTCATGGACAGAGGAGCCTGGTGGGCTACAGCCTTTGGGGACCCCAGGAGCCCGACCCCAAAGAGTCAGACATGACTGAATGACTAAGCACAAGCACAGCACGTAACTTAATTCTAATTTAAGCAACGTTTGGTCATTTCCTCTGGGTAACAAGCATGGGCCCTTCTGATGCTCAGAAATGGTGTCAGGGTTGTCTTCACGCCAGGTATGCTTTTGATACACGGCTCCAAAGCTGACTTGCAAAGTTCACGACTATTTTTGGAGCATATCAGAAACATGTTTAGCTGCCAACGACCAAAAACAACAAATTGCAGCTTAAATAAATAAGGATTTATTATTTCTCATATAAAAATGTTGGTTGGTTGGGTGTCCAGGGCCGGTGCAGTGTGGGAAAGGGTCATCAAGGCTATGTTGTCTTTGCTCTGCTATCCTTAACATGAGACATCTGACCTTGGCGAAATCACAGGGTTACTTTTCCAGGGCTCAATTTCCCCATCAGAAAAAAGTGGTGGTCGCCCTTCCTGTAATTGCAGGGTAGGGTAAGGCTCAAATGAGATCCTGTAGGAAAATATGTGTAGCACAGGGCCTGGTGCCTGCTTGATTACTTATACCACAGCTTCAGCCTCACAGCTCTAGCTTTCATAGTGTGACGGAGGGGAAGGTGTTAAGCGGGAAATAGGGGACCCTACCTTCCTCTCTGTTAGTCTCAGGGTTCCCTATTCCAGCATTCTTTCAACTGATGTTATTTGAAATAACACATTGGACAAATTAACTTCAAAAAAGATCCAGTATCCCTTTAACAAATAGGACCTATTACTTACTAAGTAAAATATATCCTTTATAAGGCAATTGTTTATTTTATTCTGTGACCTCTTTACAATAAATTTCAATACCATTAAAGGCTTAAGACATATTATTGATTATTTGAATATGTGTGTCATGAATCTTCCCTTGCTCTCATACATTTTGTATGTACATTTTAAGTGTCGTCTTTTGCATTTAGATGGAGAAGAGTGGATTAGAAGAAAGCAGACTTGTGGGTATTAGCTTCATATAGCACTTCAAGAGCTCCCTTGCGCTGTTTTGCCTGTAAATTTCTACACTAAGATGGGCTTTCAGAATAGTGACTGTTAGATAAACTATGGGGTGTCTTTAGTAAATAAAAATGATTAATCTCAGCTGAATAAATTCACTATCACTGGCCAAATAGTCTCATCCAATTCCGTTTCCTCATTCTATCAAAAGCCTTTTTCTTTTTGTGTTAAAGTTGTCTGTAATTTTAATGGAACCTTTGAGTTATTATCTGATTTTTAAAAATTGGTTCATAAAAGGATATTGATTCTTTAAATTAGGAGTGGTTGAAATGTTGTTTATGGGCAAGCAGTCTCCTTTGCTGGAACCTGGGACCCTCGGTCAAGAAAACTCATCTTAAATCTGTGTAAAGACACCCTTAAAAAAAAAAATCGTAGCTCTTAGAGACCATCTCTGGATTGGACAGTAACGTTGGTTTGGAAATGCAGGGGGAGCCAACAGGTAAAAGAGAAAAACTGTTAAGCACAGTCCTTCCTAGTTGCTTAATTTTTATTGCCTGCCATTGATACTCATTTCTTTCCCAGGGTGTTTTCCTGGGTAATGAGAAGATTCTAAAATCAAATAAGGCTTTTGAACAGTGAAGATGTTTGCACTGTTCTCTTGAAGAATCCTATAGATTTATAGTGATCCTAAGAGGTGTCTCATATCCACTATATTAACTAGCCTTTTAGAAGCTTATGAACATTGTAGCTTTTATTGATTCCAGGGAATTGTACCCAACAATAAGCAATAAAAGTCGATGGTAACTTTCTTCCCATATAGGGGTGTGCCGATCAATATTTTGAATTTACTGTAATTTTCTGGTAATGGATGGAAGACTTGAAAAAATTGTGGAGCCTTGCAGGGCACAGCTGTGCAGTGTTGCCTTTTTATCTAAGCTCACTGTAGGTCACAGGCTTTCCCAAGTAACAAGAAACATAGTTAAGTGGCAGGGCCGATGCGTGTATTTATCACAAGCCTTCATAAGTCTCTTTGGAAGGAAAAAGGAGAATTGCAAAACTTGTCCACAGTGACCTTAATTTTCTAGTCCTAAAGGACCTCCAAAGTGTACTGACTTAAAGGCAATTCAGATGTTAAATATCCAATATTTGTATATGATCTCCTTCTGCTAAAGGAATTTTTTGTCCTGATTAGTGACAGGGTGTGTGTTTTCACTGAAGCCTGCTTTGCCTGGAATCTTCCGATTGTTTGACAGAACTGCGCCCAGTTCTACAGTCAGAGAAGAGGAGATAGGCGTCCTGAGCACTTGCTCCTTGCTTTTACCCATTTGTCACTTGTGGCCCAGGTGGCACATCCGATGTGAGTGTCACACTCAGCACTAGTGCTGGCTGGCGTCTAGGATGCTGGTGTGTTCAGAGCTGTGCCACGGGCATCGTGTGTGGTCTCAGTCTTCTCAACTATAATAGCCTCATTTTATAACTTAGAAGATTGAGTCTTAGAGATGTTAAAGAGATATTCCAAGGATGTTTTCCAGCATTGACTTATATTAGAACATAGATATATCTGAATCTAGATCCTGTTCATTTACTCACTATGAAGTATACAATGAGCTTAAATAAGAATTTCTGTTTAACACAAAGTTCGGTTGATCTAATATCCGTTTTCTTGTTTTACTTCTTTTGTTGCAAAGGGCTGTAGCTCCTCTGATTTGATCAAAACAAATTTCTTTAATTTCAAAGATGGTACACGTTTGCTTGAAAGAGATAGTATATTGTTCTTTAAGAAGAAAATGAACACAGAAAATACTGTATGACTGAGGGCTGAAAGCTCCTAACCTTGAGGAAATAAATTCACCTCACTTAGTATATAGTACGGAGAAGGTGATGGCACCCCACTCCAGTACTCTTGCCTGGAAAATCCCATGGACGGAGGAGCCTGGTGGGCTGCAGTCCATGGAGTTGCTAGGAGTTGGACACGACTGAACGACTTTACTTTCACTTTTCAATTTCATGCATTGGAGAAGGAGATGGCAACCCACTCCAGTGTTCTTGCCTGGAGAATCCCAGGGACGGGGGAGCCTGGTGGGCTGCCGTCTATGGGGTCGCACAGAGTCAGACACAACTGAAGCAACTAAGCAGCAGCAGCAGCAGTATATAGTAAGCACTCAGTCAACTGAAGGTGTACTAGGGTTCGATCCCTCCCTGCTACTCAGGAAACTTTGCAGAAATGTGGAAACTCAAGAGGCAGATTTACCTTATATCATACTGAATTGGAAGGAGGTATGTATATAAATGTGAGATTCTCAAGCTTGATTTTTTGATATCAAGGGTGTAACATGTTAGGAAGCATCAAAACCCTAGTAACTGGCTGGAAAGGAAGTTTGTTTCATTTGCTCATTTACTTGGGGTTAACCAATAATTTGACTTGCTACGCTTTTTCTATTTTAAAAGATCTGTGTTAAAAGTAATGTGTTTGCAAAGCTTTACTTCAAATAAAGCCAGAGTCTATAAAAATACTTTGTGTGAAATTTGCTTAGAAAGAGCTGCAAAACTGTGCTGTAATACTCCTTTCTAAGAGTAATTGCCACTGTGTTATCAAGTTTGAATGCAACTCCATATAGCCTACTTGGGGCGGGGGTGCGGGGGGTGGGGGAAGTGCTATCCCTGGCGGGAGGGGGCGGCGGCGTCGCTAGTACAAATACACCAAGTCTTACTTGGTGATGAAAAGTAATTAAAACTGTTCTGGACTCAGACTGCTGTGGATTCAAAGACAAGCTAAGCCATTTACCAGCTCTGTGACCTGTGTCACTACTTACTGCTGTGTGCCTCAGTTCTGCAAAATGAAAATAATAGTGAAAATTAAAGAAGATAATGTACATCACCACGCAGTCCACATTAGGAACTGTGACTAGATGGATAAAGGTGGGCTTAGTAAAGAAATACAATTCCCACCAATTGTGTAAAAAATTTTACAGTGGAAAAGGGGGTTGTGATTAATGATATTTAACTTTCATGCAAGAAAGACTTGGGGGGACTGCCTTTGTAGTCCAGTGGTTAAGGCTTTTCTTCCAATGCAGGGGGTGCAGGTTCAAACTAAGATCCCTCATGCCTCTTGGCCAAAAAGTCAAAGCATAATACAGAAGCTATATTGTGACAAATTCAATAAAGACTTAAAAAATGGTCCACATTAAAAAACAAAAAGTACTGAAGACCTGTCCTTTGCTCTAATTTTACTTTGCAAACCTCTCTCACATTCTCTCCCACCAGGGACCCTCTGGTCTAAATTAAATGGTCTTGCATCCCCTCATCCACATTCAGATTTCATGATTTAACTTTTGAACGGCCCTCTTCTTTCGTCTCTGGATGGTGCCCGCCCTTGGTAGTGGTTTAGTTGCCCAGACCTATCTGACTCTTTGAGGCCCCATGGACTGTAGCCCATCAGGCTTCTCTGTGCATGGGATTTCCCAGGCAAGAATACTGGCGTGGGTTGCCATTTCCTACTCCAAGGTATCTTTTCTACCCACAGATCAAACCCACATCTCCTACAGTGAAGGTGGATTCTTTACTGACTTAGCTCCTACATGTTCTAAACTTTCCCAGAAGTTAAGCATTTCTTTTCAGCTCCCATAGATCCTAGACACACATTTCTCTCTTGAATCTGCCCCTCCTCTCTTTCCCCTACTGTCTGTTTCTTAGTCCTGCCACTGAGCTATGCTTCCTGGATAAATTAATAAGCCTCTGAGTTACTTTCCTTTATAACTCATTTACACCCTGTTACCAGAGTGATCCTTTTAGACGTGTAAATTTAACCATCTTATTCTACTTAAAATGTTCTCTGAATTCCTCATTGCCTATAGGATAAAGACAGTCTCTCCTAAAATCTTACGGCTTTCCCTGTGCCTGCCTCCATACTCATGTCCTGTTGTTTTTTTCTTTCTACCTTCTGTTCTGGCCTTTCCAAGTTTACTAAGAGCTATATGCTGTTTCACCCCACCCTGCTTTGCTGCATCCATTCCCTCTGCTGGAATGCCCCTTTCCTCACCCATTCCTGAGGCTGCCTCACCAACTCCCAGATGCCTCTGAAGAAAGGCCAGGCTTACGTATTGCATCACTTGGGAATATTTGATTTGCAAGGAGCAGAAACAGCAAGTTAAACTGGTTTAAACAAGGAAGGGACTTGATTGGCTCCCATAATTGAGAAATTCAGGTAGAGGCAAGACTGGATCCATTAATTCAAAGAAATCACCCAAGACCCAGTTTCTACCTTTCTTCTCTGTCACCTTCTACCCTGCGGCTGTTGTTAGTGTTTTGGGATTAACACTCCTCCTTTCTTGCTAGCTTTCTTGGAAAAGGGAAGGAGTTCTTTCCCAGGAGCCCAGAACACACATGATTTGGCATCTTATTTTCCCAGATTGAATCAGGTGCTATCTTTGAAGCAATTACTTTGGCTCAAATGATGAACTTTGTCATCAGTTTAACCTAACCTGAGCTAAGCCTGGTGGTCCACCAGATTTTGTTTTTATTAATGATGGGAAACATCACTGGGAAAGAAACCATCTTGACTCTCCTTAAAGAAAACTGATCACCCCCCTCCCTTGGTACTACTGCGTATTTTGAGAAAAACTCTATTCCAGGCTTTTCCACACTGTATTCTAAAGCAAGCCAAGTCCTTTAACCTCAGCACTTGCCTCATCAGCCTTTACTAAAGAGTGTTCAATGGATTAAAAAACCCAAAAAACATTTTGCTCGCTTTAATCCCCGCATGTGTCCCTTGTTTTCACCTTTGGCAGAAGATTTGCCTTCTGTTTCTGAAATTACAGGACTCTAAGTAAATTGCTTCACTTTCCTTTGTTGTTTAAAAGGTATCTGTTCTTACCCATACTTTTCTTCCTTTTAAAAGAAAAAACTCCCCTCTTTTTAAAAAACATTTTATTTATTTTTTTATTAAAGCCAACCCTCTCTGCTTATGTACTCATTCAGACCCCCACTCCCCTCCCTGTTGCTCACATCACCACTTTGACCTGCTTTCTGGCACTTTCCCCTTGGAATGTAGACAAAAATTGGGGCTGAATAATGCAGGTTCAGATGTTGTGTCCACCATCTCCTGGCTTTGCAGTCCTGGGCAATCGCTCATCTCTGGACACTTCATGGGAAGGCTGGAGTGTTGCACCAAGCAGCCACGTGAATTTGTTAGGAAATTCATAGACTCCATTTTTTATAGAATCTTACAAAACCCAAAGAGCCAGACACCCATATTGTGACTGAGGAACTCGTATATGGAAAGGCATAGGAGGTGAATGCCAAGGCTTGAGGACCATGACTGTTGATTTCAGTTCAAGGCAGAAAAAGCTAACTCAGAAAGGAAGGCAGTAACTACTTGTGTTTTGCCAGAGAAAGTGAGCATGTGGTTGTGATCAAGTAAAATTTACACGAAAACCAAGCAAGCATTTTAGTGTGACTTTTATGGTTTATTGTGTTGAACTTTACTGCCACAAATAAATATGTTAAAGTGCATTATGGTTATAGATACAGAAATAGAATGAAATAAAACCTGCAAGAAAGGGAAATCCTTTAAGATTCTCCACCCAACTCACATTCTCACTGTGAGAGAGATTTCAGTGGTAGTTTACAGGTTGGATGGTTTAAAAGTCCAGGCATCTCTGTCGCTTTCTACTGCTGCTTTTCCAGCTTTATTCTACAGTTTGTATTCAGAGAGCTGTGTACTTTATGGGCAATTCACCGGATTTTTCAAGGGTGGTTTGAACGTGAGCCACTTTTGAGTATAACTCAGTTTCAGAACCAACCTTTCATGTAAGATCTGGTTCTGTGGTGTGGTGTGTGTATTCTTCTGTCCTCTGTTTCTGCCTTCACAAGTAAAAATGGAGGTCAGGAAAATGGGGCTGAAAACCTTCCTTTAAAAGAGCCAATCCCTGGCTGAGCCTATACCCCTAGTTAAATTTGCACCCCACTGGGTAGGAAGAGTTCCACTTGGGGCACCCTTCCTTGCCCTACCATGCTTCCCACTTGGAAAGGAAACAACAATAAACCCCTCAAACTTCACTACTATAATGACAGCTAGAAAAGTAGTATTCCATTAAAAAAAAACAATCCAACTATTGTGCCTTTAAGGGTACTTAGAAGTGCCAGCCTCATGAAACAACATATACAAACAACTCTCTCTCCATCTCCAGGGTGGTGTTCAGACATCGATATTTGTCAAAGCTCCCTGGGTGACACTGACGGGTAGCCAGGCTGCATTCAGAACCACTGCTTGAGCTGAATTATCTCATCCCCTTTTATTTTCTCTCCCCTGTTACCATTTACTCATTCAAATTATACTGCATACTCTTGCACCTGGTGATATCTCTCTTGTCCTGGGTATGTGTGTTTCCCCAAGTAGCTTTTAAATCTGTTTTGTTTTCTCCTTATGTGTCCCTAACAGTGCCTGATACACTGCCTCGCACATCTTAGCTCTTTAAACTCTCTCCCTAAATTAATGGTTTGTCAGTGCAGAGTAGTCGGAGTCACCCTTGATGACAGGGTGAGGCCACTGATGACTAATTAAGGGATGATGATATGGAGGAGTATGGGAACTTTAAATCTAATGGTTTCTGGGAAATAGTGAGAAAGTGGTGTGTGCTGGCTATCAGGGTTCTATTTGTTTGCAGGATTTTGCTTTTCTGTTAGGGTTTGCGGGGAGGGTGGGTTACCGAATTCCAAATCGTCTTCCCTTTCTTTCAGAGGACCTCCGGGTTGTGAAGCCTGGTGGAGCTGGCCCCACCTCCTACTGTGCTCAGGAAGGGAGCCAGCGTTTCCTTGTTCCTGCCCCCTGGGCAGTTAGGGCAGGGCCCCGGTGTATCATGCTGACACCCACCAGGAATGGGACACTCATGGGGAGTGCCTGCCCCAGTGCTAAGGGAAGGTGCTGGGACCTGCCGAAGGTCCTTCCCAGAGGGAAGCTGAGCTGAGCTTTGAGCAGCAGCGGTGTGGTCATGTTCTCTGGGGGTTCATTTCCTAGTTCCTTCCCATTTTTGGATCTTATCTGTGAAGCTATCTTGTGTGAGAGCTGGCATCTACCCTGCAGTATTTTCACTTGCTAGCCTCTTTTGGTTTGTGTGGTTTGAGGGTTTGCATAGTTTAGCACATCATTTTGCTACCTCATGCTGGAGAAGGCAATGGCAACCCACTCCAGTACTCTTGCCTGGAAAATCCCATGGACTGAAAAGCCTGGTAGGCTACAGTCCATGGGGTCACAAAGAGTCGGACATGACTGAGCGACTTCACTTTCACTTTCACTTCACTACCTCATGCGAAGAGTTGACTCATTGGAAAAGACCCTGATGCTGGGAGGGACTGGGGGCAGGAGGAGAAGGGGACGACAGAGGATGAGATGGCTGGATGGCATCACCGACTCGATGGACGTGAGTCTGAGTGAACTCCGGCAGTTGGTGATGGACAGGGAGGCCTGGCGTGCTGCGATTCATGGGGTCGCAAAGAGTCGGACACGACGGAGCGACTGAACTGAATGAACTGAACCACGTAGCAAACTTCTCCCCACTTGTAGATTTGAAGCAGCCCTGTGTGAATACTTACATGTGCCGCTTCTCCTTTTTCTGTCTGTCCTCTCTTTTCCTCTCTCTTCCAGGCCATGGTTTTACATACCGTTTTATACATTAATGATTTCAAAGTCTATTCCAGCCCTGATCTCTTTCCTGAACCCCAGGTTCATTTGTCCGACCACCTGTTTGGAAGTTTCTCTTTGTTATTCTCACAGACATCTTGAATGTGACATATCCAGACTGAAATTCTTCCCTCAAACTCCACTTGATCAGGCCAAGAACTGACTCTTTCTGGCTTTCTCTTCCATCTTCCACATCAAGTTCTTTCGTAACTTCTCTGAAAACATATCTCAAACCTGACTTTGACTGTCTTCACTGATGGTCCAAGTCACAATCTTCTCTCATTTAGACTATTCTGTAACCTTCTAAAATACTGGACTGATTGTGACCTTATAGTAAGCTTAGAATATTTTGGTATTTATTAGTTCATACATTCCATGCTCTAACTTAGATGTCCCTAACTTCCAGAGACTGGTACCTCCTGTTAAATCAGCAGCAGCATTAGATTAGAAATCAAGTGCACAGTAAATGAAATGCACTTGAATTATCCAAAACCATCCCCCCTGACACCCAGTCCATGGAAAAATTATCTTCCACAAAATCAGTTGCTAGTGCCAAAAAGGTTAGGGACCACTGCTCTAAAATACACACATACACACACACAGTTTTTCTTTCTCCCTACTTCTCTCTCCTCCTTTTAGAGAACTTTAAAAACTTTTGAAATCATTTGAGATTTGTAGAAAAGTTGCAAGATAGTCAAATTTTTGCATACCCTTCCTCCAGTTTCCACTAGTGTTCACATCTTATGTAACTTTAATACACTTGTCAAAATTATGAAATTGACATTTATACATTACTGTTAACTAAACTACACACTTTATTTGGCTACCACCAGGTTTTCCACTAAGGTCCTTTTTAATGAGTCAAAATCCAGTCTAGGATCCAGCATTGCATGTAGTCACTGTTGATCCTTAGTCTTCTCTGATCTGTGACAGTTTCCCAGTTGTTCCTTGTTTTTCACAACCCTGACAGTTTCGAAGATGTTCTATAGAATGACCCTAAGTTTGGGTTTCCCTGGTGTTTTGTTTCTTTTCTTTTTTTCCAGAATGAAACGGGAGCTAAGGCTGTGGGGGAGAGAATGCCACAGAGATGAAGTCCTTCCCATCACGTCATATCAGGGGCACGTGATGTCTGTGCTTATCATTGGTATCATTAGCGTTGGTTGGTTCAGATGGTGTTGGTCAGGTTTATCCGCTGAGAAGTTGCTGCTTTTCCTTTTCCCTCCTTTCTTTTTGGAAGGGAATCACTAAGTCCAGGGGTTTCCTAGGTGGTGCTAGTGGTGGTAAAAGAACCCACCTTCCAATGCAGGAGATGTAAGACACACTAACACTAGTTCGATCCCTGGATCAGGAAGATCCCCTGGAGGAGGGCATGGCAACCCACTCCAGTATTTTTGCCTGGAGAATCCCCATGGACAGAGGAGCCTGGAGGGCTACATTCCATGGGGTCACAAAGAGTTGGATATGACTGAAGCCACTTAGCACACATGTGCTAAGTACAGACCCTTTCCAGGGGAAGAGAATTAAGCCCCACCTCTTGAAGGAGGGGATATCTTATTTGTAACACTATCTATGGACATCTCCTTTCTTTTTTAAATCATAAGTGGCCTATCAGTTAAAAAGAATAGTTCAAAGATTTCATGGCAGATATAACCACGTTATTTTATTTGTGTATGAAGAGCTAGTAAATACTTCAGAAATAGTATATACTGTTAAAGTTGCCATTGTGGATATTGCATACATATTAAACATTGCAGCTATTTCTCAGTTGTCTTTGTGAATAAGACAAGTTATTTTCTCTGTTTGAGGCCAAGGTTGGCCAAAAGGAAAAGAATCACCTGTTATGCTTTCTCTTTCTGGACTCACAGAAATTCTCTTCACGAACTTGAGGAACCTGTGTGTCTTCAGTCTTATCAAGAGATCACAAGATGAAAACCAAAGTACTTAGGCAGATTAACTTTTCTTCATCTTTATTTTTAGTGTATGTACACTGAAAATATTTTTTCCAGTTAGAATTTATAGAAAAGGAGGCAAAGAAGATCATAATATTAAGCAAATAATGATATAAAGTGATTCTAAAAATATTAGAAGTCACTGAAAAATCAACATCGTTGAAAATAATTTTAGAATTCTAATATTCTTAAGTATACTAAATATGCATTTCTTTAACCTATGATGATTAATAATCACACTTTTTAGTTCAGATGGATGTTTCTTGCCCTTTTTTCCTCTCTCTGCTCTCTTCCCTTCTCTGTTCTTATGCTACATTTTTAACACATGTTCCACGTATACTCAGCACAAGCTTTGGTTTATGACTGGCACTAAAAGGTGGCACAATGGTAAAGAATCTCCCTGCCACTGCAGGAGATGCAAGAGATGCAGTTTCCATCCCTAGGCTTAGAAGATCCCCTGGAGTAGGAAATGGCTACCCACTCCAGTATTCATGCCTGAAAAATTCCATGGACAGAGGAGCCTGGTAGGCTGCAGTCCATGGAGTCGTGAAGAGTCAGACATGACTGAACGTGCATACACTTGCATGGCACTACTACCATAATTCTCCAGGCAAGAACACTGGAATGGGCTGCCCTTTCCTTCTCCGAGGGGATCTTCCCAACCCAGGGATCAACCTGGGTCTCCTGCATTGCAGGCAGATTATTTACTGTCTGAGCCACTGGAGAAGCCCAATACCATATGCCTTACCTAATTATATAAGTGTGTGTTAGTGACCTTGTCCTGACACTAAAAGAATACGATGAGGACACGCACGCAGTATCACTGGGGTTGGGGCAGTAAGTGCCTAATGTTGCTCATTTGCATCCAACCAGTGCAGGCTCATCAGCGTGTGGTCCCACGAGGCAGGGCCATAGCCCCTCCTGGCTCCATCTGCAGTTTCTCAGTCTTCCTGGTATTTGCAGGCTTTTGCAGCCATTGTTCACAAGGTCTTGGACACAGCACATTCATTTCTCTCACTTTATTACCGTCACATCTGATTCCAATTTGCTACCAAATTGAGTTTCCAGTTCCGCGCCTGACATTCAAGCCGTCAGGTGGATTAGCTCCTCAGCTTGTTTAGCGTGGACCCTGCAGGTCAGTTGACAGTGGCCTATTAAATGTCCCCGGCCCCTCTGCCTGCAACCTCGGCTGCCATCCCGGGAGCAGCAGTGTGGGCTTTCCCACTGTGACCTTTCTTCTTGTTTAGAACTCATAATTCTAGAGCTGTTGGAAAGACTTTCTGATTAAAAGCAGAGTTGGCTTTGTATCCCTTATCTTGCCATTTCAGCAGTTTTTTTTTTTTTTTCTCAGAGCAAAACAGCCAGCTTTCGGTTGGGTCATTTGGTGGAATATGATTGATTGAACTACTTGGGGATCATTTATTTGGCCCTTCCCCTCTTATCTTCTGAGTGATCTGTTTACCTCAGATGTTGAAACATCTGACTTCTTTTCTGTTATTAATGATAACACCTCAGGTACCCCTCCTTTTCTTTTAAAGCTGCTGTCAGATGAGCTTACTAAATAGAAGTATTTATTTGTTTAATTAAGCTCTAGGCCTTTGTTGTATAGTAGGTCCCAGGGATTTCTTTCTCTTTGTTTATGGAAGCATGGTTGCTTTGCCATAGTCTGTCAATTTCAGGTGTACAGCACAGTGATTCAGTTATATGTATGAATTCCTTTTCAGATCAGTAATTTCTTTTTAAAAGAAACTCTCTGGTGAATGATTACTTCTAGGGAGTTCTTTTTTCTTTTTCTTTTTAACCTAAATACAAAACAGATTTCTCAGTGCTTGTCATAATCTAAGACACACGTATAGAAAATTATTCATTGGTTGTTCTATTTACATTTCAGTTTTCCAAAGAAAACTGTCTTGGTCAGAGATGCATCTCTCCTCATTAGAGGCTTTAGCAAATAAAGGTGTATTTATGTTTTGGAAACAGGGGCCTAAGTTCAGCAAACACTATAATTTCTTAGGGCTAATGAAGGATTAAAGAAAAACTCAAAACAACAAAAACCATTCCGCCACTGAACCCTGCAGCCCTTGAAAAGAAAATGGTTAGCTATTAGGAAAAGGAAGAAAATACTCTGTCCCTAAAATTGTTTTCTTTTTTTTCTTGTATTTAATCATCTGATTATTATAAATCTATATCAAAATATATTTTCCCGTTAATAAGAGAGTAAAGTAATAACTTTGATTAAGTTCTGTTTAAGGCAGGATCCTCCTCTGGGCTGCTACTCTCAAGTCCGTTTTATTTTTTGGTAAGCTGTGCTGAAGTAAATTGCATGGTTTAGAGGTAAGATGGGAGGCCACAGGCCATGACAAACATTTGAGGATCCAATAAGAACAGGGAGCAGGAAAGGTGAGTTTGAAGTTGAAGGGGAGCATCTTTCAGAAAATGATGCTTGAACTCCAGGCAGGCAAAAAAATAAATGATAATTATGGGAATGAAGGCCCAAATTTAGGCAAGCCTTTCAAATTTTGAGTTAAAACAGCCAGATGACTCATTGCTTCCTATTCTTTAGTTATCGTCATCAAGTAATCATTCTCGAATGCCCAGGCTTCTGAAAGCTCCATCAGTGGGTGGAAGTATTTCTGTATCCCTTTTTATTGATTTGTTTGGCTTGTTTGCTGGGTGGTTTTGTTTTGTTTTCCCATAGACACTCCATAGAAAGGTAGATAATGATCTTAATTTGAGATAAGTGTGAGAGCATCCTTTGAAACTATAAAGCAATCTATTAATTGTTGTTGCTGTCTGCCTACCTTTTGAGAGGTTCATTAACCTACTTTAAAAAATATCCTAAATCATAAATCACATTTTCTTTAAGAAATAACACCAGAAGGAAACGTTTTGCTGTGTTTCTTTTTAAAATTATGATCTTGGGTAGACACAACGTTTTGCGTGAGTTTATTTCTGTTGGGGGCAAATAGTCTGATTTAACTCCCTTTTCATTTCACTTTTAACTTAATTATAATCCTGCAGAATTTCCCCTCCTCCTTCTATTTCCTTTTTGGTTAAGTTCTTTGTTTGCTCAGATTTCCCTTACCCTCAATTATAGTGTCACGTACTCAGTATTTGCCTGTCATGGCTTTGGAAGGATTGATGTCTTTTCTGCTCTGGAATTTAGGTAATCTGTGTTTGAACCTTAAACACAGTGTATAAAAGGGACAATGTAAGACGGGATTCAGTATAAAATAATTGCCCTAAAATCTTTTCAGTATAGAAAGTGCCAAATCAAGCATAACAAGGAAGATACATTTTATGTTACCTGTTTGGTTCCTAGTAGTCCAAGGTTAAGGAAGCATCTCATAAACATGTTTTGTTTTTTCTTTTGCAGAAGGAGCTGAGTCTTCCCAGAAGAGGAAGTCTGTAAGTAGAATAATTTAGTTTCCTTATTGATTCATTCGTATTTTGGGATAAAGTGTGTAATGTCATTATTTTCTGACTTGTTAGATTTTCAGTGGCAATCAAAAGATTAATGATAATCAACTGAATTAAGAAAAGACAAAGCTTTGCACTTATTTATAAATGTCAGAATTAATGATTTCAAAATAACTTGAAGAAAATTTCCAGGGTTTGTTCCTCACGCATACTGTTAGCCAAAATATCCCATTATTCCTGGGGTAATCTTGAATTTAAAAATTCTATTATGTAATCAAATACATTATTTGGTCTGCAGATAGTTTAAATTGATCTGACTAAAGAATTAAAAGTGCTTTTCTACATGATCTAGAAATCCATGATTGTTCTTTATACTATGAATTTTTGCAGAGTAAATGATACACCTTTGCCTCTGAATTGATGAAGACTTTGCATCCGCTAACCTTTCCACTAGATCTAGACTTTACGGAGTTGATTCATGTCTTGCTCTTATATTAAAATAACAAATTTGTGAACAATGACTTGATTTCTTTATTGTGTGTTTCAACCTTTTCTTTTTAAGGCTAATAGTATATTTGCACAAATCGTAGTTTTTTTTCATTATCAAGTTGTGGAATAAAATTAATTGCCTTTAATAATGCACTAACGTCAATTTACTCTCAACTAGTACTGTGTAAGGGCTGGTCTAGAAATATTTGGATTTGATGTCTGATTTATGTTGAATTTAGTGGATGGGGCAATGTCCTTTTAAAAAAAATAAGTATAACATTTAAGATAAGTTCATGCAAATCCCAACTTGGAGAATTAGAAACATATGTAGTGACTGTTGAAAGAATTCATTCTTTTGACTACGTTTTGAAAATTTCAGTCTTTGCATCTGGGAACCAAAACTTCATCAGCCAGGAACATTTCAATACTATCCATTTTGATCTCTACTTTTTTAGTTGCCGGGAGGATATTGGATCATTATTCTTGGAGAATATGCCTGAATAAATTTTCACTGGCTCCCAGCTTATATCTCTGTACGCTACAGGTTGATGGCCTAATAGTTTATCATAGAAAATGCCCTTAGAATCAAAAACCTCCATTCTTCTGCATAATGATTAGGACTTTTCTGCCTAGACTGGTAGAAGTTCAAACTTTCTGATATTTTCCATCATGATGAGAAATAAGGAACAAGAAAAATAGAAATATCTACATAAAATATATTTATAGATAAAAATCTCTTTCTCTCATAATTTTTTTAATCCTTAAAGTATCTTAGGGTTGTCTTTTATATTTTATTTAAAAAGTTTAGAAATCTAGTCAAATCTTCATTTTAGCCTTTATAAAGGTGGTACTTTTTTCTATTGTAAATTATTATGATTATAATGTTAATTAACAAAGTAGAATCTTCATACTTATTGGAAGGCCATATCTCCTTTTGCACTTCTATAAATCTCAAATCTGATTGTATTAGCTGATAGCCATCAGTTGGTGGGAGGAATACATAGGAAAATATTTAAATTTCTTTACTTGAGAGAACGGAATCTTTAACAGAAAAAAAAAAAGAATGATGACATTAGTTTGTTTGGATTATATGCTTTGAATACTTAGTAAGAGAAAAATAAAATTATATATAAGTCAATTAAAAATCCCCTCCTAATAAAAATCAGCTAATCTATTGATCAAATTATATGAATAAAGCATCATATATATATCAACATAAATCTACCATTTTTTTAGTGAACTTTTAAAAAATTAACAGTTGCAAGTAAAGCAAATAAGAAATAAACATTCTATTTTTAAATTTTCTATTAAATACAAGTATTCCTCAAAGAATTAATGACTTATGACATCTGTGTTCTGGGATGTAATGCCACTCTGAGTTTTCAATACAAATCTGATGAAGACAAGCACGTGTGAGTTTTTCTTAGGTATTGGTGCTCGCCCACATCATGGTACCTGATCATTAAACCTGTTAACACTTCCTCAGTTTATTTACTGTGCAATTTACTGCACAAATGCTTTCAAGTCTTTTATTACTTCTCCCAGAAAGATTGACGATTTCATCCTGCTCCTCTGTTGTCTGTCTGTGTCAACAGCGAGCACCTATCCAATGGGGTGTATTCCATGTTGTCTGTGGTACCTGGGCATGTGACTGAACTTTTCAGAGGGCATGTACCTTCAGAAAAGCTGTCTTTTGAAAGAAGGCCTCTGGTTTTGTTACATCTGCAACTTCTAATTTGTGTGCATGGGAGGATAATATTTTTTAAATGCATTTTCATCATTCAGACATATAGATATATCAGATTTTTAAAAGCTTAGTATTGTTTTAAGTAAGCTTATAGATATTGCTTGTCTGGAATCAAGTGATCAAAACATACATGTGCTATAATGCATATATATTATATAAAAGTTAAAGCTTTTACAAATAAAAGAACATAAAAGTAAGCTTTTTTAAAATTACTAATTGAAAAGGACAAAAAAGCAAACTATATTCTGTCTAGAAAAAAAGGAATACAGATTGCCAATAATGTGTAATTCACGATCATTTTCTCCAGGACTAACTTGAGGTCTGTGTTTCTCATGTGTTTTAAAAGATTGTGAAGACAATGATTGTGACTTCTCTGTTTTTAACAGTGCAAATGTCATCAGAAAGAGAGGTTAAGGGAAATTATTTCTAGACCTGATATTACTTAATAACCAAGTGACCCCAGATCAGTTTTCCAGAAGTTCTTCCAGCCCTTTACTGACTTCAAGACCCCAAATCCCATCTCTATTCTGACTCCCTGTAGGGTAGATCTTAGCTAGTTGCCTTCTTCTTACAAAGACTAGCCATTTTCCCAGATTCTTCTAGATCATTCCTTCTCTTTGTCCTTGGAACAGAAGTTGCCATACTCTCTGCTCCCCTTCCTCTTAGCTAGTTGTCAAAAGGTATATGTCCTATCATGAGGTAGTCATGCAATGAAATACTGTATACCCAATAGGATGACTAAACTAGAGCAAATTCCAGATTCAAGATGTTAATACCATTTAAGTTGTAAAATTTCCAATAACAGCGAACCTAAACTGTCCATATTTATTAAAAGGTTAATAAAAGGTCTGGTGGGTCCCTTAACTAGTCTTTTGAACATGAGTCCTAAAACGACAATGCTGAGTGATAAAACTCTCTCTGTGTTGTTTGTTTTCAGACAGGGAAAGTGGGAAAAGGGTAAAAGCCCAAGGTGTGAGCTGATGGATGGTTCAGAGCAAAACCACGGTCCCCTTTAATTGTAAAGGACCCCATCATGTTTTGTTAATTGATCAAATAAATAGCCCTACAGGATAAAGGGCTGCTTCTTTTTTTTCATGGAATTCCCTGGAGAGAGGAGCAGGCTCTCTGTAGTTACCACTTTATTTTAGTTGAAACAGCAGCTAACACTTGGTGAGTTAGTGTTGGCTTTATGTTCTTTTGGCCCCACACATCTAGCAGTAGAAACTCAAAGCAGAAAGCAGCTCCTCTTGTGCACACAAGACCTGGAAAAGTGTTTCCTGCATGCTGAGGAATTTCTGGGAGTATTGAAATGGCTGAAGGCAACTTAAGTGTCTTCTTGGCTTAGTTTTAATTTCTTGATCTAGCGACAACACTGTTCGCTCCATAGAGTTTTGTCCCTTCTCCATTCCTCCTTTCCTTTCATTGTTATTCTGAGATGGTTGAAGTCTAGTAGGATTGGTCATGGAATAAATAGGGCAAGGTGCTGCTGGCATAACATAGTTTCAGGTCTGCTAGGAAATTCATTTTCCTGTACACAAAGAAGCATCTTAAACACACTTATCATAATGCCAGACATCCATCCCGTTGGATCTGAAAGAACTGAAATTCATTCAGTTGGATCTTAAAGGTGTTTTTTCTCTGGCGGGATCTCACTGAAATGTACATACCTTTGGGCAGGGTGTCTCTGAGCTGCGTTTAGCACAGCAGAAGCTGAGTCATTAATGGGGTGCTTCTGGTGGACTGACAAGGGACAAAACTAGATAGGGAAAGTGCTGTCAAGAACCATTTTGCAACATGTTAAAAAGTACATGAAAAAGGTGATAAGCTTATTTCACATCTTTCCCATGTTGTATCTCTTGGGCAGGGGCAAGAAAGGATGTTTAGGTATTAGATAGAAGACCAGGGTGAGCAGCAGAGAGGGTGTGTTATTAGAAAGATTAGGACAACAGAGGCAAAAGATCCTGAAAGTTATTGGAAGCTTCTGGGTGGAGCTGGGCCTCCTGGATTTAAGACAGCTTGTCTCACAGTAGATAGGTTGAACTGGGTGCACTGGATTAGGACACAGTAGGTCCACTACGTATGAATGAATTCTAGTCTGAGAGCATGTCCGTAAGTCCAGTTTGTTCCTAAGTCCAACCAAGTTAGCCTAGGTACCCAACTAACACAATTGGCTATATAGTTCAGTTCAGTTCAGTCGCTCAATTGTGTCAGACTCTTTGCAACGCCATGAATTGCAGCACGCCAGGCCTCCCTGTCCATCACCAACTGCCGGAGTTCACTCAGACTCATGTCCATTGAGTTGGTGATGCCATCCAACCATCTCATCCTCTGTTGTCCCCTTCTCCTCCTGCCCACAATCCCTCCCAGCATCAGGGTCTTCTCCAGTGAGTCAACTCTTAACATGAGGTGGCCAAAGTATTGGAGTTTCAGCTTTAGCATCAGTCCTTCCAAAGAACACCCAGGACTGATCTCCTTCAGAATGGACTGGTTGGATCTGCTTGCAGTCCAAGGGACTCTCAAGAATCTTCTCCAACACCACAGTTCAAAAGCATCAATTCTTCAGTGCTCAGCTTTCTTCACAGTCCAACTCTCACATCCTTACATGACCACTGGAAAAACCATAGCCTTGACTAGACGGACCTTTGTTGGGAAAGTAATGTCTCTGCTTTTGAATATGCTGTCTAGGTTGGTCATAAGTTTCCTTCCAAGGAGTAAGCGTCTTTTAATTTCATGGCTGCAGTCACCATCTGCAGTGATTTTGGAGCCCAAAAAGATAAAGTCTGACACTGTTTCCACTGTTTCCCATCTATTTCCCATGAAGTGATGGCTATATAGTACCACACTGTAATAGGTTTATAATAGTTTTCACACAAATAATACATGAAAAAATAAACACAAAACAATAAAGACTACATTCTTAATTTCACTACCTTGAAAAGTACAGTAGTACAATAGCTGGCACACAGGGGCACTTTCACATTTTTGAAAGTTCACAAATTAAAGGTTCATATTTAGGGAACTTGCTTTATTTCTCAGATTGAAATTCCTTATTTTGATACAAGAAAGGAAGTGGCCTTCTATATAATTGGATAGACTCAGGTTGATGTCATTGGCATATGTAGGTCTCTGTATTTTTTAAAAAGAAGACTTATATTCAGGCCAATTGTATTTCATCCAGAACATACTGCCTTGACCAGCTGTTAGGAAAAGTAATTTGAGTAAAATGAGATTGTTTCTAGAATGCAAGGAGAGGGAATCACCCTGGTTTTACAACTGAGTTGAATTAGATTTATGAGATTTTCAGCAAGGTGAAGGCAAGATTTTTCTGAAAGAGAGGAAAAGGGCTTAATTCAAGCAAAATAAAGGGCATGTAAACAGTATTTGGATAAGTTTTAAAATGAATTTAGTTTTCCTCTTAGTACTTTCTTCCCTCCCACTCCCACAAATATGGAAGCAAAAATTCAAAATAACTATTGTTGAAGCTGATTGGAAGTCCAGTGTCATTTTGAATGTTAGAAACCAAGAAACAAAATGAAGAAAAAATTGAGTGTTGCATCTGAATTAGCATTTAAAGTGGCATGTTTATATAAAAAGAGAATGGTGTAATATATCCTGAGAGTAAAGAGAGGATTTCAGACTGTGAAAGAATGTCAATTGCATTTATGTATTCATCGAATAGCCAGTTTGGTATTTGGTATGTATTTGCAGCATCCCCTATCACGCCTGCGTTTATCTTCTGTGAGGGGGTTGGGGGAGGAGACTTGGGAGATAGAAACAATGCAAGATTGATCTTCCCACCTTTGCAAAATTATTAGGAGAACCTTAGCTTTGCTCCAGGGGAGGGAGAGTTGGGTCACCTAGGGAGGTTTATCAAAATACATGTGCACATTTCTAAACACACTTGGGGGTGCATATCAAAACCTGTGTGTATGTGTGTTGGGTGTTGAGAAAGGGAGAGTGGGGGGCTTGTGACCTTTCAGCCCATTCTCTGGGTCAATCTAAAATGCCACCCTTGGCTGAGAACTGCTGTTCTTAGGAGAGCTGCAGGGTACACAGCATGCAGAGTGAGCTTCTGGACGTCCAAAGGCATGAGGGTGAGTTCTCTTTCAAATTTACTAGGATGATTTTTTAGCAAATCTGAATCAGACTGGAATTTGGAGACTTTTGGGGGGAACATTTCTTTTCAGCATGGGCTTCCCTTATGGCTCAGCTGGTAAAGAATTCTCCTGAAGTACAGGAGA